>NC_133618.1:601338458-601663458 GCF_048593235.1 Sminthopsis crassicaudata
TTAACCTCATCAATTCTCAGTTTTCTCATCTATAAAATGGGAATATGAAGGAGCATGATATCAACAGGGGGCTTCAGAGCCACTAGGATCAAAATATTGGCTGTATTGACCTGGTCAAATCACTTAATTTCTTATTCCCCAGGCTATTCTGTAAGATTCTAGGTTGAAGATCAGATGATAATCTGCATTGGCAAAGAGTTTCTTCACTGATATTTTTCTATGTCACTGAAATTACAGATCCACTATAAATGGGAATTATAATGCTTTCTCTATCTTCCAAGGTTAACATAAGGAAAATGCTTTCCATATTTTAAATTGTTACATAAATATGAGCTATTATTATTTTTTCAAGTGACAACTTTTTTGTGTGCTAGAGGTGGAAATTGTTTTGAAAAAAGAAATGCATATTCAAAACATATTAAAGCTGAAGGAACCCTTGAGATCTTCTAGTCTAGTGCTTCTCAAAGTGTGGTTTGTTGACTCATGAGGGTCCCTTTCAGAGGAGGTCAAAATTCTTCTCAAAATAATACTGATTTTGCTTTTGTCAGTCTCATTCTCAGTAAAGTTTTCTGGATTCCACATTAAAACTAACCTTTAAGAAAATATTGTTTGTTGAGTTTTGGTGTAATATCAAAGAAAATAGAATTATCTAAAAAAGATTATTGAAATACTTTTCCCTTTTCTAATTCTGTATATATATATATATATATATATATATATATATATATATATATATATATATATATATATATATACACACACATATACCCATATACACACAACTATTTATCTGTTTGTGTGTGGTTGAATTTTTTTTTATATGATTCAACCAAACATATTACAATAGATGAAGATAGAGGCGGATAAGAGAATCCATATCTTGTTGTTGCCATGTACATTTGGAATTGGCAGATCTGAGTTCAAAACTACTTCCACTTTGCTAATATAATTTGTAGCACATCAATTTCTTATTTCTGATAGAGGGAGTTAGAGAAGAGGTGCCCTATAATATTTTTTTCTAAAACCTAAAACAGGTAGTTATGTGACTCATTGAATAGAGCAGTAGGCCTGGGGTCAGGAAAACTGGGCAAGTCACTTAACTCTGTTTGCCTCAATTTCCTGATCTATAAAATGAGTTGGAGAAGGAAATGGCAAACCACTCTATTGTCTTGGCCAAGAAAATCCCAAATGGGATCATGAAGAGTTAGACATAACTGAACAACAACAACAAAAACATGCAGTGGTATCTTGGGTGGTAGGGTATATAGAGATGAGAAATGATAGTCTTTGATCAGTGGTGTTCCCTATTATGCACTTACATTATTATAAAATGTTTTAATATGACATATTATTATAAAAGTAATTATTACATTATATATTATGTAACATAACAATTACAAAATAATTATATTTATATTGCCTATTAAATTAAAATATTTTTAGATATTTTAATTTCAGAAAATATACACTTTTTATGAACAAAATATATATATTTTAGTGCTCCCATAAGGTCTTCTTTTGTTCTGATTGCACAATATCTACTGCAATTAGTTTAATAAAGTATAGCTATATATATGCATATACATACATGCACATATCTTTGCTTATTTTAAAATCCTGAACTTAAACACTGAAATGAGCATTTCTATATATGTAGTAGAATCGAAAAAGGGTGTGTATGAAATTTTTGAATCTTTATTTTGCACCGTTTATTTAAAAAACACACAATAAATTCAATATGTAGCTTTCAAAGATGTAGCATATTTTAAATTCTTTCTACCCTTCTTTTTCATCTTCCTTTTGCATTATAAAAAGTGCTCCAATGACCTTGTTACTTTCTTTTTCTTTTTTTGAATATCCTATTTCTAATCCCTTCCTTCTGCCACCAACCCTATCCCATCATTGAAACAAATAAACAAAAACAAAAAGCCTGCAATAAGGATATCTAGTTAAACAAAACAAATTGCCACTGATTATATCTGAGAGCATGTGTCTTGTTCTTCACCAAGAGTCAGGTACCATGCTTCAACATTGTTCAGGAGTTTTTAATTGTACCCAGTTTTTCATGGCCCCATTTGGGATTGTCTTGGCAGAGATACTAAAATGATTTATTATTTTCTTCTCCGATTCATTTCCATTTGAGGAAACTGAGATAAACAAGGTTAAATGATTTAGCCAGGGTCACACAGCTTAAATGTCAGGCCATATTTGAACTCAGGAAGATAGTCTTCTTGCCTTCAGGTCCTGCATTCTAATCCATTGCACCATCTAGCTGCCTCTTTGCCTCATTGATGGTTATCACATTAATTAGAGTTCTTAAGTCTTTCAAAATAGTTTTTCTTTACATTGTTGTCTTATTCTCCTTTGCTAGATCTTCATACAGAATTTGGTCATAGTCTTTGTCTTTTTTTTTTTAATGGCATCTGCCAAGTCTTGTGAATTTTTGATTGTTGTTCCTTGATATCTGAGCTCTTTCTTTTTGGATTATCATCTTCATCATCATCATCATCATCATCATCATCATCATCATCATCAATATTTATGTGGGAATTCTGTTTTTTGATTAGTATATATCTTACATTGACTTCTATTTTTTCTTAGCCTTTCTTAGTATTGGTTTTGAAATTTCTTATTGTCTTACACTCATTGCTTTCTGTTTACTCATTCTAATTTTTAGGGATTTCATGGCAAGGTTTACCACTGTTTGCTCGAAGTTATTATTATTTATTATTGCCTTTCCTCCATATCCTTACCCTTTCCTCCCAAGCTGTCATTTAAATTACCATTAAATTTTGTGTTTTCTCCTTCATTTTTCCCAGAACCATATTGGTTTCCTTTTTATGGGTTTACCTCTGTTTTCTCTCTGAGTACAGTATTTCTTGACTGTGTTTGGCACTTCTTTCTGTTTGATCCTCAATCTCAAGATCTGGATTTGCACTCTATGCTTGTGTCAGACTCTGATCTTTCCTGTCTTCTTGGAAGGTGTCAGAAGGCCTTGCTTGGTCTTATCTTCAATTACTTCAATGACTTATCTTTAAGTCTTTGACTTCTGAGGGAAGTCCTGGTTGTGGATGCAATCTCCTGGAGCTACTCCTCCTGTTTTGATCATGGCCTCTTTCTGTCTCCTTCTTGCAGATTCTTGTACCCACAGATGGTTGGATCCAAGGATATGCTAGTAAATATTTACCAACTGATTCTCACAAAAATGGACACATGACACACTTTTAAGTGGGATCTAAATTTTCAATATTTTAATATAATAAAATAATAAATTAAAACCTGATTTATAACCTTGGCCAATTTCTAAGGTGTACACACTCCCATTGAAAATGTAAAAAATTGGCATTCCTGATCTATTTTAACCTGGCTCCAGTGTACCCTGGTTTCATCACTTTTCATGAACCTAGCCCACATGTGCTTGATTGTCACAGCATTCTTTAACAAGATCTCACATGCTTTTATTCTCAGATGCAGCCATGGTCCTTCTTTGGTGGCTTGAATGTGGGCTACCTGGCTACCAGTTTAGCTTAAACTTCTGCTGAGGCTGGGTTGGGGAAGGGAGAACTGAGTAATCACTGGTTTGGCCATAGGCGATCCTGTGTCTGGTACTGGTATTTCTCTCCCTTTTTGCTTTGTATCCCCACTGTGTATTGACCTTCCATCTACCCTGGCTTGTACTACTCACTGCTCCTATAGGATTCTGGCAGGTGTGTGTGTGTGTGTGTGTGTGTGTGTGTGTGTGTGTGTGTGTATGTGTATGCATTTTTGGTGTGAGTGCACAGCCCATAACTAGTTGGAGAATATTATATCTGTTTCTCCTTTGCTTTGTCATTGTTCATTCTGGCACATTTTTAATATTTTATTGGGATTTTTGTGGGAGATCACTGCTTCCATAGATCTTTACACATTGTCACTTTTCCTCATTTCCTTTTCAATTATAACATTTTATTTAGAAAGGAACTTAAAGATCATGCATTTCAATAAAGAAGGATTTTTTTTGTCTCTAGGTTACTAAAATCACAATTACTCATAACTTGGGGGGGATATGGTATTGCACTTAATCAAATTTCTTATTACTTGAGAGTTAACCTCTCTTCCCAAAAACATAAAGAGAAAAAAGATAGGGAGAAAGGAAGAAAAGAAGAAAGCCTTTTAGTTTTAGTCCTGTTTCTGGATATGATATTGGATAATAGAAAAGGCAATGGGAAGACAATGTGTTCTAGTACTAATGTTAACTTCTGAATCAGGAAGACTTGGGTTAATTTAATTGCGTTTTTATAATCCTGGCTGCATGAATCTGGGTAAGTCATTTAATTTCACAGTACCTTCAAAATCAATGCTAAAGGGATAAGTTTAAGTGAAGGTTCTGTCCTGCACTGGGAAAGTCTGTTCTGTGTTGGTTACAATAGTGAAATCTCAAGTTCAGTCAACAAAAAGGGGCATTGAGTTGAAAGTAGTCAGCATACTTTGCTACTTCCCCCTTAATTTTATAACTGAAAAAAATTGACTCAGAGAGATAGGGAGTTCCTTTGCCCCAAGGTACTGGCCAAATTAAGGACTTGGCCTTGAGTGCCAGACCAGTGTCTCTGCCCTTATGACATGATGAATATTTTATAGCAGATGATCCACCAATGTATTTCTGCTCTCCAGCTGTTCTTGAGGAAATGAATCCTAACCTTAACGAAGCAAAAAGGCCACTAACTGACTTTAGAGGGTCACACTCTGTCCTACTTGGTACAAGGATGAATTCTAATGAATCAGCTCATTAAGTCATCAAGTAACTGTTTCCCTAAGTTTCCTTGAATGTCACTGTCAGAAAAACCTTTCTGAAGCCCATGAGTCTATTAAAGATATTCCTTTTTACCTTATGATTTACTGACATACAGATTAGAAAGGTATTATAAAGGCAAAAACTTAGTGTATAGTAACCCAAATACTCACCTTAAATAACTTTTATGGGAGTAGTGATATACTAATTTGACTTATCTATACTTTAGAAAGTTTTGTAGCATACAATGTATATATATATCAGAGTTCAACAGGAGTGGTAAAAGAGAAAATGTTCAATAAAGAAAGTCCTTAGTCCAGCTCTGTTATCACATGAGCTATAACAGAGAGAGAGAGAGATCTAAATCTCTTACTCAAAAAGGAGGCAGTGGTTGTGAAGACACAATCTATCTGTCTAGAGGTTCATAGTAATTTTCTTTTTATATCCTTTTATTCCAAAGTATTTGCATCCTTACTTCATGGAATTATAGACTTTCAAGGACTTTAGAAAATATTTAGTTTAAACATGTCCTTTTATAGATAAGGAAACAGGAAGTGAATTATCCAAGGTCATTGAATCAGTAGGATCTGGATAATTTTTTCTAAACTACTCTAGAAATGGCTGCTAGAAGATTAAGATAATCACTTTTAGAGGGAAAAAAATTATAAAGCGTTGTAAAAGATGGCCCTTAGAAATTGCCTTATAAAGTTGAGCACTGAAAATCATATACAATCTAGGCCAGAGATTTCATCAGTCCTATAGAAGCAAGAGAAAAACCTGCATTGTTATTAGGAAACCATAAATCATTTGGATAAATAATAAAGAATCTTTATTTTGTGGTACTTCAGAAATCTCACAATTGAAGATGGATGGAACTGATGGATGTAACTGAGATTGGGACTAGTTTTTGCTGAGAATAAGAATAACTTTCTGACTCATAGGACCAGCATGATTTCAATAGTCACAGGACCAACATATTTTCTCAAATCTTGTCTCTCAAAACTCTCCAAAATGGAAATTACTCACCAGAAAGAAAGCAATTTCAGCTATTTCCATATTAAGAATCCCAGGGATTTAACAAGTCGATGAACTAACAATTAAGAAGGTTAATCTTTAATCCCCAAACTCACTCAGCACACCTTCTCTCAACCTCCCACCATACTTTGACAACAGTTACACAAACCATTTCATGAGTTTATAACAGAACTCAATTGTACCATCTATCTCTTAGTAGTGGAAAACTAAAAAGTAGAAGAAACTTGTTCAGCTTGGGAACAATAGTGGGCAGTACAAAAAACTAAAACAAGAGGAAATTAGGGCAAGTCTTGTTTTGGGGGCTATGTGATACTACACTATTTCTGAAAGAAAAAGCCTAGCATCAAGCTGGTACATGAGAGAAGCCTGAGATGGCTCTGAGGTTTAGCAAACCACTACCAAAGAAGGAATCAGAAAATGAGCTATAAAGAAATCTGAGAAAATTTAAAAATACTGAAATTACTTAAGATCCCAGGAGGGAAAAAGTTCAATTAAAAATCTTTAGCATAAGCAGATTAAACACACACACAGACACACAGGCACACACAGACACACACACACACACACACACACACACACACACACACACACACACACACACCCCAGGGAAATGTTTTCCAGATCAGCTGAATATAGATATCTATGAGTAAATATTGGAGTAACAAAAGAAAATTGATCACCAGGTGAGGTAGAGGATCCTGTGGTTTCCAAAAAGAGCTGAAACTATAGCAGGATATTTCTGAAAGATTTGAAAGAGAAAATTAGATTTTGTGAAAGCAGAATTTATGCTTTGCAAAGACAGGGTAGAAAAACTTAAATCTGTCTCACAAAAGAAACAAAAGAGAAAATAATTGATTGGGAATGCAAATACACAAAAGTGAAAGATAAACTGGAAGAAGAGAAGAAAAGAAAGAAAGAAAAAGGAAGAAAGACAGAAAACAAAAAGGATGGAAGAAGGAAAGGAAAGGAAGATAAGAAAGAAATGGGAAAAAAAGGATGGGAAGATCACAAAACTTTTCTCTTCCTTTAAAAACGTTCACTTTGGGTTGGATTTGAGATTTGATTCTGAATTCAGCTTAGGCTAGGTCTCATATAGCACTTAAGCATTTCCCCATATGAACAACCATTTTCTTCCTCTTGTTCCCTTTATCACATCTCATTTATACTTCTCTTCTTTTGGACTAGTGTGCTTTTTCTTTTCTTGAGCCTTGCTTAGCCCAAACTCAATACTACAGAGAAAAATATAAAATATAAAAGCTTGCCTTCTCAAGAACTCAAGTGGACAGAAGCCCTAGAAATTACATTAGACAGATTCACAGTTCTCATTTTCGAGACCTGTGAACTATGGGTTGAGTCTAGTTGGTCAAAGAAAAGGATCTTGCAATTATCTGATGAATTAGGGCAGTGTCAAAAACCAATTTAGACTGTTCAAACCAAAGTCCATTTTCAACACTGCCCATAATTACTGGGTAATTCCTTGAATTCCATTTTCTCGATGACTGTGTTGATCTCTCTTCTTTTTCACTGACATTCTTGGAAGCCAAACTCAGTCCCTTCACACTCTAATATTCTGGATGAATCTCTATTCATTGAAGATTAATGTTTCAGGCCGGGGTGTGTCTCTTACATTCAGTATAACAGGGCAGGCAAGATCATCATTTACATGCAGTACAAATGGAAATGTGAAATTGTTATCAATATTCAAACACAGGCCTTTAGTCTATCCGGAAACAGTTTCACAGTTTTCCTGACTTGTGGCACCAGCAAATAATAAAGGAAGTGTTTTCATATTCATTATAAAAATGAATCCATTGTTAGCTCTTCCTTTATGGTGTCAAAGTCTATAGGGTTCATTGTTCAGAGACTGGGACATTTTACATATTAATGAATCCCCATTGTAGCCCTATAAGATTAACAGTAATAGCCTTTTTCAGGGCATGGAACCTAACCCATTAGAGCCTTATCTATGATATGAAAATAACAGTTATACATTTCCAAAGGCATCCAGATGAGTTTAACAATTTTTGTTGGTCCGTCCAGGGTTCAAAGCCAACTTCTGACATTCCCTAGTTGTATGACCAGGAACAGAACACTTAACTTGCCTAAACCCTGGATTCCTTAGAGGATTATAAAACTAGTAGTAGTACCTTGATTTTTTTTTTTTTTTTTTTGTCTCAAGATAATGGACATAAAATATCTATGCAAACCTTAAAATGCTATCAAATGAGAACTATAAGAATCATTCCTATTACTACCATCATCATGGTTGAGAGGCAGACTGATGTAGAGGGCTGGCCTTAGATTCTAGAACACAGGCTCTCATCTTGCCTCTGATATATACTGAGTATTGTTCAATGAACAAGTCATATAACTTCCCAGCATTCCAGGCAATTTTCTAAGTTAAAACTATAAATCATAAATGACTTCTCAATCTGTACTAGGGAGGCAGTTTCTATACCCAGACTTCCCTCTATTAATGAAAACACAGGTCTGGGCCAACTTATCACCCTCTCTCTCTATTCTTCCCCATCCTTTTCTATTGGTATTAAGGAGGAGTTTCCAAATTAAGAAATCTCTTCCTTAAAATGCTATTTAACTAGAGTCCAGATCACCTAATTTTAAATCTCTCCTCAGACTGTTATCTCTGAAACAATGAATGAGTTATTAACTTCATTCAGCCTCAGTTCACTTATCAATAAAATAAGGATAACCAAACAGGTAGTACCTATCTTATTGATTTGTTGTGAAGCTAAAATGTAATCACTTAAAGAAAACCTTTGCACATATTAAAACACTACTATTTAATCCTATGTAGGAAGGGTCCAACTTAGAAAGAAAAAAAAACACTTCTCATCCTTGGATATTCCCATTTAGAGTCTTCAAACCTGAAATTTCATAATTATTAAAAAATTTGGGAAAACATTTCATGACCATTTTTACTCTAGGAAAATGCTCACATCAAATTTGTATCAAAATTTTGGGTGAACCTATCAAATTTGTTGTTTTATAATCAATCAATCAACAAGCATTTTTTTAAAGTGCCTATTATGTGCTGGACATTCAGCTAGGAGTTAGGGATACAACTGCAATGAATAAAAGAAAATGTTCTGGCTCGTTCACTTCCAGACATAAGGATATAATTTGGATGTTGTGTATATCAACATCAATTTTCATGGACTTTTTAATTTTGTTCTTGTTTATTTGTCTTCCTGACTCCATTTGGGGCTTTCTTGTCAAAGATATTGGAAAGGTTTGCCATTTCCTTTTTCACTCATTTTATAGACAAAGAAACTGTGGCAAATAAGGGTAAGTTATTTAGTTAATTGGAGTCTGGATTTGAACTCAGCTTTCACTTGAGGTCTTGTGTTCTATTTATCATGCCATTTAGCTGCCCTGGCCCTCTACAATATTCTAAAAAATTAACATCTTGCTCTTCTTTGAATGCCTCAAGACTGGGAACTTATTACTTTTAGAGATGTTTCTCATATTTTACTTTTGAATAATTCTAATTATTGGAAAGTTTCATCCCTCCGGATAGTAATTTCTCCCTCTTAAATTTTCACCTAATATGCCTATTCTGCTCTTTGGAAATGAGCAAAACAAGCCTAGTCCTCTTCCATATATGCTCAAGAACTTAATACATCTTGCTCCATATCCTTCCCCTCCCTCAAGTCTTCTGTTCTTCAAGCTTAATATCTCCAGATACCAGAGGTGCCATTTACCTCATATAGGAAAGCAACACAATATGGGGTAAAGGACATTTTTAACTAGGAGTCTTACTACTTCCTTTTATTTAGTACTTTTCCGTTTACAAAACACTTTTCTCACATTAATTCTTTGAAAGAGGATATGCAAATAGATAAATAAATATATGGGTAAATGAATAAAAGAAAGAATGAATAAATCTCCATTTTTAACCCTTGAAAAATAGAAATTTCAGAGTGGTGAAATCTATTACTTGCTATAGTCACATGAGAAAGCTGTTATTGAACCCAGGTTCTTCTGATACCCAATTTTAATATGCTTTCCAACGAATCCTGTGGGGCTCTAGGCTTAGTGTTGCCATTACTAGCTGAGTTAAATCCCTTCATCTCTTCAGACCTCAGTTTCATTGTCTGTCAAGTGAGGAAACTAAAGACCAGATGATTGACTCCTAAGGCCCCTTCCAGTTTTATGGTTTCCTTCTACTAGGCAATCAATCATTTAATAAAAATTGGTTAAGCACCTGTGTTATGCCAGCTACTGTGTCAGGAGCTAGGAACATAAAGACCAAAGTGAGACAGGCTCTCCTTTAGGAAACTTATGTTTTATTGAGGTGGCAACATGTACTCATATCTACATACAACCTACATGCCAGATGCATCCAAATTGGAAGAGGAGAGGCACTAGGAGTTGGGGAGTATCAGGAAAGCCTTCCTAGAGAAGCCTTGAATGGCTTGATTGGGGTTCTGAAGGAAAACAGGGAATTCTAAGAAGAGGGAATATGTTCTAGACATATGTAACAGCCAGTGTGCAAAGGCACATAGATGAGAAATGGAGTGTCATAGATCAGGAAGAAAAAGGAGGTTAATTTGGTCCCTAGAGTGTTTGAAGGGGAATAATGGGTAATGAGGCCTGAAAAATAGTTTGGAACCAGTTTACGAAGGGCTTTAAATGCTACACAGGATTTTAAAATTTAATCCTACAGGTAATAGGGAACCACTGGGGGGAGTATGATTGTGAGGAGGTGATCCGTGTTTTCAAAGAAATCATTTTGGCAAATATGTGGCAAAGGGATTGGAAAGGGAAGAGCATTGAAGGGGAAAGGCAAATTAGGAGACCTTTTTATCATCAGAGATTTGGTCCTTGTTTCCTATATGATCTTGGGCATGTCATTTAACCTCAAGTTCCTCATATATAAATAAAGAAATTGGAAGATATAGTTTCTCAGCTATAAAGTCATGATCCTATGACCCAGAGTTGCCCCCTCCCATTATTCCCATTCTGCCAACAATTCTGAATCTTTGCCCGAATATTTCTTTTTAAAATTAAATCCTAGTCAAACTGAGGCACTTCCATTGCTTCTGGTAAAATTTTGAAACTAAATTCAGTGAGTAAAGAGTTTGGTCAGGGGCCTGCTTGTAACATTTCAAGGCCTGAACATGGGCCGTCATGGAGTCCCCAGTCCCAATGGGGCTAGCTCTCTCTCTCTCAGAGCACTTTGGCTTTCAGCAGTCCAGGTTTTGCTTGTCTTACCTGCTGCAAAGCACAAAGGGAGGGAGTTAGTGAAGGGGGAGGTGATGACAGTGGCTTCTATCAGCAAATCTTTGCAAGGATAAGGTTGCATGGTTTGCAATTAGACAACCAGGTCCTGTAGCATGGGAGATCATTTCCTTCAGCAGGTTATCATTTTGGAAAAATCAGGGGCCTTTTAATATACAGTACATCTCCCTGAATCCAGCACAGCTCCTCTGCGCCAGCTCAAAGACGGCCGCTCCTTAATGGCAGTTAACTCTTCAAGGAGAATCAGTGACTTTTGGGCCCAGCTGCGCGTATAGCTTGTAGTCTCGGTGTAAACAGTTTGTGGTGCAGAACAGGAACTGTGAACCAGACAAAGACCCTGTTATGCTGGGTGAGAGGGGCCCCTTGCACAAAATGTTTCAGGAAAGACTGGGGGAAGCCTTGTTGCTCTTCTAGAAGCCCCAGATTCTGCTTTTATTGATGAATAACACCTTGAAGTTGTGGGGAAAGTGTTGCCCAATCTCATCTGAATGTGCCATTCTTCTGGAAGGAACCTCCACTTTTCCATATTAAACTCTTTCTCCATGGTGTTCTGTTTTTTTAGGGTTATGATTAGGTTAGGGTTAGAAATTTTGGAAGCTGGCTAATCTGGAGGAAATAATCAAAAGACCAAGATTTGACACCAGGAGAAAGGGATGGCAGAGGATGAGGTAGATAGATAGTGCCATCAAAATAATGAACACAAGCTTAGACAGACTTCAGGAGATAAAAGAGAACAGAAGGGTATAGTGTACAATGGTTCATGAGGTCATGAAGAATCAGACATGACTCAATGAATTAATAATAATAATAATCTGCCCCTTATTTGGGATCATGGTTTTAGAACTAATATGGACATTAGAAACTATCAGGACTAAAGGCTGACAATAGCAAGATCTATGAAAGTATCAGGAAAAAAATGACAATTTTATTTTTACCAACCTCTTGTTTCTTTGCAATTCTGTATATTTTATTTAAGGTATTTAAAAGCATTATTCTGAAAAGGGGCCATAAACTTCAACAGATTGTCATGGGACTCATGATATCCCAAAAGAGATAGTCTTGACTACCTCCTCACTTTACAGATGAGGAAACTGAGTCTCAGAGATGACCAAGATTGTACAGGTAGGAGGTAGCAGATGTAGAATTCAAATTTGGCTCTTTTGACTTTTTCACACTATTTCCCCCCCTGTATCTGCCAGCTATCTCTTGCTACATGACCTTGGTCAAGTCACCTTATTCTCTAAACCCACTTCTTTATCTATAAAAGGAAGTCACCCATTCCTCACTTTTGCCTCATTTAGTCTTGGTTTTTTTTTTTTTTTTCTTTAAAAGGCTGCTCAAGGTCCATTTTTTACATGGAATCTTTTCTGATTCCCCGAAGTGCCAGTACTCTTCCCCTAAAACTATCTGGGACTTAACCACCTTGTATTTATTTATATTTGTCCCCTTTATACTTATTCTTTATATACACATATGCACACACATATATATGTACTTGTTTTTATGTGTAGTTAAAATATAAAATCCTTAAGTATAGGGGTTATTTCATTTTTTATATTTTATAGCCTTCCAAGTCAGCACAATGCTTGGTGTCTAGTAGGCACTCAATAATTGCTCATTGATTGAATTGACTGAAAGAGAAGGGAAAGAGTAAACAGTTTAACTAGATTACAAGGTTTGGTGGGGAAAGAAACTGAAAAAGTCAAGATAGGTTAACATCATATTCTGTAAGGCTTTGATTATCTGGATTTTATTCGCTTAGGCATGTGGATCCATTAAGTGTTACATGATTAGAACTGGGCTTTAGGAACGTTAACATGGTATCAATATGATGGATGAATTAGAGAAGGAAAGAATGGCAAGGGCACAATACTGAAATATTCCAAGTGAAAGATAAAAATGGTACTTTCTATCATTTACTCATTTCTCAATTAATTCTCTGTGTCTTAGAAACTGGATTCTAATTCCACTCATCAAATGAAATGGTTTTCTCCAAAATTTGTCTATGTTCTCTTACTTGCTTAATTCAATGGTCTTTTCACAACTCTCATTCTTTTTGACTTCTCAGTGGCTTTCGCCACTATTGACATTTGCATGATCCCATCCAAAACAGAATTGCCCAGTAACCAACCTGTAACAGTGCTGATTGGCTGATTGCTTTGATTTTCCATACCTTCCTCTCTCCATTAAAAATATAGACTTCTAATCATCCAGAGCCATTCTTAACTTTTCTCCTCTAATATCTAATTAGTTGACAAATATCATTAATCTACCTCTATAACACCTCTCCTATCCATTTATCTACACCTCCATAATTACTATCACAATTCAGTTCTTTATCATCTCTTACCTGTACTATAGTTAGAAATTCCTAATTGTGCTTTCAGTCTCTGTGATTTTACATGTTTAATCTGTTCTCCATAGAGCTACCAGAATAATCTTAAATATGATCACTTCCTCCTTGCCCAATTATTTTCATTGACTCCCTACTGACTGATATAAAGCATCCCCTCCTTTGCCTTACATGTAAAATCCTTCATACTCTGGACCCATCCTACATTTTCAATCATTTTACATTAGTCTCTTTTATGAACAGAATGTTTTTCAGTCCATCTGGCCTCCTTATGCTTCTTTCACTTCAACATTTCATTTCCTGACTACATGTCTTAGCACAGGGTATCTCCATGGCTGGAACTCACTCCAATTCATCTTTTCCTCTTAGAAGAAAGAGGTTTCTTTATTTAAACCTCAACACTCCTGCAGATTCAGAAAGCTTTTCTTGATTCTTGTAGTAAGTCTTCAAAGTATAACATCTTAATACTTTCACAAAGGAGGATTGTTCTTTTCCTTCTCAAGTAATTATTTTCCAAAGGACTTTTTTGAATTATTATAAAATGAAGTGGGTTTTTTTTTTTTTTTTTTTTTTTGGTACTATTTAAGTCTCAGGCTCAGATTATATTCTGTTACAATTCATGATGTAGGGAATAAGGGACATTCCTTCTGTGACTACTATGCCTAAAGCTTTTTCATTTAATGTGACAATATATCTTGACCACTCATATATGAACATATTTGAGATTGCTAAAAAGAAGGGATTAATAATAATTAGTTACATAGTAAGAGCTAAAAACCCAGTAAAGAATCTAATTTACTTTGTAGCAATCAAAAACTCAATCTGACATGACCCTTCAAGGTATTGAAATTGTAGCTTGAAATGTAAATGGAATCAACCAGCATTTTGGGGGAAGGAGAGATATTCATTTATAAATTTCATCAGGTGTGACCTAGTATATTGCAGGAAATGCAGTGTACCACCTTCCTAGTGAACCAGCAGAGCTCAATAAAGGAACACTTGGTAGGTTACACTTCTATGTTTACAAAGAGATCAAGATAGGTCACTGATCCAATCAGGAAATGAGCAAGATATGAAGCTTTCTAAGAGCATGAGGAAACAATGGTTAAACTCAGTTTATGGAGCACAAATGCTTTGATAGTTAAAGTGACTGCACACTAATAATAGATATAGGCTGATTTAATGGTGTCTTTCTTGCTCTTAGTACCTGTAGAAGCCAATTTTGTCTTGTCATGAGTTGTAGGCCTTTCCTAAATTAGTAGATCTTTCTTTGGCTTATTTAGGCTGGACCTACATGATAATCATGCAAAAATTTATGACAAGAATTTGCAGTCATAAGTTCTTTAAAAAAGTGATAGACAAATTAAACCAGAGAGATCTAGGGGGAAAGAAAGGGGAGAAGAAATGGCAACTATAATCATAAGATAAGAAAAATGAAGGAAATAAGAATAGACTAAGAAAAAATGCAATTGTTAATTTTTTCAGATGATATGATTAACATAAAGAACCTTAAAGAAATAACTAAAAATGGATGCACACAAATCCACACAAATTATTAGCCTTTCTATATATTACCAATAAAATTCAGAAGGAAGTAGAAATTCCACTCAAAATAACTAGATTCTATAAAAAATATTTAAGAGTCCATTTTCCAAAACATAACACTTCTATGAATATGACTTTAAAACTCTCTTTATAGAAATAAAGACATATTTAAATAAGAAGCAAGATACTAATTGCTCATGGTTGGGACATGTCAATGTAAAAAAAATTAATACTACTTAATTTATTTAGTATTACATCACTCAAAATATCAAAGGGTTATTTTACAAAGTTAGAAAAAAATAAAAACAAAATTCATTTAGTGGAACAAAAGATCAAGATTTTCAAGAAAAAAATGATTAGCATATTATTTGAAGTTATAAAGAGAAGTCATTGTAGATAACGAAATTTTAGGAATTTATAGAGATAAGACCTAGACTTGAGATAGCTTTTCATATGCAAATTTACCAGCAGATACCCAGGTATAACCCAAATAATATTTACTACTATTAATGACTAATCACCAATTCAATCTAAATGTTATATAGGAAAAGTCATTTATTTATTTATTTATTTATTTATTTTTATCAACAGTGATCTTGATCTAATTATCCTGACCTCAATATGGGTGAGAGAAGGGATATTAAAGCAACAGTAATTTTGATTTGATCAACAACTATAAATATATTACAATCTTTACTTTCTAAAAGGGAGGAACAAATCAAATGAATAATGAATAGAAGAAGGGGGAAATAAAATAATAATAGTAGAAAGAGCAAAAGTCCTACATTTAAATAATACTTCTGCAATTCATTACCCATCATCTTACCCAAATCTACTCACTTCTGTAGGTATCATTGTTTTCACATATGAAATGAAAATATTTACCCAGGTGATCCAAAATCTTTCCAACTCTAAATCTTGTGTGTGTGTGTGTGTGTGTGTGTGTGTGTGTGTGTGTGTGTGTGTGTGTATGTATGTAAGAGAGAAACAGATAGACAAAGAGAAACACAAATAAAGACAGAGAAGCAGAGATAGAGAAGAAAGAGAAAGAGGCATAGAGAGAAAAAAGAAAAAAGAGGAGGAGGAGGAAAAGGAAGCGGAGAAAGAAAAGAAGGAAAAGGAAAAGGAAGATGATAGAGAGTTTTTAGAAAGCAGGATGTGTGAGAATAGGACTAATTTTGTTATTTGCATCACAAATGAGGAGGGGAGAGAAAAAGGAAAGAGAATTTGTAATTCTAGGGCAATACTTAAAAAACAAACAAAATAACTTTTTTAATATTTTGTTTGATCAGAGGAGTAATTTCATTATGGGCATCACAAAATTTAAAAGAGGAAGATGATTGTAGGAAAATGTTTTGTTATGATTTTTATTTATATCTTTGTTTTTATATCATCTGTTTCCCCCAATATATCCCTACCTCACCCCATGACTCCCAGAAAGGTTTTGCTTAAAACACAGGATTAAAAAAGAGGAAAGAAAAAAAAAATAGAAAAGACTAACCAACATAGGAAAAAAAAAAAAGGCTGTCAATACAGTTTTTGGTGTCTTCTTATATTTCATAAAAATACTGTTTTAGACAGAGGGGAAATGGGAAACTTTAATTTTTTGAAGAACTAATAGGGATAATAGCAGAAATTTTAGGAACTATTTAATTTGTATGCAAAAATGAAATAATAGGTGTTAGGTACTTTCCAATTCCTGTACTTGAATGTGTATGTCTATTATGCATGCCTGTCCACTGCTATTAAAAGAGAAAAAAAAAGTTTATAGAATGGATTTAACAACACAACCAAAGAGTATATTGCCTACAGAATACATAACTAAGACAAAGAAACATATATACAGTAAAATCAGAGGACAGACTGAAATTTACCATGTTTTATCTTATGTGAGAAAGTGGAGTTTATAATGATGATATTAAATACAATTTGATCCAAGTTTGAAAAAAAAAATCCATGTTTGTATGTGTGTATATATACATATGAAAACCATACCATTTTTAAAGAAACCATTGAAAGTAGAAGTCTATTAGTATATGTGTGTGTTTATATATGTGTATGTGTTTGTGTATATGTGTGTGTATGTGTTAATGTGTATGTGTTCAAAGAAGTTCATAGACACCAGGTTAAGAAATCCTAGACCACATAATCATTAAGTTTCCTTCCAATATATACTAGCTAGATGTGGGACATCCACATCTGGATAATCTTTGGGGAATTTAATTGGGAAAGCTGCTGGCCTTCCATTCCTCTCTTTAGTTTTTCTTTTCAAGAAGTTCTTGGTCAAAAGTAATACTGAGCCAGTGATACTATATTCTCAGTGAGGTTATAAAGAAAAGCCACTTACTTAATAAATGCAAGTAATTCATAGAAATAGATCAAGGTTGAATAAAAGATAAACATGAAATACTCCTGTCTTCAAGAAGTTTAAATTCTCTGAGGAATTTGCATAGTACTGATAAGAATGAAAGCTACCATTATAAAGAAGTATGGAAAAGAAAGATTTCAAGGAAATTTAATTTCCTTCTTCACTAGTCACAAACTATTATTATTTTTGTTTTGCCTATATCTCAGTCATCTCTTTATAATGGTCAATTCACCAAGGAAAGCAGGTAGTATTAATTAGCAATGTCAATGTCCTTAATCTACCAGCATCCTTAAAAAAGGGTGATAGAATGGAGGGCATGCAGCAGTGGTAGGGCAGTGTCAACCATTTTCTGTTTCACTTTTTAAAAGTGCTGAGCTACCAAAAACCAAGACTTATAAGTAGTGGGACACTAAAGAATGAATGCATTGCAATGGGAGGCAATATTAGAAATCTTTCTCACAGGGAACATCTCTGTTTTCTGTCTCTTTATCCTGCTCAGCATTCCTTAGCTAGGAATTTTCTTTGGAAAACAGAATCTGAGAGTTTTAAGAGACTTAGTCCCAACACCACATAATTCTTTCATCCCTGAATTGCAATATGAAGCTAGTTTAGCTAAATTTGGCCAAGCCTTCCCTGAAAATGATGACTGGAGATGGGTTTCTTAGAAACGACAAGTTTTTTTCCTAGTCTCAGAAGGGATTGAGGGAGCCTTCCCTCATTAAAGGCAATTAAAACATTCAGGAATTTATCTAACAAAGACCCACTGTTTCTTGAAGCCATTTAGGCTTCTGTCAGTTCCTAAGTCAGGCATAAAATGATTGAGACCCCACCTGAAAATCTGCTTCAGAAGGAGGTAAGACACATGAATGTCATCCTTCAACATTCACTCCAAGATTCATTCATTCTCTGGCAAAGTCATCGAAAACAACTTCTAAAACCTTCCTGCCTAAGCTTCTTAATAAACAAAGGAATCCTAATATAAGGTTGCAAACAGGCTGAGAGCTTGATATCAGAGGAGAGAATCAATCATCTGAGCTGGAATGTAATTCTTAATAACATTTGCAAGACGTCTGTGACCTGGGGAACAAGAGTTACAGGCTGTGAGAACAATCAAAGAGTATTGAATCATGCCCGCTCCCAATAACTCTCTGAAAGATCTTCTGATATTAGACTTGAATAGGTTCAGTTATATGGGATCTTTCTCACAAAGGGTTAACAGTTGAACCTGATTTAATGTTAGAATTCTAGGCTGTGATATTTTGCTTCCCTGAATACTATGGGGGCAACACAAGGACATAGATAGGAAGCACAGTCTCCAGCCACAGTTAACTGATACTTGATTTAGGGAATTAAGACATACCCATGAGAAATAACTAAAGAACAAGATCTATGAATGAACAAACAATATGGTCCTATTAATTAGACCCATAAGAATTAGGAAAGAAGAAAATGGACTGGAGATCAGGGTACATACACTTCAGGAAGGAGATGGGTCTTGAATTGGATTTTGAAGCTAGGGAGACTTGATGGATAGAGAACAAGCATTAAAGTCACCTTTGTTACAGCATGTGAGTGAAGACATATATGCGATGAACAGCAGTATCAGTGTATGAGTGTGTATATGCAAGGAATGGAGGTGAGGTGGAATTATATTCAAGTATATTCAAGGGAATGGGATATAATTTGACCAATGGTAAAGGCAACTTTGTGGTCCTGTGAGATGCTTCTAAAGTGAATTTTGTTAACTTAACCTATGCAGAAGGGTATAAAGGAGATTTTTAAGGAGAGGCAGCATAACTATTTATCAGTTAAGCAGACAATAATCTTGGGCAGGTGCAGGTTCAAACTGATGATCCTCAAGGTCTCGTATAACTGAAATTTTATGATTCTGTGACTAAAGAAAACTTCAACGTATATAAAATAAAATCTTTCTTCCTTGTCCATCATCTTTTTCCCCCAATTCTTTTTTATTCTTCTCTTCTGATGTTTACAAAATGTTTTATGATTTTCATACTGTTTTCTTCCGAACAAGCATGAATCAAATAATCAAAAAAGTGGCTTAGTGATTTGCACGTGGTTTTTTTTGGCTTAGGTATCAGAGCTGAGACATGAATCTTGTTCTTCTCAACTGTTTTATGTTCACTGTATCCGGCTGTCCTAGATGCTACATAATCAAGGTAAATAGAAATAGTTTTTTCTTCCTTCTTCTAAACTCATCAAAGAATCTTGTTCTATCCAGTCAATCATCCAATAAGCATTTATTGAAAGCCTGCTGTGTGCCAAAAACTGGGCTAGGTTTTAGGAATACATAGGATTTCTAGGAAAACACAGTAATAAAATAATTCCTATCAGCAAAAAGCTTGTATTCTAATGAGACATTAGACATTTGATGAGACAATTTAATGAGACAAAGACATTTCTATTGAAAAACAAAATAATTAGTCAGTAGTCATCAGTTCAGTTTGAGGTGAGAGAGTATACTGGCCTATGTTTGAATCTGCCATTTTAAAAAGACAAATGGTGGCACTCTGGGTTTTGGTTCAGCCCATTAAACCGTATATTCCATCAGTAAAGGTGCCAGGACATATTTATGATGGTTCTATGTCTGTACTTAGCTCTTCTGTAAGGAAATACCAGTAGAATGAACCAAGTTTCAAAGCCAGATCTTCATTACAAGTAATTGAGTGCTCTTAGTAACTACAAGCAGTTATATAACTGAGTAATCAAGAAATACGACAGTCTCTAAGATTGCCCTATGGAAAAGCTTATTCATAGCAAACAGTTTACAAATGGAAACAAAAGTGAGAAGGGCTTTTTTTTTTTCTTAGAAAAGTAACATTTAACTTATTAAATGGAGCAGTGCCTTGCACATAATAATATGTGTGGTGATAAAGATGATCAAAGAACGAAAAGACCTGGCCAATTAATCAAAAATGTGTTGGGGTTTTCATGAAGGGCCTCTATTTGGATCATCCTCAAATATAGAAAGCTACTGAATAATATATATTTTCATGGTAGCCAGGGACATTTATTTGAAAATGATCCAGAGGCCCCAGAGGAGTGGAATTGATCTAGAATTGAGAAGCAAAAGGAATCTTGACATTGATTTTCCTAGATTCACAGATTATAGAATTGAGGAACTGAAAAGGATATGAAAGTTATCTAGGTCAGTCATCAAATAAAATAAGAATTTGAAATAACTCATTTTAGTTCTTCAGTCAGATTCTCTTGATCTGGGGACCACAGATTCACAAAGGATCCTGAAATAAATCTCTATGGAGAAAAAAAAATCACATCTTTATTTTCACTAATTTTTAGTTGAAAATTAGAATTTCCTTCAATTATTATTTAAAATTTTTTTCCTGAAAAGTTATCCTGAGGTTTCACTAAACTGTTAGAGGAGTTTACAACACAAAATGGTTAAGAACCTATGTTTTAAAACAAGAATATGTGTCTCAGTCTTTAATAGCAGTTAAAATATTTAAATGAAGTTTCACAAAAAAATCAGATGGACCAGAGCAATAGGCTTTTATCATAGGAAAGACTCAGGACTTTAATGTAAAGCATTGAAGGGAAGTACAGGGGAGCAGAGCCAAAGAGAAATGAATAGTACTAGGTGTTTACTAGGAACTCTGTTTTTCAGACCCCAGTAGGAGGAGTAGGGGTTGGGATATTAGGTAATGGTTATTCAGAGAGGCTGCCTTTGTACTCAGTACACACAACATCACATACTTCTCCTAGGATTCCTGGTTTACAATCACTTTCCTTCTAAAACAACACCATGAAAAACTCAAGATCTTGAAGATTTTTTTAAATTGGCAAAGGTGTAGAACAGAATCTATTATTCTATTATTAAATCTACTAGATTTAATAATTCTCTTAGCCCTAGCAATTTGGTTCTATAGATCTACACTTGACTGTAGTTGGATGACTATATTTAGAGAAGTTATTCAAATCAACCCTGGGTCATTACAGATAAGAGAAAGATTCAAGCACAGCCACATTTAAAGAGCCAATCTCCACCTTCCCAGAAGTCTAGCCTCAGCAGAATTGCAAATGGGTGACATTTCCAATGTTTAGTAAAAGATAAATGGAATGCAAGTAAAGTATTTCTATGACATTTTCTCTACAACAATAGACCAGGAAGAGAAATTTTGCCTAGGAAGTCTTCAGAATCCCACATGAGTTGACATGTTCATGTTCTTTAGTTTGAGGTCATGGATCTGTGGAGATTGTGTCTTCCCTTCCATCACAGGAAGATCCATCTTAAATAGTTTGAAGACTGAGAATGGGAAGGGGTGAAGGGAAAAAAAAAAGCTATTATATAATACCTACTATGTGCCAGATTCTATGCTGAGTGCTTTATTCATATCTTATTTAATCCTTATAATTAACCCTGAGAGTTGGATGCTATTATTCACATATTACAGCTGAGGAAATTGAAGCAGATGAAAATGGCATGTGCAGGGTCACACAGTTATTTGGTGTCTGACCCTCAAGTCTTCTTGGCTTCAAATCCAGTGCTTTATCCATTATTCTACCTAGCTGCCTTTTGTCATCTGTAGTTCTGATAGTCTGGATCAACATTAACTTAATTGTCAATGAGTGTCTGATTAAACCCAGAAATCACTTGACTTGGGTTTCTGGAGGAATCTTGGTCCAAAAAAGATTTCATGTTTCAGATGATGTTCTATCTCTAACCCCATCCCTTGCTGCTGACATCTGGGTTAAGTCAAAAAGTAGAAAAAACTATGAGTTAACTGTCTCTGAATTTTTGATTGAGAGATGAATGGAGTGTTTACTTTGAGTAGAGTGGTCTAACAGGCAACATATCTTCCTTTTGGTCCTCTCTCCATTTCATTGCTTTAGTTTATGGACAAATTTACTTGTCCCATAATGCTTTTTGTTTTCTTTGTGATGAAGCCTTTCTGGGTAATGTGAATATATCTCTTAGCCAGGCTTGTTGATCAAAATGTTAGATATGCTCTTGTGTCTGTTTTGTAAAGAATTCATGATGACATACATAGCCTTCACTTTCACTGAGCTGATGGCGTTAACAAAGGAAATTACAAGCTAGTTTCTCTTCTCCAACTTTAGAAAGTGTCTGGTTCTTCCAATCTGGAATGACTAACTTTTACCATGGGTATTTATTGCCAAGTCATTAGTACTGGGTTAAAAAGGGCATCACTATTACCCAATAGCCAAAGGTATGTTTCATATCTTGCCCAGATGCCTCTTTATGAGGTGATTAATAATAAACTTATCTAATTCTTTAAATGCCACAAAAGATTATGATCTGCGTGCTTCTCTAAATTCAGAACTCTCATTCACACCCAAAATCTATGGAAGTTATGCACATATAATGAAGTTGTCAAAAGGGACATTATGAAACTGATAATATATTAGCAAAAATCCTGAACAGATCTCATGTAGAGTCTCTATTGGTTGCTGGGTGAGCTGGGCTTCTGAGTGAGCTGTTTAAAAATTGGTTTACTATTATTGAAATTTAGTAAGAAATCAAATTATTTAAAGGAATGTTAAGTTAAATCAATATATAATATGTACATATACATATATATATATAATATTTATGTATTTCTCTACCTATCTCTTTGCAAAACACAATGTACCATATAAATAACTGCCAGAATTAGTAATATTAAATTAGCTTATAATTCTCAGAATTCCCAATTCTTACTTTTTCCCTCACATAATTTATAATTTCTATATGTTTTGATTTTTGCATGTCCATTTTTAATGGTATTTAATTATTATTGTTTTATTTCATTTACTGGCTTTGAATTCCAGTTTTGTCACTTACTAATGTTTTAAACTTTTTTAATGTTTTAACTTACTAAAGTTTTTTTCCCTATTTGGGCTTTACTTTTCTCCTGTATAAATGAGAAAATTGAACTACTTGATGTTTAAGGTGATTCTAAATGAAAAAGAGAAGGCACTAATTCAAACTGATATTTGATATTTGGGGGTGGGTGGACAGGTTGTTGTATTTTGGTGGTAATTTGTTATGTGAATATAGCATAGCGATTAGAAGACTAACCTTGAAATCTGTAAACCAGTTTCTTTTCTCTTAGTTTTAGATTATATATTATATATACATATATATGTATACAGTCATGTAAAACATATTTCCATATTAATCATGCTGTGAAAGAAAACAGATAAAAAAGGTCAGGTAAAAAATAATATGTTTTTAATATGCATTCAGACTCCATCAGTTCTTTCTCTAGAGGAAGACAGTATGCTTCATCATTAGTCCTTTGTGATTCTCTTGTATCATTATTATGCTGAATATAACCAAGTCATTCACATTGATCATTCTATAATATTGCTGGTACTGTGTACAATGTTCTCCTGATTTTGCTCATTTCACTTTGTATCAGTTCACGTAATTCTTTCTAGGTTTTTTTTTTTAAATAAATCCTGTTTGATATTTCTTATAGAACAACAGTATTCTATTATAATCATATACTACAATTTGTTTAGCCATTCCCTAATTTATGGGCATTCTTTGGCAACACAAAAAGAGTTGCGACAAATGTTTTTGTAAATGTGAATCCTTTTTTTTTTCCTCTGATCTCTTTGAGATACAGACATTATGACATTGCTGGATAAAAAAAATTAAACAGTTTTTGACATAGTTCCAAATTGTTCTCCAGAATGGCTGGACTAGTTCACAACTCTACCACCAATGCATTAGTGTCCCAATTTTCCTATATCACCCCAAACATTTGAGTAAGACCATTTCAAAGTTCTGTTTCTGACACATGCTAATTGTATTACTGTGGGTAAATCAATTAGCATGCTTTAAGACAAGAAGCTACAGGCAGTTTTCAGACTTGTATGATGGAGGGGATTTTCATCCCAGGAGTTCCTCACACTGATGAAATCACAAATACAAACAAAAGAAATAGAAAAAAAAATCTGCTACAGGCAAAGCCACTAATATCTGACATGACCATAGTCTATGGAATGTAAACTCTAACGTTTATTTCAAACAAAGAAAACCTCTTCTACAATGTGACTGCAAAAGTTAAATCCTTCTGCACCTCCTCCTAGATGTTACCATCTAGGACCCAGCCACATCACTGACCCAGCCACGGTAGCTCCTCGGTCCGAAGTAGTGTAGAATTTGTCCTCACATTTCAGGGTTGTTTTGCCTTGAAACTTAATTCTCTTGCAATCGGCTTTAATTGGACAAGGGGACTGTATTCTTTAAGACGAGATAAAATTCATACTTGTTTGACTGAGCATAAGGCAATAAAGAAACCATTTCTTTCAGGTTTTTAATCTCCTCCAAGAGTGAAAGTAGCATTTGCTGAAATAAAAGTACATTTCTTCAGAAACGTGATGCTAATCCTCTTAGTTCTAATGGTTTGGAAATGGTTTGAATGAGCAGGTAAACATTGTAGCTGATTAATAGGAAGGAAGTCAATTGTCCATGGAGCCAGGGCTTTTTGCTCTACTGTTCAAAGGTATTTTATACATATATCTATTTTTTAACAAACTGAAAAACAAACCATTCTTTTAAAAATGTTCTTGCTTGAAAACTGATCTCTCTTGCAGGCCATACAGTTCATAAGTGTTTGATTCCATTACCCCCCAAAAAGCAAGCCGTGCACATTTCAAATAGAAGTCAAACAAATACCACTGATAACTGGTGTCATATCAATGCCTTATCTTCCCTTTTTATTGAAAATAGTCAGATATAATGAGGTGCTTCACATTTAAAAGTCTTAAATCTTTGAAAGCTCCAGGCCTAGATGGTTTTGATATTGGCTTATTAAACTTGCAGGGAGAGAGAAAAGCAGGAGGGGGAGGGGGAGCTGTAGGAAAGTCGGGAGGAAGGAGTCAGAATATACTTGAGTTATCAGTATTATTTAACCTCTCATTGACCAGAAGTATTTCCTCATGCTGGCTTATTGAATGAGGCCTTTGACTGAATGAGGGTACATGTAATCACCTTCCACTATCTTAGTCTGCAGGCTCTCTAGCAAAGGAATATTAAAATACATATTAGTGTCTTTGTCATTCACTTCTCAATAATTCACCTGGTGGCTTTTGCCAGAGTTCATATACTATTTTGCAAAGAAGACAACAATAGGTTGGATTATGCTGGAGCCTAGAACTAGGAATTTTTGTGCATAGGGGCAATACTAAGATCCAGGGCAAATTACATGAAGGGATATGGTGGGATACCATTATTTTAAGGGAAGACTGCTTTCTCCTCATGTCCATGGCTAGAAAGAGTGGAAAAAGGAGGGAAGAGAGAAAAGATACCATTATACAGGCTTTTTTTTTTTTTTTTAAACAATTGATTCTTGCTAATTGATGCTGAGCTCTGCAAAATAGTACAAAGAGATGTTATTAAGGGTGAAATAATAATGATAACTCAACTATGTTCTGACTCTCTAACAACTGTTTCCAAGTGCTGTGATTTCCCTTTAACTTCAATGCCTTATGGCAAATATATATATATATTCCTAGTTATGACTTTCCCTTTCCCTGTCCAACAACAATGGGTTAAAGGCAATAGAAATGCATGTAAAAAAGAAAAAAAAATTCTCCAATTAAGTTTGGTTCTATAGCTTAAAAGCAAAACACTAGCAGATCTAGAAACAATACTGTTTTATAACCAGCAGCTAAGAAGCTTAAATAAAAAAGATAGATGGGAGACAAAGATAACACTGATTTAAAGGGAACAAATTTCAAAGTTTGAGGAGAGGAGAACTTTGAATTTTTTCAAAACTGTGGATCAGAGAAAGGTGACATTGGAGAAGGTGTGAAGAATTTACTCTTTCCTCTGGACCCATAGCAAATTTGGTCTCTCATTGCACTACTGGAAAAAACTACACCAGGAGTGAATTCTTAGCCCAAGTGATATGGGTTTTACATCAAGTTATCCCTTTCTACTGAGCCTTCTATTTTGTTATTCAGAAGTCTTACACTATGAAGGATGTGGGTGAGTATGTGTGTAAAATACCTGTGAATAAGTGAAGTATTTTATCCAGTCACAGAGATTTCTAGTATATCAATAATATTTCATAAACTCTCAATCACAAAGACTTAGACTTATAGGAGGAATTAACTTAGTCCCAAAATCTTCATTTTACAGAGCAAGGAAACTGAGCCCAGGATAAATAACTTTCCCAAGATAAAACAGATAGTAAGTAACAGAGCTGAGATAAATCTCAATTCCTTTAGTTCAAAATTAATACATTCTTTCTACTGTACTCATGCTGTCTACCATAATTGAAAATATTTTTAGAGCATTAGAAGAGAAATATAAAGATCTTGTCTTCAAGGGATTTCCTTTCTTAGAGAATCACTGCTTGGTTACACATATGTCATGTTGCATTTTAAGTATATTTATATCATTTTTAAAGTAATATTTATTTATTTTGCTATATTTCCTATTAAACTTTAAGTTATATCAGGGCTGAGGTAATTTAATTTGGTATCTTTCTCAGTACTCAGCACAATGGTAAATACTTAAGAGGCACTTAATACATATTTCTTGATTCCAATTGAAAATTAGTGACACACTCAGTCACTAAGCTAGAGTCACTAGATTAACCTTTCTTTCTCATCTCTGTCTATATTGCTTTCACTAGAGAAAATGACTACTATATGAATCAGTCCTGAAGTCAGCCTTTGTTATATATTGTTATTCATTGTAGTCAGATCTACAAAACTCTGTTCCTAAAGATCATTCTTTTGGAACACTTTTTTTTGTAATGTTTTCCCCTATACAAAGAATTTTGCTTCTAAAAGATTTTAGCTCATAATAGTAAATCATTCTTAAATTGGAAGAGGTGATACATATGGTTATTTCTTCTATGAATTAGCAGGTTTGAATTTAATTCACTTGGATTTTTGGTGATCCCCCCCCCACCCCCCCCCACCCCCGGCCATTATCATAGCTGATGATGGCCAATCCAATCCAACTGTGAAGATCATACTGGCCAAGCTGAAAAATTGCTTAATAGTTGACTACAATTAACTTGAAGTAGTAGAGACCATACCTAGAATAATAGAATTTCAATACTAGATGAGAACTAAGAGGTCATATAGTCCATCCCCTGCATAAAACATGAATCTCCTATATCACATCTCCTATTAGTATTATTGTTCATTCATTTCAGTCATGTCCTCTTCACGATTCCATTTAGGGTTTTCTTAGCAAAGATACTGGAGTAGTTTGCAGTTTTTTTTTTTTTTCTCTAGCTCATTTTATAGATGAGGACACTCAGACAAATAGGATGAAGTGACTTACTCAAATTCACATAGTTAGAAAGGGTCTGAGGATGAATTTGAATTCAAGGAGATAAGTCTTCCTGACTCCAAGTTTGATAGTCTATCTATTGTACCATCTAGCTGCCCCACTCGAATTCTTCGACTTAGAGTATGGTCTCTACTTTTCTAGAAACTTCATCCCACTTTTGATACCTCATTGTGAAGTAGAGCTTCCTTATGTTTGAGTTGAAATGTGCCTCCAGTTATTTAATCCAAACTGAGGATTTGAGAACATTTTTACGATGAAGAGTGCTCTCTCACATACATGATATTTGATGATGGGTTGGAGGTAACTCTTGTTTGTCTGAGGACATCCCAGTGGGGTATAAATCTTGATATTTCCTTTCCAAATAGGAAAGGTTGGGAGTACAGACTTGATGACAGAATATATATCTATAGAAGAGAAGCCTAGTTAAGCAAGGAGTTTGGTCACTAGGTAATGGATGTTTGGGACAATAAAAACATATGAAGAGCAAAGTATGAAAGGGTTTTTATGTCAATAGAGGAAATATCAATGTGGATGAAATCACAGATCTTTTGAAATAGTAAAATAATGAGAAACAGTAAAAAAAATGAGCCAGTCTTTCAACAGGAAACTGGGGTGTTGGAATACCTGAATTCTGAATCCCATTCCTGGACATGTTTCCTGAGATTCTTTGGTTACTTTATCTTTCCAAGAGCAGACCAAGATTGGGGATTCCCTTCCCAGCTGAGTGGCCTAAGGCACTTACTCCCCATGGTGCTATACTTCAGCTTGTCTATCTTTTAAAAAGGGACATAGGCCACTGTGAATAGCCTGAGGATTATGAGTCTCAAAATTACTTTCTAATAGCATGTACAAAAGGTGCCTGGAGGAAAAAAAAAAAGGCTGTCATCCTTTTTTTCTCTTCTTTCAGTAAAAATCTTAGTCTGAGCATACAGACAAGACAGTCTCTAAACATATTAGCCCCTAGTTATAAGGCTAAGGAGAGACTATTGATACGGAACGGAGATTATCATCCAGTATTCATTGCCTTATGCAGTATGGTTTCCAATAAATTAACAGTGAATCTTCATAATGGGCAGCAAAATAGGCCAAAACAATTTGCGAGAGATTGAACCCCCCTTTTTACCACCAAATCAATAATTTTGTTATTGACTTGGTGTTCCCAGCTGACAGTTTTATAACTTTATTGAGCGGTTGTATGTGGGGGCAATTATAAAGATAATAGCAATACCATTGACTGATAGAGGCCTCTGCATTGAAAATTCACATCTGCTCCAAGTAAAATAAAAGTAATGTTTTAGTTTCAGAATTTGCAAAAAAATGGAAATGCCTGCAACCCAATGGGTATGATTTATAATGTAGGCTAAACACATCTCTCAGGCTGTATTCTTCGGCATTTGTTCTATTATTAACATGTAAATGATGGTAATTCTTTGTGACCAGAGACCATTTCAATTTGATACCTTCATTTATATACTGCTATGTACCTTTCTCTTTGTAAGATAGGTATGGTAGAGGATAGGGAGTGAGAACTTGGGTCACTTTTCCAGATAGACTTTTACCTTAAATCCGTTGGATAGTTCTTTCAAAGGCCTATGCTTTCCATTAAAAGAATGTTAGAAATTCTGTAAACAGCTTCTAGTCACTACAAACTATTCATAAAGAAGATTATCTAAAAATGGAATATGGCCTAAAAGTCACAATTCCTATCAATCTAATTTGAACAAAAAAAATTTGTTCCTGAATGAAAATTTGTTTGGAGGTATAAGAAGAATCCAGATGAAAAATATCAATTCAGTTTGCTCTTAAGAGAAGTTGTATGGGTATTAATTGATATGGACAGATATCCCAGGTCTGAAAGAAAGGTACTCTGGTAGAAGACTGGAGAAAAAGATGGATCTTAGAGGTAGACATAGGCCTCTGGAGGTAATGGCCCTGAGGTTGCTGTACTGAGGAAGGTTGTGAGTTGCCATGGGGTACAGACCTATAGATGAACCATGTTTCTCCCACCAGATGCTTCATCTTCATCCTGGAACAAAGTCTCTTTCACCCCAAGCTAGTTACAACTCTGACTATCAAAAAATACATACATAAAATAAATAAATAAAGCATCCCAGCAAAGGAAGCACCCTCTTTAAAAAAAATTTCTTGAAGAACATTATCCAGTGGAGCCAGCCTGATTCAAAATTCCT
Source organism: Sminthopsis crassicaudata (assembly GCF_048593235.1). Taxonomy (NCBI): domain Eukaryota; kingdom Metazoa; phylum Chordata; class Mammalia; order Dasyuromorphia; family Dasyuridae; genus Sminthopsis; species Sminthopsis crassicaudata. The sequence continues at coordinate 601,368,282 of NC_133618.1, forward strand.
GCATGAAGTGACAGTAGGGCCTTGGCTTCATCATCAATGTTTTGCAGAGCTCCAGTTAACCTAATGTGCACAATAAAAAATTTTATTAAAAAAGGATGAAGAAAGCTAAAGGAATGGCAATTGGCCGTGGAAGGGCATTATTTTTTATTGGAATTAGAATTCTTTTTTTTAAGCATATAAAACTTCAATTTTCTTTCTATCACCCAGCTTAGTAGCCCGTGAGATGTTTCCACAAGCAATCTTGATATTGGGGAAGCAAATGGCTCCAGACTCGCTTGCTTTTCCTAAACAATCTGTTATTAGAATTAAAGAAACAGTAATGTAAGACTATTGAACTCTTGGGATTCTCTAGAGATTAATGCTTTAGAATGGCATTAATTTCAGGGGACGTATTCAACATGGCATTAAAAACTACATCTAAAGACTTGATTTAGGAATGAATACATTATATACATCCATAGATATAGATAAATACACACATACATACACACACACAACACACACACACATATGCATATTGGCTTTTGCATGATAGCTGTATCCTTCTCTTTGAATAAGTTTATATCTTTTCCTAGGCTGCATTAATTCTTAATTCATATAGTAAAGAGAACATTTTTCTAGGAATCAGGAAGATTGGAGTTCCAATCTTGCCCCAGATACTTCTTAGCTGGGCGACCCTAACTTAAACTCTCTGAACCTTAGTTTCCTCATCTGAAAAATGAGGACTATATTTTAAATGCTATAATTATTATTACTATCATTGTTATTATTGTTATTTTCTTGAGTGGAGTCTGAGGGTAAAATCTTTGTGTTCTTAAAAATACAGTAAAGTCTAGCTTATTGGACAGGTTGGAGATATAGGACATTTGCTTAATTGAACTTTCAGAATTGCTGATTCTGAATTACCAGACTCAGCATGACTCACAGTCAGGCTGTACTGGGTATACCTGAAGTTTTCTTTGAGAATTCAGTGGACTTACAAGGATTTTGCAAAGTGTTATGGTCGTCAGCATGAATATTGATTATCATTAAACAGGGGAAAAACAGGATTAATGCTTAGAATTTTAGATAACAGGGAGTTAATCCTATTTATTTGCATATTGTTTTATTATTTTGAAGAAGAAATAGATAGTTTTTTTTTCCTTCTTTAAGCCACACACACCTTCCACCCTAGCAAGTGTAATTGTCTACAATAGTAGGGATAGGGCAGATCCCCAGAAAAGCTCATTTGATGACAAGAAAGAGAAGCATGTTTAAGCACAGTTCATGACTTGGCCTCCATTTATATCAGTCCCCTAAAGGAAAAAACTGAATAAATGAAAAGCAAGTATTATTGCTCATTATGGCAGTGGCTAATGGCAGTGTCTAAAGGTCTTCCAGTTTGAATTTTCTGGATACCATAACTAGGAGGAAGGAATTTGCATCTTTCATCTTTAACATTAAGATCTGTGGGATGGGGAGAGGTGAAAAATGTAAATATCATCTCACACATGAGAATAGAGGCTGATCTGGTAGAAATATCAGTGGTTTTAGAGTCAGACAGAACTTGGCTTTTAGTCTTTGATTAGATTTTTATTACCTGTATGACCTTAAGCAAATTCCTTTCTTTTTCCAAGTGTCATCATCTGCCCTGGCAAAATAAAGGGATTGGGTGTCTTGAAGATCCTCCTTCACTCTGAATCCCATGTTATTATTGCAAGCCCAAATCTTTAATTTAACACATACACTGATTAAATAATTTCTCTGAGTAAGCCCTGTGCTGAAAACTGGGGATTCCAAGAATTGATGAGACACAATGTCTGACCTTGATTTAATAGAAAGGACAAGGTGTGTGTGCTAACAACCATGATAAAATTAAGAAATGGAAGATGTAGGATAAAGGTCCAAGCAAAGTACTCTGGAAAATTTGAGGAGGGTTAGGAATTCTTCAGAGAGGCAATCTGGAAAGGTCCCTGGTCTTGGAGTTGAGAACACCTGAGTTCAAATCCTTTCCCTGAAAATCACTGGCTCTATGATCAAGAGCAATTAAGCATCTCTGTATCCCAGTTTCCTCACATGTAAAACAATAATAATACATATTTATATAACATTTCAGTAGTTGAAAAACACACAAATAATCTTACTTTATCCTTAGAACAACCTTGTAATGTGCTACTCTTATCCCCATTTTGAGAGGGAGGAGGAAACTTAGGTCAGCAGAGGTTGAGTGATTTTTTCTGTCTTACATATCACTATACATAGTACATATTATTACATAGCTAGTATAAGTGCCTGAGGCTGCATTTGAACTCAGGTCTTCCTGACTGTAAGCCTGAACTTCCATCTAACTGCCCAAAGAAAGAATGAGCACCTACATCTAAGGTTTATGTGAAGAGCAGGTATGCAAAATAATACTTGCAAACTTTAAAGAACTATTATAATTAGGACCATTGCAATTAATGCTATAGGTAGTATTTTCAGCTTAGGAGTTTGGACAATAAGGATCAACACTGTTCTCTAAAGAATGTGGCACCTAATTTTAAGAGATCTATCTCTCTTTGGGCAAAGCAACTTCTTGTCCTTTTGGGCTTGTTTTCTCTTTCAGTCTATTAGCCAACTCAGGGTTCTGAACTTTGAAAATGTGATGCAGACAGTGTGCAATCCTTCCTCTTGTGTTTGCACCCAGGATTTCTCCCTGAAAGCAATTCCTTCCTCACAAGGAGGAGGGAAATGAAGAAGAGAAAAGATTAAAAAGATTTTTAATCCTGGGCAACCATTGCAATCACAGTTCCACAAGGGAAAGCATAAACCTCTGGGAAAACTCTAACCTCTGAATAATCCCTTTAAAAACTGACCATTTCCAGGGCAATATAAGCATTGTGAAGCCCTCCATAGGAAGCATCTTGTAAATGAGGTACTAAGCATGTCTAATTCTTTGATTTACAACAATCCCTTTCTGTTTTCAGGTATGTTTCAGACATACAGTATGTTTCACATTCATTCTGTCCCCGGCAGGAGTTAAATTACACTAACTCATTCCAAACTTCATTATTCCAGTGTATAACGTGTAACTCCTACAGGCTTGAACGACGCAGGTGTTTGCCCTGCACTTGACATCCCCCAACCATGCAACATCTCAAGTAACTAAGCAGTGATCCATTTAAACATAATGTCATCTTGGGTTTGGGGCCATACCTTTTAATGGGGGAGGAAAGGATAATCCTTCCTATTCTTCTAGTTTGCACACTCGGATCAAAACCTAGGTCGATGCCTTTTGACCATCCCTATAGCTTTTAGGGAGGCTCAGGGTTCTAGACATATGGTAATAGAAGCTTTTTTGCATGAAACCTTTCTGATTCTCTCCCCCAGACTTCAAATTCATGTAGCATTTGGTCTACATACTTCTCCTATATGAAGATCACATTCTGTTTTGTGTTATACCTATTATATTGTAGCTAGATCTGTTTTTTTTTTTTTTGTATTTATGAAGTGTAAAATTTTACTTCTGTCCCTAATAAATTTCATCTTAAATTCAGCCCAATTCTAGTCTACTGTGATATTTTGGGATCCCCAACTACATTATAGCATCTCTAAGGCAGGCCATGGGAATTAGCAGAAAAAAATAAACACTAGACTCAAGAAGAAAGGTTAAAGTTGCTGATCCCTAATATACCTTTCTTCTTTGCACCTAGTACTCATAGCATTTATCAGGATGGAACAAGGGTTTTTTTTTTAACTTTTTTTTTCCCTGAGGCAATTAGGGTTAAGTGACTTGCTCAGGATCACATAGCTAGGAAGTGTTAAGTGTCTGAGGTCACAGTTGAACTCAGATCCTCCTGACTTCAGGACTGGTGCTCTATCCACTGCACCACCTAGCTGCCCCTTAACTTTTTTTTTTTTTTCTTCATGGACCCTTTTGACAATCTGGGAAGCCCATGAACTCTTCTCCAAAAATCATATATTTAAGTGTATCAAATAAAATGTATAGTATTATGAAAGAAACAAATAATACTGAGATATATTTATTAAAATATTTTTAAAAGACAAGTTTACTGACCCGAAATTAAGAATCCCTTCCACAGAACATTATTAGAGGATGTTTTCTGACAACTCCATATAATCTATGAAAAAACAGCCCAAGGAACATGAGACCTTCTGCCAAAAGATATTTGAAAATATGCCTGATATACTTTCCTGCCACCTCCCCCAGTCTCTGTCCTTCATTCAGAATTCCTATTGTCTTTCAGGACTCAGTTCAGGTGTCCCTTCAGTTCCTAGGAAGAGTCAAGGTGGTGTTGTGAAAAAAAAATGCAAGATTTGGAATCAAAATGTCCTAGATTCAAATTCTGGCCCTGTGTAACTATATAACTTTTCATTTTACTTTTCTGGACCACTGTGAAGTAAAAGGATTATACTGGATGACCTTCCAGGTATGTTTCATCTCTAAGTCTGTGATCTTCCATGAAGCTTACGTTGCTACCTGAAGCTGATAGTCCTCCCTTTTCCTCAAGTGATCTTTCATTTATTTATCTGTGTATGCATTCTGGTGCCTCTCTTCTTCCATAGCTGGTGGAACATTAATACTTTAAGCGTAAGAAATATATACTTCCATTTTGGAGTCCAATTGTGCCAAACCCAGAGTTGGCACTTAATGCATTTTTGCTGATTTTAATCAATTAGATTTGAAAATTAAGTGACATTTAAAAATAGAGGAATCTTAATCTCAATAGTTTTGTTTTTGTTTTTACATATAAATATTTATGGTAGATTTTCAAAAAAATTTGCTAAATTTATTAATGTTATTTTGTGCTTGGTTCTGCTATCCTTAAGGCCAAACATGTGACAATCTGTCTAATGCTTGAAAATTGACATTTTTCTTCTCTTTCTCTCTCTGCTTTTCTATATGGCTTTCTCTTTTTCTTTCTGTCTCTGTCTTTGTCTCTCTTTGTCTCTGTCTCTGTCTCATTCTTTCCTATTCTCTTTTCTCTAGACTAAATATTAGTTTGTTTAACCTATTCTACAGTTCTCAGACCTTCATCAGTCCAGTCCCCCTCCTCTCTAGGTCTCTAGGTCATCCATCTGTCCTTACTAAAATGTGGTTTACAGAACTGAGAAGAGTACAACTATCTTCCAACTTAGATCTTAGATCTGTACACTCTGCCTGTGTTAATGTAGCCTGAAGTCCCAATAACTTTTCTGGCTGCTATAAAACACTGTTGACTAATATTGAACTAGCTGGTCACTAAAATCTTGAGATTTATTTCAGACGAACCATTGTCTAGCCATATCTCTTCTCTTTTGTATTTATAAAGTTTATGAAGCCAAGTGTAAAACTTTACCTTTTTCCCTAATAAATTTCATCCTGTTAGATTGAGTCCAACATTTTTGGGAACTTGATTCTGTTATCCAGAGTGTTAGTTATATTTCTTAGCTTTCTTTCAACTGTTATTTGATCAGCACACTATTTTTGCCTTGATGTACTTGTCAGAATTGCCTGAAAGGCACTGATGACATCTCTTTGGGTATGATTATTCAACTAGTTCTCAATCTCCCTAGTTGCACTATTGCCCAGTGTGCGTTTCTTCACATTTTTTCTTTTTCTTTTTTTACTTTTAAATGTAATTCATTTGGCTTTTTTTCCTGGCAATTATTTTGCAATAGTTAAATTTTTTTTATTTTTATTTTAAAAAGTATTTTATTTCCCCAAATATATGCAAAGATGGTTTTCAACATTTACCTTTGCAAAACTTTGTGTTCCAAAGTTTTCTTCCTCTCTTCTTCTCCCCCATCTCCATGACAGCAAGTGATCTGATGTAAGTTAAACATATTCAATTCTCTCAAATATATTTCCATATTTGTTATTCTGAGCAAGAAAAATCAGGTCAAAAAAGAAAAACACCAGAGAAAAAACAAGCAAATTAACAACAATAACAAAAACATGAAAATTCTGTGCTTTGATCCACATTCAGATCCCTTCATTCTCTCTCTCTGATTGCAGAGTCTTCATCTTTATTTTTTTAAACAAGAATAAGCTTAGTTCAATATTTTACTAAAATCAAGATAAGTATTACCCACAGTATCCCCTTATTTATCAATATAGTAATGCTGCCAACAAAAAAGAAAAAGAAAAAAAAGCTAATCTGCCATGATTTTCTCTTGATAAAGCCATGATAGCTCTTTGTGACCACCACTTTCTTCTCTAGATGTTCATTAACTATCTCTTTAATAATGTATTCTCCTTAATAATGTATTTAATAATACATTCTAAAGTTTTACCAGGAATCATTAGCCTATACTCTGCAGACTCTACTCCTTACTTTTTTTTGGGGGGGTGGGAGAGAACCACTCTTTTCCTTGTGTCCTGAAACACCTATCATGCTCTCTGTCACCCACTGGTGATTATTGGTTATGACTCAACAAGCTTCTGCTGATTCTTTTGGTCTTGGGAATTGTTCTCTATTTGAACCCAGTGAATTAGGATCACTGAGGGAGGACAGGAGCACTCTTACTATTTCCTTATTAATCTTGAATTTTTATTCTGTATAAGACTTTTTTGCCCTATTCTTTCAAGCTCAAAGAAATCTCATTTGCAAAGAAAACAGAAATCTGATAAAATCAGAATTAGACTGAATTCTCCTATAGAATTTTAGAATATGTGAACTTTCTCACCCTTTTATAGATAGGGATGGGAGGATGGAGAAAGGAACAAGATTTATTAAGTACCTACTATGAGCTAGATATTATGTTAAGCACTTTTGACAAATATTATCACATTTAATCATCACAACAATCCCAGCAAAGAAGTGCAATGATTATCACCATTTTATAGATGAGGAAACTGAGGCTTACAGAAGTTACTGACTTGTCCAGAGTCACACAGCTAGTCAATGGCTAAGAAAAAAGCCATTTTTCCTGATTTCAGGCCCAGCGTTATGTCTCTGTTACCTCTAGGAAACAGTGGCCCTATGATTTTCCTGATATGTAGAATTCCCTTATGAGGAAACTCCCTCTACCAACTGAGTTCTGTACCTTCTCTACAACTCATATTCTTAAAGTTTTCTGAAGGAGCAAGTAAAGGTCACATAACCAGTATATGCTAGAGGTGGGATTGAAACAAAGGTTTTCCTGGCTCCAAGACTTGCCCTCAACCTACTATGTCACCTTTTGAACCCATCCCTCCTTTGGATCCATCAACATTTCTATACAAAAATTTAGGGTGCATGTGAGAGTATGCCTCATTTCTGCTTAACAAACAATTTCTCTTGGTTGATGCAATAGTAGGTCCCCTGTAGTACCTCTATGAAAATAACAGTTTCTACTTTTTGAAGGATGAAAATATCATTAAGACAAGTTAAAAAATTATTAGCTGCTCTGCTTTTTGTCAGAGAACAAGAGAGAGTCACAACAGATGTCTGGATAACTAAAATCCCCTATCATTATTATCCAACATCCTTGCTAGTCTTCTGATCTATTTGCCAAAATTCTCATCTATTTCCTCTTTCTGTCTAGGTGGTCTGTATTATGGTGGTATGCATGCATGTATGCATGTATTTCTGTTTGTTTATCTTCACACAAATATCTATACAACACTTTCCCAATGTTCTGTTTCCTAGATTAATTCATTTACATATATATAATCTTATCAACTTACATTGGCATTCCACTTACTTCTGCTTACTTATCCTGCTTTTAAAAATAAAGAATATAATCTTGAATTGATCTCAGCTCCTGAGTTTGATCCTTTCTAGGGATAGTGGCTCTGCTATAGGAGTGACAGAGATGGAGACAGGGTGACATAGAGACATACACACAGAGAAAGACAGTAAGAGAGACAGAGACAGAGAGAGAAAAAATAAGGTAGAAGAGAGAATATGTTTTTTTCCTCAAGAATTAGATTCTACTTCCATAGATAAATCTCTTTCTTTTTTTTAAAGGTTCACTAAAGGTCTGGCTGAATCTTTTTGCCAACAAAATCAAGCTGAATCTTTTTGCCAACAAAATCAAGCTGACCATAAAGGAAAACTTGCAAAAAATTCTTTATACCTTATACATTTATACCATTCCCATCTTAGAATTTGTGATGAGGAAAGGAAAATATAGCATATTCTTGAACATTATTCTTTTCCAAGATCAGAGAAGCAGTATTTATTCTACATGAGATTTGAATTTAGGTCTTCCTGGTTCCAAATCCAGTTCTCCATCTACCATACCCATGGCTGCCTGTGCACATACATATACACAATATGTCTGTGTACATGTGCAGGCATATATATTTGTATTTGTATAAGTTTAGGTATATATGCATTGTGTATATTTATATATTGTACCTGTATACATTTGCATATGGGTATGGAGATATATATATATATATATATATATATATATATATATATATATATATATATATATGTGTGTGTGTGTGTGTGTGTGTGTGTGTGTATGGGTGGAGATATAGATATATGTGTGTGTGTGGGTGTGTGTGGGTGTGTATGAGTGGAGATATAGAGATATGTGTGTGTGTGTGTGTATGTGTGTGTGTGCCTGTGTATGTTTATATCTATCATGTCTATCTATCTATCCACACCTTTTCATTTCTCACCAGCTAGCCTTTCTTATACTGAACTCCCTCATGCCTCCACACCAGGTACCTTCTTTCCTATCATCCTTCCACTTTTTTTTTTTTTTTTTTTTTTTTGCTTCAGATAAGGTCTTCTTCTGCTTTCTTCTTCCATTTAGTATTCTGAATACTGTTTCTCCCCTTCTCTCTCCCCCCATTAGATCGTGAATTCCCTGAGGGCAGGAACTTTTTATACTTGTATTATTAGCACATAGCTCACTGCTTGGCACATAATAGGTGCTTAATAAATGTTTATTAATTGACTACATGTATGTATCTATGTCGAGAAGAAAATGGCTGCAGTGTAACTCAACAGCCATGGAGCAAGAAAGATTCAAACCTAATTTTTTCCAAGATTCAAACTTTACTTCTTTCATACACAGGCTTTGTAACCTTCCTAAGTAACAGTCATTTAATCCCTCTAGACCAGAGGCGTCAAAGAGAAAGCTGGGTGTGGTCCATAAAACTACCAGAGTTCCATCAGAGCCAGACTTAAATGTAATTAGGAAATATTTAACCAAAGAAATAAAAATAAAATAAAACCCAGATAATATAACATTTTAAAACTAAATCAATAGGCTATTAATGGGGATCTGAATGCGTAATTTAGTGATTCCCCACTTCTATTTGACTTGGATGCTACTGCTTTAGGCCACTCTCTGAAGACTCTAAATTGCTTTGGTAGAGGAAACTTCCTCACCTGGAAGCTCCTCATATCAACTAATTAAAAAAACTAATCTTCCAATAGGACAATGCTTAAGTGTTTTGACAAAACACATTTCTAGAGCTTGAAGCTATAATAGGGAGTTAATATTATCTGTATTATCTAACTTTTAGACTCAATATGAAGATCAAATATTGGATTCAAAGGGCTTGGTAAATGTTAAAGTACACACACGTCACTCACAATATATGTATGTATATGCATGTATGTATGTGCATATATAGTAAATGTATATTTATATACATGTGTGTATATGCACATGGAATAGTGTTTATATAACTACATGAAGTAATATGTGTATTTATATATAGTAATATCTGTGCATCTATACATATACATATATATGGACATATATAAGTGTATATAGGAGTAAATAATAATATATAGTGATGTGCATATAACTCCTGTGTGTTTGCATACAAACATGTACTGCATATATATGTGTGTGTGTACACACACATACACATATGTGCTTATGTTTGGTATGTATATCTATATCTGTATCTATATCTATATACATGGTATAGAGACATATATGGTGGTATTTATAATAATATATACATATATAACAGTTTATCTAGTGATATATGTATAGATAGATATACAATATCTGTATGTGAATATATATATTATATGTATGTATGTATATTGTATATATGTATGTATATAGCTAGATGGCAGTAGATAGAATACCAGGCCTGGAGTCAGGATGACTCATCTTTCTCAGTTTAAATTTGATCTCACATACTTATTAGCTATGTGACCCTGGTCAAGTCAGTTAACCCTATGTGCCTCAGTTTCCTCATTTGTAAAATGAGCTGAAGAAGGAAATGGCAGACCATTCCAATATGTCTGCCAAGAAAATCCCAAATTGGGTCACAAAGAGTCATACATGATGGAAAATGACGGAAAATACATGCATTTACACATAAGTATACACATGTATATAGACAAATACATATGATATATACACACATAGTAGTATGTATATGTATACATACATGTATAAGTACACATGACATGCATACACACAGTATTCTGTATCTGTAACATAAACATGTACAATTACACATAGTATACACATATATACACATAGACATATATGATGATATGCTGATATATTATAAACATGTATATAAGTATTTAGATACACACAAATATATCTATGCACATGGGGACATGATACAATATACACATTATGCATAATGTCCACCCCAGCCAGTAACATTTGCTGGCACTTATTTAGCATTTAATCCTTGTAAGGCACTTCACACACATTTCCCTTGAGTCTCATCACCACCTTGTGAGGTAGCCACTTTGGGTCAATTGTTAACTGCCATCTCCATTTTCCAAATAAAGAAACTGGCATTCAAAGCATTAAGTAACTTGCTTATGGTCACCCAGCTGCTAATTGTCAAAGGCAGGGATTTAACCTGGAACCTTCAAATTCTAGCTCCATGGCCCTCTCCAACCACCACAAAATGAGTCCCCAATATCTCAGTGTCCAAAGCTGAGGAATCAGTGTTGATGCCGGACCTTGGGATACTGAGGGTTTGCTGAGGTTACAATCCCAAACCAAGGCCCAATCTTTCTGTCTTCAGCAGAGCCCCAGAGAGGCAGTCCCCACAGAGGGATGCCTTCCATGGAGAGCCGCCCCTTTCCCCCTCTCCCAGACATCCGGCTCCAGCCGCTCAGGGATGCTAAGTCCTTGGCATTATCTGCTCAGGTGAAAATGCATTCTGCTCCCCATCCCAGGAGCTCCTGCTCAGCCTCTTCCTGTGTGACAACCTGTCCTCGCTTCCCTGAGGCAGGAAGAGAGCTCTGAGGAGGGTTCAAGGCTACTTATCTTGCTCACCTGCCAATTAGCTATTAATTGTGAGCAGCATTATACAAAAAAAAGAGGCTGGATCAGTTTCAGGCTTAATTACTTGAAAAGAATTCAATTTATTATTGCCTCCAACAAAACATTTCTGAACCCCCTAATCCTCTTTGAAGATGGGCTTGTTGATGTATTCCATCACATAGTGTTTTAGCACAAATGACAAGTATTTCAAGAAATCATTTCTGTCCTACGCTCCATTATGTTGGGGAATTTGCTTTGACTTCTCCAGGGTCTGTTAGGTCTTGTCATAGTGTCAGGAACAAAGTTAAGTCTCCGCAGGCCATCATCTCCAGGCTGGTCTATTAACATGGCTTGGATAATATCCAACATAAGGAAGGTGGGGTGAGCTGTGACTGATGAGATTTTGTGGCCATTTGCCCAGCTTCACATTTATATGACTTTTACTAAGTCTCTATTCTTCTCATTTCATCAAAAAAGCAAACAGCCCTATATTCCCATTGCCAAGTATTGACTAGAAACAGTCAAAGTTGTTCTCTTCTTGCACCTGGCTTGAGGGACTTAATGAGAGGTAGCACCAACCCCTGCTCTTTTGGAGTCCTAGTAACCAGATTACCCTTAATACTAATGGTTGTGTAATTCGTAGTATTATCTGGGTTTGTCTATAATCTTATCATTAATAACAACAACAATAGTAATAATAATCATGGTAATAGTTGGCATTTATGTAGTTTTTTAAGGTTTTTTGTCATCTCTTTTGAATTATAAAAAACCTTGTGAGGCACCATGGGTATTATCCCCCATTTATAGGTAAAATGATTTGCTGATGTCACATAGCTGGTAAGTGTCAAAGGCAGAATGTGAATCCAGAGTTTCTTTATCCAAGTCAGATTCTCTATTTGTTCCTCCACATCACTGCTCAGATGAATCCAAGGAGATGACAGGGAAAAAATAGTAATGTTTTCCATTTATGTTATGCCTATAACTTTAAAAATATTTATTTAGATTATACATGTATTTTCATTTTTTACATATTTCCAAATAAGTCATGTTGTGGGAGAAAAATCAGAGCAAAAGGGAAAATCCACAAGAAAGAAAGGAAAAAAAGGTGAAAACAGCATGCTTCTAATTTGCCTTCAGTCTCCAAAGTTTTCTCTCTAGATGTAAATGACACTTTCTAACCAAAGTTTATTGGAACTGCTCTGGATCACTAAATTGCTGAGAAAAGCTATGTACAATGTTTCCTGGTTCTGTTTGCTTCATGCACCATCAGTTCCTGTAAGTCTTTTCAGGCCTTTCTGAAATCAGCCTGTTTTTCATTTTTTAAATAGAACAATAATATTCCAAAACATTAATATACCATAACTTACTCATCCATTCCCCAATTGATAGACATCTACTCAATTTCTAATTCTTTACTACCACAAATAGAGCTGCTATAAATATTTTTGCACATGTGGGTCCTTTCCCCCCTTTTTATGCTCTCTTTGGGATATAGAACCAGAACTATAGCCATAACTTTTAAAACTGCTTTCCCATCTTATTTAAATGTACAGCAATTCTGAGTGCACAGACTCTGAAAGTATGGATCTTATTTCACAGATGAGAAAGATATCCTAAAGATAAAATTACTCGCCCGAGGTCACAAAGCTACATAGTAGGGTCCAAACTGAAATGCAGGTCTTTGGACTTTCTTTTTTATACATTTTCTAGTCAGACACAGGGAAAACTACAGCCCTTCCTAAGGAAAACAACACTTATTAAGTACCATGCAGTCCTGCTATTCAGGTGTTTCTCATAGTATATGATCAATCGACATTTATTTAATGAATAAATAATGTGGAATAAAAATGAGACAATTTATTCTAAGTTAATAGATATTTATTTGCTTCTCATGATCAAGATATTGTATTGGACACTAGGTACACAAAGAGAAAAAAAATTACCTGCCTTCAGAGAAGTTATATTCTACTGGGAGGATACACTATGTTCACAATTAAGTAAATATTAATAGCATACTAAGTATTGTAAAGTAATTTCAACAAGTCAGCAGCATTACTACTTGAGAGACCTAGGTGTTATCAGGAATGGCCTTATGAAGAGCATTCTACCTGAGTCATGGTTTGAAGGAAGATACTGACTCTTTAAAAAAAAAAAGAAGAATAAATTTAATGGGTGATTTGGGGGTTTACATCCTAGCCATTTCCCAACCATTCCCTTCTGGACTGAAACTTCCTTTCTGACAAAGAAAAACAATAAAAAAAGAATCTGATAGAATCTTTGGGGAAAATGGATACAATATCTCATTCTAGTCATCCCCAAGTTCTTTGTTATAAGAGACAGCACATATTTCATTCTCTCATTTCCAAGGACCTTCACTGGCTTTTCAGTTAGTTATGTGTAAGGTAGTCTGTCCAACAACTCCTAGTAGATGAAATCTTCACTTTGGAACATGCACAGACATACTACATAGCTCTCCTGGTTCTGCATCTAATTTTCTAGACCTCCAATATGTCCCAGTAAATGCTTTGATCTGGGAAAATCCCTCTTCCCATGTGACCTTCACATCTTGGCAGATCCTTCTGCTCCTGTGGCCCTCGCCTCTGATTGGTGACTTCTGCTGGAACCTCCATTTTGTGTAATGTTGAGGGCAAGGGCTATGTCCCAGGCTATTTAGAATACCTTCAATCCCATTTTGACCTTTTTATTTTTATTTCTTTATATTTCCCCCCTTTTATTCTTTGCAGTTTTGTTTGACTTGAAATTTTTCCCTATAAGACAGATAGGAAACTCTATAGTGTGTTAAGAGTATCTGGAACCAAGAAGAACTCAATTCAAATTTGGTCCCAAACACTTCCTAGCTGAGTGACCCTAAGCAAGTCACTTAGTCTGCTTTAGTTTTCTCATCTGTAAAATGGGATAATCATAACACCTATAATCCAGGGTCACTGTAAAAATCAAACTTAAAGTGCTTAGTACATAGTGAGTTCTCTATGAATTTTAGTTACTATTAGGTTCACAGAGGTTTTGCTTATTAATTTTACTTCCTTCTTTAGATAGTTGTAGATGGCCATCATGGTAGCATGCATGTCTATGCTTGCAAAGTTATGTTTTGATGCTAAAAAATGAAATAAATATCCTAGGTAGTATCTGAGATTGGCTTGGGTATTGTATGTCAAAGAGAAATTTGATATTAAAAACTGAATTTAAAATTAGACTTTGCTAGACTAGAGCTCTTTCATTCAATTGATTCAACTCTTCTCTCTGTCTCTGTCTCTGTTTATGTCTCTGACTTTGTATCTCTCTTTGTGTGCCTGAGTCTGTGTCTCTGTATCTCTGTCTCCCTCTGTCTCTGTCTCTGTCTCTCTCCACATTTTTATTTGAAGTTTTGAATTCCAAATTCTACTTCTCGTTCCTTATCTCCTTCCCCCAAGCCCAGCTCCTGCTCTGCCAGATGATAGGCAATTCAATATAGGTTATACATGTGCAATTATGTAAAACATTTCCATATTAGTCATTTTGTACAAGAAGAATTGAATAAAAGAAAAAAAATGAAGGAAAGTGAAAAATAGCATGCTGTAGTCTGGATTTAATCAATATCAATTCTTTCTCTGGAGGTGGATATCATACTTCATCATTAGTCTTTTGAAATTGTTTTGGATTATTGTATTGCTGAGAATAGCTGTCATTCATAGTTCTTCATTGAGCAATACTGCTGTTACTGTGCACAATGTTCTTTTGGTTCTGTTTGCTTCACTATGCATCAGATTATTTAAGTTTTTCCAGGTTTTTCTGAAATCATTCTGCTGTCATTTTAAAAAGTGTAATAATTTTCCATTTCAATCCTAAATCACAATTTATTTAGCAATTTCCCATTGACAGGCATCTTTTGATTTCCAATTCTTAGTCATTACAAAAAAAGAGCTACTATGAATATTTTTGTACAGATAGGTCCTTTCCCCTTTTTTGGATCTTGTTTTGGGATACAGACCTAGTAATGTTATTGCCATATCAAAGGCAAAGATCAGTTTTGTAGCCCTCTGAGCATAGTTCCAAATTACTTTCCAGAATGATTGGTTCAACCCTCTTTGATCTGCATCTTCTTATATTTCCCCCTCTACTATCCCATATTGCTAGTTTTTCTTCCTTTCTTACCAAAAAAGGTCAATCAATTAATTAATTATAAATTCAGAATTCCTACAAAATACCCCACAGATTCTCAGATAATAAATAAGCTATTTCTGTGTGCTTCATGGCATTTTAGTCAGCAAACCACAGTCCAATGATTATTTCCCTGGTTCATGTTGCTCTATCAGTTAGGTAACATGATGGATACAGTTTTAGCTTTAAAGTCAAGAAGACAAGCTCAAATCCTATCTATCAGACATTTACTAGCTGTGTGACTATGAGAAAGTTATTTAATCTTTTACAAGCCCAATTTCCTCATCTGTAAACTGGGAATAGTGGCAGCACCTCTTATTGTTGTGAGGATTATTGTAACTGTCATATGTGATAAAATATGTAAAGGATTTTGCAAATATCAAGCTCTATATAAATGTTATCTATGAGTATCATTGTTCATTATTCAACAATTGCTCAGTCTCATAGGCTCATAAAGTGTTAGATTTGGGTAGGAATAATAATAATAACTAATATGAATAATAATAATAGCTAATATTTATACAGAGCTTACCATGTGCTAGGTACTGTGCTAAATACTTTACAAATATTACCTCATTTGATTCTCCTATTAACCTTGGAAGGTCTATGCTATTATTATCTCACTTTTATAGATGAGGAAACTAAGGCAAACTGGGTGACATACCCAGCTACACAACTAGTAAGTGTCTAAAATCACATATGAGCTCAAGTTTTTCCAATACAAAGCCTAGTATTTATCCATGTATCCTAGTCACTAGAATGACATGCCCAAAGTCTCATTGCTTGTTAAATTTGGGCTCTTCTCATTTTCCTCTAAGTCTCAAATTCTTACTATGCTCCTCCATGGGTACACCTGGTTTGAATATCTAAAACTGGATTAAGAAATGGTCCAATAAAAATGAAAACATTTCCTAGCACTGATTTTGTTGATGAGTTGGGAGAAGAACATTGGTGAAAAAAAATCAATCCAAGCATATTTAGAAGGAAGTATCTTAAATATGGAAATACAGCAAAAATAGTTTCTGACATTATAGTTAGCCTTATTTTCAATACCCAAAATACTCCTTAAGAGGGAATATGTATAAAATACAGATGGCTTATTTTTTTTTTTTCAGGGGATATAGTATTGGGCCTGGAGTCAGAATTCTTTAATTCAAATCTGGCCTCAGATACTTACTAGCTGTATGACTCTGAGCAAGTCAATTAATCCTGTTTGCCTCAGTTTTCTCATCTGTAAAATGAGCCGGAAGATACTCCAGTATTTCAGTTAAGAAAACACCAGATGGCTTCAGGAAGAATCAGACACAAATGAAACAACTGAACAAAAGTATAGACTATAAATAACAAGAGGGAAAATAAACTGGAGGTGGATATGGGAAATTTAGTAGGGAAATGATGTAAAAGAAAGGCACGTCTGGAACACAGATTTAGGATTATATATCTAGAGTTGGAAGAGACTTTAAAATCCATCAGGCTCAACCATTAGTCACCCACCCACCTCTTTTCCCATTTTGCAGATGAAAAAACTAAGGCAAGGTTAAGTTACTTGTATAGTCGTATAACTAGCCAATATTCAGAAAAAGGAGGGTCTTCTGACTACAAGCCTGGGGCCCTATTCCATTATATTCTGCTACCTCTCCAGAGACCTGAGTTCTAGTTTTACTACCAGCTGATTTGCTGTGTGACCCTAAGCAATTTATGTCAACCTTTATAAGCCACTGTTTCTTCATCTGTAAGTCCTTCCTCAGAGGAGTTTAGAATGAGATGGGTTCCAATTACTTCAATTCTTTGTTGTTAAGGATTTTCTGAGCTATATAAAGGTTGCTATTTATTGTTGCTATTGTGTGATTGTCATTATTATAACAGATAAAAAGTCACAAGGGAAAAAAATTTGACCCATGTTCCCTAAGAGATTCATGCCCAGGTGCAATGTTCAGACAACTTCATGCTAGTCTATATTTGTGTATTGTTGGTTTTCTTTTACATCAGATGAACAAAAGGTTACAGTTTGGACAATGGTCACCTCCTTTCCTCCCTTGCTAGGGCCTCCTGCATTTGGCTGGGTACAATCACTAATTCATAAACCCAAGGGAAAGCACTCGTGACGCACAAATTGGAATCCAATCTAAGCAGAAAGTGCTGAAAGAAAAGGATTCTAGGCCAGGCAGGACCAGAGCTTTATCAGTGGTAAAATATTGCCCTCTTCAGATGATCTCTAGTATTACATGTGAAACAGATGCTTTAAATTCAGTAAAGTGTCAATAGATAAACCTTTGGTAAATCTGATCAGAAAAAGGAAAGAGGAAAATCAAATTGTTAGTCTTACAAATGAAAAGGGGGATCTTTCCACCAATGAAGAGAAAATTAGAGAAATAATAAGGAGTTACTTTGCCCAACTTTATGCCAATAAATTTGATAACTTAAGTGAAATGGATGACTTCCCCCCAAAATATAGGCTTCCTAGATTAACAGAGGAGGAGAGAAATTGCTTAAATAGTCCCATTTCAGAAAAAGAAATAGAACAAGCTATTAATCAACTCCCCAGGAAAAAAATCCCCAGGACCAGATGGATTTACATGTGAATTCTACCAAACATTTAAAGAACAATTAGCCCCAATGTTATATAAACTATTTGAAAAAATAGGGGATGAAGGAGTCCTACAAAACTCCTTTTATGACACAGACATGGTACTGATACCTAAACCTGGTAGATCGAAAACTGAGAAAGAAAAGTGTACACAATTTCCTTAATGAATATTGATGCTAAAAATTTAAATATTAGCAAAAATAATTCAGAAAATCATCCCCAGTATAATACACTATGATCAAGTGGGATTTATACCAGGAATGCAGGGCTGGTTTAATATTAGGAAAACTATTAGTATAATTGACCATATTAATAATCAAATTAATAAAAACCATATGATCATCTCAATAGATGCAGAAAAAGCATTTGATAAAATCCAACATCCATTCCTACTAAAAACGCTTGAGAGTATAGGAATAAATGGACTATTCCTTAGAATAATCAGAAGCATATATTTACGACCTTCAGTAAGCATAATATTCAGTGGAATATAAATAAAAATAAATGGAAAATAAATAATAATAAATAAACTGGAACCTTTCCCAGTAAGATCAGGAGTGAAACAAGGTTGTCCACTATCTCCATTACTATTCAATATAGTACTAGACACGCTAGCCTCGGCAATAAGAGCAGAGAAAGAGATTCAAGGAATTAGAGTAGGAAATGAGGAAATCAAACTATTACCCTTTGCAGATGACACAATGGTATACTTAGAGAACCCCAAAGACTCTGCTAAAAAGCTATTAGAAATAATTCAGAATTTTAGCAAAGTTGCAGGATACAAAATAAATCCACATAAGTCCTCAGCATTTTTATATATCACCAACAAAATGTATGGGATTGCCTGTCATCTAGGGCAGGGGGTGGAGGGGGAGAGGGGATAATTAGGAAAAATGAATACAAGGGATAATGTTTTTTTAAAAAATTGCCCATGCATATATACTGTCAAAAATTATAAATAATAAAAAAAAACAATTTAGAGAAACAACATCAAAAAAATTCAGTAAAGTGTCATCTAGACAATTCTAGAGGTCTCTGAAACCCTTTTTAGAGGATCTACAAACTCAAAATTAGTGTTTAATTCTAATGTGATAAATATTCATAAATATAACCCATATAAACAAAAGCTGTTTGGACAACTCCTCAATAAATGTAAAGGGATATTAAGAACAAAAGTTTGAGAAACACTGTTTTACTTCATAGGAATATAGAATGTCAGCATGGAAGGCAGGTCCTTAAGAATAATACAGTCACATTCTTCTTATTTTCTACATAAGGAATTTCAGACTCAGAGAAATGACTTACACAAGGCTATTTGCCAAGGAGAAGTTGAGACCAGTTTCTTGGTTTGTGGAATTAGAACATTTCAGAGCTAAAAGCGATTTTTGAGAAGAAACTGAGGCCCCAAGAAGGGAAGTTATTTGAACAATGTAATTATTTTGAATAATTTTATTTGGTATTAATTAAGGATTCCTTTACTATTTCATTTAAAATTTAATGCCAATACAACAATGATTGCCTGCTGGTATTCAGAAATAATATATATCCTCTCCAATGTGTGTGTGTGTGTATATGCATGCGTGTGTGTGTGTGTGTGTGTGTGTGTATGAAAGAGAGAAAGAGAGAGAGAGAGAGAGAGAGAGAGAGAGAGAGAGAGAGAGAGAGAGAGAGAGAGAGAGAGAGAGAAGGAAAATAAGTGAGAGGAGAGAGCTAGAATAAGAAAGATGTAAGAGAAAGAAAGATATGTTTACTTTTTGTAGAATAAACTTTTAAGTATTAAGTAAATGTGAGTTTTAGATTATTATTCTTCACAATAAAAAAGTCATGTCTTTATCTATTCACAATAAATATATTATAGATTAGCATAGGTCATAGATTTCTAACTGATTGATCTTAAACTTGGCATATTTGACCAGGAAGTCTGAATAATAGAAAGAGATATGATTGGATTATGGCAGCTGGATGGTCCAGTAGCTACTCATGCTAAGAGGCCCTAAGTATAAATCCTGCCTCAGATACTTAATCTTGGGAAAATTCATTAACCTTTCTTTGCCTCAGTTTCCTCATTTGTAAAATGGAAATAAAACTAGCATCTATATGAGGGCTATTTTGGGGATCAATTGAGATGACACTTATGTGTAGCACTCTGTGGATTTTAAAGCACTATAAATGCTAACTCATTATGGGTAACTTCTAACATGAGGTATAATCTCAGTTCCATCATGTCTATAATGTCAATATGTACCCACATCTTCTTAAGACTTAAGAATATTGAAAAATAACACTAATGCATTGTTAGTGGAGTTGTGAAAGTATCCAGCCATTCTGGAGAGCAATTTGGAACTATACCCAAAAAGTTATCAAACTGTGCATACCCTTTGATCCAGCAGTGCTACTACTGGGCTTATATCCCAAAGAAATACTAAAGATGAGAAAGAGACCTGTATGTGCCAAAATGTTTGTGGCAGCTCTTTTTGTAGTGGCTAGAAACTGGAAAATGAATGGATGTCCATCAGTTGGAGAATGGTTGGGTAAATTATGGTATATGAATGTTATGGAATATTATTGCTCTGTAAGAAATGACCAACAGGAGGAATACAGAGAGGTTTGGAGAGACTTACATCAACTGATGCTGAGTGAAATGAGCAGAACCAGAAGATCACTATATACTTCAACAACAATACTGTATGAGGATGTATTCTAATGGAAGTGGAAATCTTCAACATAAAGAAGATCCTACTCACTTCCAGTTGATCGATGATAGGCAGAAACAACTACACCCAGAGAAGGAACACTGGGAATTGAATGTAAACTGTTTGCACTACTGTCTATCTACCCAGGTTACTTATACCTTCAGAATCCAATTCTTAATGTGCAACAAGAAAATTGGATTTACACACATATATTGTATCTAAGTTATACTGAAACACATTTAATATGTATAGGATTGCCTATCATCTAGGGGAGGTAGTAGAGGGAAGGAGGGGAAAATTTGGAAAAATGAATACAAGGGATAATGTTATAAAAAATTACTCATGCATATGTACTGTCAAAAATTTTATAATTATAAAATTAATAAAAAAGAATATTGAAAAATAGATCCAGATCTGGCTTGCAAATCTCTACAATTTTTAAACAAAGAACAAAAGTTGATTAATTATTTAGAAGATGTGAGAAGTGGAAAAGATCAAAGAAGTCCAGAAAAGAGAAATGTATGTGAAACAAAGTAGTGGAATTCACTGAGGGTTCCAACTGTTAGTGTAGGTATCTATTGTCAAATGTATTCTAGGCTTTAGGAGGTAGGAATGGGGAGGAGTAGAATGTTGTATCTCTATTTTTACTAGACTATTCCATTAAATGTATTTACTTGAAAAAGGGAAGAAAGAAATAAAGAGGAAGAGAGGAAAAAGAAAAGAAGGAAGAAAGAAAATAAAAAAAGAAAAAAGGAGTAAAAAAGAAAGAATAAAAAAAAGAAATATTTAAAGAAATAAAGAGCAGCCAAGCTATAATCATAGATTTGAGAATAAAGAAATCATAGTTCTGATTGGCCCCTTGAGAGGTCATACAGCTGATTGTCCCATTATAAGAAGTCCTGGACAGAAGAAGAGGTAACATTGATGCAAGGCTATGATGTTTGCAAGTTTTTGATTCCATTATCTCATTTGATTCTTATAATAGCTCAGTGAGTTAGGTACTAGAAGTATGATTATTCCCTATTTTCAGATGAGGACATTGAAAATCATAGAAGCTAAGTGACTCACCTACAATTGTTGTTGTTCATCTTTCATTCTCAAAGAGAACCAATGACATCACAAGGGTAATGTCTTGACTTGCAAGTAAATTGAATTTAATTGGGGTGGAGTTTTCCAGAATCATCAATCTCATTCTCCAAAGTCAGCACAGCCCAGTATCATGACATGGGCCCTGATATAGTGTGAAGCCATGGCTTTATAAAACTAAAGTCTCTCTCAGATCTCAGTTTGTCTGAAGCAATGCCATTCAGTTAAAGGCTGGGTAAGAATTGAGGCAAAAAGTGATCACTGAGCTCATTAATATCTAAAATAGAACTTGAAATAAGTGCCTCCTGACTTCAGACAAGTGTTTTTCCCACCATGTCTATGCTGTCCTGAATAAGAGCAGAACTTCTTACAAACAGGAAGAAAAAGATAAGTTATAGCTTCTTTAGACTGACAGAATCTCTCATGTCAAGTTAAGTTATTAAAAATTTTCTGGGCTTTTACAGATTTTTCTGTTACCTTTCCTCCCTTTCTAGCTTATCCTGGTCTCACTATCTGAAGCCTGTGTGCTACAGAACACCATTCTTATTACCATTAATAATAGTGATCCTGTTGCTTCTCCTGCTACTACTGCTGCTACCACTGCTGCTGCTGCTCCTGCTGCTGTTATTCCTGCTGCTGCTGCTTCTATTACTGCTGCTGGTATGCCTCCTGCTGCTGCTACTACTGCTATTGCTGCTGCTTCTTCTATTACTGCTGCTGGTATGCCTCCTGCTGCTGCTACTACTGCTATTGCTGCTGCTACTTCTGCTGCTAATGCTACTATTGCTGCACCTCCTGCTGCTACTGCTACTGCTGCTACCACTGCTGCTGCTCCTGCTACTATTGCTGCTGCTGCTCCTCCTGCTGCTGCTGCTTTTATTACTGCTTCTGGTATTCCTCCTGCTGCTGCTACCACTGCCATTGCTGCTGCTACTTCTGCTGCTAATGCCATTATTGCTACTCCTGCTGCTGCTACTACTGCTGCTGCTACTATAGTGGTATTTATATGACATTTTCAGATTTGTAATGCACTTTATAAATATTAATCTCATTTTATTTTATTGTTCACCCCATTTTCCAAATTCCCCTAGTGAGGAAACTGAAGTTATACAAAATAACTTTGTCAAGAACCTGGTAAGCTCTAAGCATCTGAATAGACTATATATCTACAGGGAAACACAAAATAGTAAACCTGGAAGAGACTTCAAAGTCATATAAGTTGAATTCTTTTCACAGAAAAGAAAATGCAAGCTCAGAGATTATTAGCTAATTTTTGCTAAAAATCATAAGACTAATAAGTAAGAGTTAAAACTTGAGTCTGGATGTGTCACTCAGTGCTGTTTCTGCTAGTAACAACTCAACAAGTAGGTGGTGAAATGGGCAGAGTATTGGACAAGGGGTTAGGAAAACTTCAGTTCAAATTCTGCCTGAGAATTTCCTAGTTCCTAGCTGCGTGACTTTGTACAAGATATTTAACCACTTTAAATATCAGTTTTCTTATTTGGAAAATGAGGATAATAGCATCTATCTCATTGCAAAGATCAAATGAGATAGCATATAACCTTAAAGCTCCAAGTACACACTAGTTTTTATTAGTAGTGATTTGATTCTAAAAGCACTCTCCCTATGATAACACTATAAGGACTACAGGTGTTGTTTTCCTTGTTTGTTGTATAATTGTAGAAATTAGGGCCCAAAGAGGTTAATAATTTACTCAAGATCATAAAACTAATAAGGACAATAACTCATGGGATAACTAAGTGAGTCAGTGGATAGAATGTTGGGCATGAAGTCAGAAAGACTCATCTCCTGAGTTCAAATCTGGCCTCAGACATTTACTAGCTGTGTGACCCTGGGCAAGTCACTTAACCCTGTTTACCTCAGTTTTCTCATCTGTAAAATAAGTTCAAGAAAGATATGGCAAAGCATACCAATATCTTTGCCAAGAAAATCCCAAGTGAGATAACAAAGAGTCAGACATAACTGAAATGATTAAACAATAACAGTCCTATGATGGTTGAAAACAAGGGTGTGTATTGGGACTGGATTGTCAAATTTTTAGTGAAAATACTTGATCTTGATTTATTGTTATGTTGAATATCTAGGCTTAACAAATTGATAGCAAAAACATTAATAATGCAGAAAAATATGTTGTATACATTTTCCTCCCCAAGGAGTCAGTTCTCAAACTGACTTTTTAAAACAATCATGTTCCTTATGATCCCTTTTTTATGGATGAGGAAACTGGACCTAGTGTGTAAGTAACTGCCCAAGTGTCAGACATCTAATAAGTACTGGATTTATTTCTTGAAGCCAGGTCTCCACTGCGATCTCTCCACTGTGCCCTGCTTCTTTTCCACCCCACTCTGTTTCAAGAGATGTATTTTATTTTATTTTTGAAGACCCTAATTTTTAATCAAAGCTTTTTAGTTTCAAAATATAAGTATAGATAATTTTCTAACATTAACCTTTGCAAAACCTTGTGTTCCAATTTCTCCTCCCTTTCCTCCACCTCCTTCCCTAGATGGCAAATAATCCAATATATGTTAAACATGGTAAAAATATATGTTTAATCTAATATATGCATACATATTTATACATTATCTTGCTGCACAAGAAAAATCAAATCAAAAAGGAAAAAAAAAAGAGAAAAAATGCAAGGAAACAACAAAAAAAGAGTGAAAATGTTATGGTGTAATCCATCCTCAGTTTCCACAGTCCTCTTTCTGGGTGTAGATGGCTCTCTTCATCACAAGATCATTGGAACTGGTCTGAATCACAAGAGATGTATTTTAAAATCCAATGATCTTGACTGCTACTCTCTCATACAGGTACAGAAACCTTCTCAACTATTTGCTCAGTTTGTATAGTCCTAGTCAAAGGAACTTTCTGGTTGGGGAGTTCAGAGAGTTTTAATATTATTTCTGCCACTAAATTTTTCTATACTTTGGCAATACATTACTCCCTCAAGCAATTTGGAACTATACTCAAAAAGTTATCAAACTGTGCATAATCCAGCAATGTTACTACTGGGCTTATATCCCAAAGATATCTTAAAAAAGGAAAAGGGACCCACATGGGCAAAAATGTTTGTGGCAGCCCTCTTTGTAGTGGCAGAAAACTGGAAACTGAATGGATGCCCATCAGCTGGAGAATGGTTGGGTAAATTGTGGTATATATGATTGTTGTTCTATAAGAAACGATCAGCAGGATGATTACAGAGGGGCCTGGAGAGACTTACATGAATTGATGATAAGTGAAATGAGCAGAACCAGGAGATCATTATACAGGGCAATAAGACTATACAAAGATCAATTCTGATAGGAATTCTGATAAGGAGAAAATCTCATTAGCCAGGTGCACACACACTGCACTAATCAACTATGTTTTCTTGCTAAGGGAGATGTTGGTCAAGCTTATTATCAATCCCATTTGTTATCCTGTGGTGTCCACTTCTGGCAGTTGATGTTGGAGATGGAGTGAAGTGGTCTCAGTCAACCTCTATAGCACTTGTGCTCTTGGGGGAAAACGACAGAGCATATCCCTTGGCTGAAATTCTGTTTCTTGTATAGTATTGTCTATCTGCAACAGAGCTGAGAGATTGTATCATTTCTGTCTTTGTATCCTTCCAAATCTAGCACAAAATATAATATGCAGGAGGCAAGAACTGGACTTTAATGTTCTTGGTCCTTTGACAGACGATAGATGAATAATTTCTCTTCATTTTGGGAGGGGCTACCTAGTGAAGAAGTTCTATGGTTCCCCTATGATACTGGCCAAAAAAATATGTATCACAGAATAAAGGAGATGAGGAGTTAAAATCATGGTAGGGTCTCCTTCAGCTCCAACTAGCCACCATTTAGTACAGGAAGAACTTGGCCAAGTCATCTAATTTTCCGAGGCCTCAGTTCTCTCATCTGTAAATAAAGGGGTTGGACTTAGATTATTTCTGAAGTCCTTTTATTTTTTCAAAGACTTATCTCTATTGTAGATGTCTGTGAACTTTGCTTGAATCTGAATGCCAAGTAGGCTATTGATCAGTGTCACACTTCTAAGCTAGTCATGTTGTGAACCATAGCAATGGAATTAATTTGCTTAATGGTAGATCACTGTATCAGTGAAACTGTAGGTACAGATGGTGAGAATGGATGGATCCATTAGAGTAAATCTGGAATGGTGAATGCAGTATTGGGCTTAAAGTTAAGAAGTCTGGAGTTTTAAACACAGTTTTTGATATTCATTAGTGATCTAGCCAAATCACATAAACTTGGTAAACTTCATGGCAACTCCCCAGGAATTTTCTGCCAAATTTTAGATGGCTTACAAAAGAGTCTCCCAGTCCTCAATTCCCATATAGTAAAATTTCATATCTTTGGAACATATGCACATTTACTGGACAAACACAGGAACAAGGTCCTGCTAGAAAGCCCCTAAAACTTGGGCATTTGGTCAAATACATCTTACTTTGCTAATGTCTTATTAACTATCCCGAGTGTCTTGACCACAATATCCCAATGGAATTGTAGAGGAGGAAATCTTACTAGAATCCAATTGGTTCCATTTTAATCAAGAAATATTTATTAAACACATAAACACTGTGCTTGGTGTTGGGTATACAAAGAAACAATTATAAGAGACTAGCTTTGAACAGTAGATATTGGTGAACACACCCTTTACCTTTTGGATCTCTTCATGTTATTCCAGTGTTGCTGAAACTCTGAAACCACCCTTTTTCTCACTTGTAGTACCTTTTGGCTAGGGGCTGCCTTTTGATCCAGTCTTCATCATTTACTTCATGCTACACAAGAAAGGATTTTAATGTCCAGATTGACACACGGATTCTATCAATTTTCTCTTCTTTTATTTCTTCACCAACCATATCCAATCGGCTTGTGCAAGCAGTTGGGAAGAAAAAAAAAATAAATGTAATAGAAATCCTTCTCTTAAGAAAGGTACTTCTATCCAATTGTTTCCATCCTGAGAGCCCAGCTATGAGATCTGTTTCAAAGAGTGTCCTTCAGCAGGCAGGAAGAACAGCAGAATCAGTCACACAAATGACCAACTACAGGAGAAAAAAATCACCAATATATCAACAGGCCTTAAAACCAAGCGACAGTTAAAATAACTACTAGATCAGTAACTCTAAATGTATGAGGCAGCTCAACAGATAGACTTCCACAGAAGGAAAGTGTCGGCTATTCTGGGTTTAATTTATAGTCTCGTTTCATTCTCTATTCAAGATATGAAACATTTGAAAAGGCAGATGCTAAAAAATGGGGGAGGGGAGAAGCTTGCCATAATACTGGGGAAGACTGACAATCTGGAACATGGAGAGAGGCTATTTATATCCGTGGTGAGAAAACAATCCCAGTGCGTTATACATGTGCTTTTAGAATGGGTCTGGAGTAGGTAGAGGAAGGGGACATCCTACCACGAAGGGTCATAGTAGGTTAAATTGGAAAAGGCCAGAGAAGTTATCTATTGGAAAATCCTTATTTATTAGAGATGAAGATTAAGCCTCTTTGAAGTGGATTGACTTCCTCCCTTGTTCAAAGATTCCAAGTTTCCTTTGAATCCTAAATCTTGAGAAAAATGATTCTCTCTCTAGTATTATATGTAATTATTAAATCTCGACCAAGGATTTCTCCTTTTCTATTTTTAGAAAGATTGTTAGTCCAGAAATGAACCAGTGTGGGAAATTTTCTCAAAGATTTACTCAGGCTAGGATCTAATCAGTCAGTAAAAGTAATTTTTAGTTTAGGCTAGTGGAAGGATTTTTGCTTAATTTCCTTACTTCGAGGAGTTTGGGGAAATCTTCCCTTTTGTTAGACAGGTGATGCTGAAATTGATAATCTCTTTGACCAAGACTTGGGTAATCCAAATTACTTACCCCCAAGACTTCCATTAGAATGAGCCCACATATTATATTATTCATTCTCTCATTAATTGTTAACTAGTCAAAATTAATTGTCACCCTTAGGAACATTTTTTCTTCTAAGGGTATATAAAATGTGAATCCACCACCACGAGAACATTTGGCATTTGAGAGTACCACTGATCTCTTTTTTTATTAATAAATATGATAGAATTATTAATAAAATGACCAAATTACTCCAAAATTATGTCTCTTCAACTTTTTAAATGTTAGAGTTCCTTTTCATGAGAACATATCATTGCCTTCTGAATACAAAAACTGCCTGTTTGGTTTTTTTTCATGTCAGCCTATTTCTTATTGTTTTTCAGGTGAATATTTGCCAAAATAATTTTCCCAAAGCATAAGTCTAATCATTTCATTCCTATACTCAAGTAACTTCACCTGGCTCTTTATTGACTCTGGAACAGAACATGAGGATTTTCAACTTCTTATGTGTATCACAGATCCTTCTGAAATTATAGTTCACTATATTAGTGGACCTAGAGGATAGTGAGCCCGTTCTCTGAATAATATATTTAAATGTTTAAAAAATAAATTTACAAAATGAATTAATGAAAATAAAGATGATATTTTTTTCCTTTCCAAGTTCTGTGAACTCTTCCTGAAATCTATACATGAAATTTTTATTCCCCTGGTTAAAAAAAAAAAATCCCTGCTCTAGAATGAAAGACTAACTCCTTAGTCTGACATTTAGAGTGCTTTATAATGTGCTTCCAGCTTACCTATTCTAGGCATATGGCCCATTCCTCCCCTTCACACACTCTATATTCTAGCCAAAATGGCCTACATGCAAACTCCTATACTTAGCATTCCATATTCTGTCTCCATACCATTTGACAGGCTGTTCACAATGCTTGAAATGTACTTTCTCTTCCGCACTGCCTCCCAGAAGTCCTCACTTTCTTCAGAATTCATCTCATGTGCCACTTCTTATAGGAAGACTATCTTGATCCTCTTACTTGTTAGTTCTTGCTCAAATTATCATGTATATACTTCTTTGTCTCTGTGCTATGTCTCCTCACAAAAAGAAACTATCTTTTTTGTTGCCAAATATTCACCAGAGAGCCTTATACATAGTTGACATTAAATTTGCCTTGGATTGGATTTCTATACTATTTATGAAAACTAAATACTAACAGAAATAATCATATTTTCTAGACTAGTTAGTATCTATACTAGATGTAACTAGGGGGCCTTACATTCCTACCCAAAACCCTAGCACAAGGCTTTTCACACAATTTTTAAACAGATGTTTGTTGGATAGATAATCCCCTTGAATAAACTTCCTTGGAATTTTGATTCATTCATCGACTGACCAAGGAAGATTCACATAATCATAGATTTAGAAAGACATCTAGTTGTTACTTGAAAAAAATTCTCTCAGCAACATAGTCAAGAAATGACCATAAAACGTTTGATTGAAGTCTTCTAGTGAGAGGGAATCTACCAGGTTTTATTTTGGGTTTACTGAAATTCTCAGGAAGATTTTCTTTATATCTGGTATGAATTCACTTCAGTAACATCATTTCACTGCTTCTAATTTTGCCCTCTTGAGTCAAACAAACCAAAATTAATCTTTCCTTTTACAAGACAGTTCTGTAACTGAAGCTATCATGTCTCTATCTCCCCACCTACCTATACAAAATGTTTTCCAATTCAGGCTAAACATTCCTAGGTTCTTTAACCAAGTCTTGGCATGAACTTAAGTCTTTTGGTTCCAACCTAATGATTCATCCATACAAAGGGGATGAAGAATGAAGATTGCCCATTTGTTGTGGTATGCATTTGGATAAGCAGTTCATTGAGCTATTACATTAGGAAACATTTCAGCTGAGTAGATGGATAACAAGCTCCATCCATTATTGAATAGGATGAGAGGAGTAGAATGTGAGAAAATGCACAGGTTCTTAGGATATAGAGCTGGAAAGCCCCTTGGAGACTACTTAGTCCTTTACTGTGTAGTTTAGGAAACTGAGAGTCATGCAGGTTAAATGATTTACCTGAGGTCACACAGTTAATAAATGGAAAAACTTTGGCTTGAACCCAGGTCTTAACTCCAAATCCAATCTCCTTCTACTATATGCAGTACCTCTTGAATGAAGAGTTACTGAGTCAGCTCATTCACTCTCATAAGCCTCTTATGAGGGGATAGTAAGCTTTTGGCAAACAATCCACAGATGTAATAAAAGCTGTTGTGATTAAACTTCTGAAACAATAAGGGAGGATAAACAGGGTAAGCTGGAGCTTTTAAAAAATACTACATCACTTTCAAGATAGAAGCATGATAAAGAGGGAAAGAGTTGGCCATGAGCTATTGCTGAATTTACTGCCAGACATTGCTCTTGCCTGTTGTGACTTGGCTGCAATTTATAGCAGCTAGTCCATACCCTGGAATCGATCTTCGCTCCCAGTCCCCAGTACAGAAGAAAGGTCCTCAATACAAAAATCAATGTCTGGAGGGAGCTCTTTGCATTCTGTTTTCCTGTCACAGGAATACATCTTGAAGTTCTGGGTGAAAAGATATCAAGAATTCTCACTTTGTTTTCAAAAGTTTTGCATTTGCTATAGTGGAAAAAGGCTATATTATAAAAACAACCAAACAAACAACTCTAGCTATAAGCAAATGGCAACTAATTATTGAACTCCTTTCTAAAGCATTCACTGATTGTATCACTAATTTGGTACTCATCAGTTCTTGTTTGGCATTACTACTTTAAAAAAATAGTTCATTTTTTTCTTAAGTTCCTTCTAAGTGCATATCATTGTGCTCAGTGTTAGGAGAGGCATAATAAGAAAAAAAGAAGAAGGAAGAAAGAAGGAAGAAGGAGAAGACGAAGAACAACAACAACAATAGAAGAGGAAGAAGAAGAAAAAAGATGAGGAGATTTTTCTCCACAGCACATATGACAAATGGTTAATTAGGATTTATTTGAAAACTTTTAGAAATGGGGAACTCATTATCTCCTGAGGCATTGCATTACTTCTCTAGATTGTAGTTGATAGAAAGCTTTTTTTCTTATATCTGCCTCCTTCAAACTTCCAACCATTATTCTTGATTGTGATATCTGGGACCAACAGAAAAACCTTTATTTCATACCACCCCACTCCATGAAAGTCTTTCAAATGCTTGAATAAAGTTATCATGTTTTCTCTACATTTTCTCTTTCCCAGGCTAAATATCCCAGTTCCTTCACCTACTTGTCACACAACATGAGCTCCAGGTCCTTCAGCATTCTGGTTGTCCTCTTCTGGATGATTTCAAGGATATCAACATCTTTTCTAACATGTATCACTCAAGTTTTAAGTCCCTGACTTCAAAGAACTTTCAGTTCAGTAGAGAAAATATATACGTAAATAACTATGATATAAAAACATATATTTTAGTACTTAAGCAAAAAAAAAAGATATCCAGGAAAGTTCACCTAAAAGATGGTGCAAATGTTTATAAAAGATTTATAATCAATGGGCTTTTGTTCAAATGATACCGTTACTTAATTCCTTTACCACCTTAAGCAAGTCATTTAATCTTTTTTGAAGTTGAATTTCCTCATCTACTCCACAATAGAATTAAACTAGATTATCCTTATGTTCTGTGGAGTTCTAAAACTTATGAATCAAAGAAGGCTCCAAAGAGCAGGTAAATAACATTAGAGTTGACTCTTGAAGAATCTAGATGCCTTGTATTTAGAGATGTCCAACAAGTGCTTATTTCTTTGAAACCGACCAGGAACACTTTAAACTAAAAATAAAGAAAGAAGGTTAAAATTGTGCAAAAATATCTATCAACATTAATTCCATAGATAATAATAGATACAATGTAGGAAGACCATTAATAGAATGGACCACAGCAAATCAAATAAATTAAGCAAACAAGTAACAATTATTTGTTAAATATGACATATGTGTTAGGTCTGTATCCCCTAATGTGAGCATGCAAAGACATAAAAAATCCTTACTTTCAAGGAGTTTACCTTCTATGAGGTAATCAACATATACATACATCTAATAGCAAAATATATTAAAACAAATATTAAACAATTGGGGATTGCTCCCAAGAGGATTAGTAAACACCTAATATTGAAGGAACCTAGGGATTCTAAGAGGTGAAGATGTGGAAGAATGAATATTCAAAAACAGAGATGGGAGATATGTTATGGTGTACAAGAAATATTTGACTGGTATATTAAAAAAATGAAGGGAAAAATGTCTACTAAGCCTGGAAACTTAAATCCAAGAAAAGGGCCAATAGTGAAACCCAAGCTTTCAATAAAAGAACCAATAAAATACATAAAAGACAGACCTAACTATCAAGGAATTCACAACTTAATGAGAGAGACAGTGTGCAAATAACTGTGTATAAACTATTTAGATACAGATTGGAAATAATCCATAGAGGGAAGGCACTGGGAGTAAAAGCTATCAGGAAAGGCTTCTTGTAGATGGCAAGGTTTTAGGTGGGACTTCAAGGAGGCCAGGGAAGCTGGGAGATGGAAATTAGGTGGAAGAGCATTTCAGGCATGAGGGACAGCCAGCAAAAAGTCCTACTTTTGGGAGGAGTATCTTTATTCAAAGAAGAGCAAGGAAACCAGTGACAGATTGCAAAGTACATAGGGAGGAGATGTAAAGTCTAAGAAGATTGGAAAGTTAGGAAAGGGCTAGCTTATGAAGAACTTTAAAATTTTATCTTGAAGGTGATAGGGAGCCATTGAAGTTTATTGAGTAGGGGAGTGATATGGTCAGGAAGATTAATCATATTATATAAAGAATAATAGAAAGAAAATAAACGTAGATAAAGACAAAATATTTTATTTCAGGAAAGGAGGGCAATAGTTACTGTGGATAGGAGAGGATCAAGAAAAGACTTTATATAGAAGGGATTTTCTATAAAGTCAGAGGTGAGAAGAATGTATTCCACATTCCAGATAAGAATATTGGCTAGTAAAAAGTCATAGATGCAGGTAAAATGGAATACTTTATGTGAGGAACAGAGAAAAGGCTAGTTTTAATTGAATCACGGAGTGCACAAGAGTCCAGTAGGGGTGGATTGTCAGGTTCATTAAGAAAGTCTTACATGTCTATTCATGGTAGCATACAATATGGAGAATAGTCAAGATATCCTAGAGAAGTTAGAGCAATGAAGTGAATTTGATATATTAAGTGTCATCAGGACTTGATGGGATGTGACTGATAGCCAGATATATGACAATGGAATAATGGAATTTAAAAGGAATAGCAGCAGCAAAAAGGGGTGGTAGAATAGAACTGTATTTTAAAAAGGTTCAGTTGCCATCTGTTGACTGACAAATACAATGAAGTCCTTTATTCTAGTTGTGCTTTTGGGAATATCTTCTCCATACTCTGCTTCCACATACAAAGATCCCTTTTGGTTGGATAAGGTCAATGATTTTTCATGGGAAAACTATAGTGGTAGCTACATCCCAGTATTATTTACCAGATTGAAAGTAGAAAAGTTCCTACCAGAATCCCTGAAAAATAACTATTGGCTTGGAAATTAAGAACTCACTTCACCTGTGAAGGTAGTGGTAACTTTGGAGAAATAAATGACTCCAGGGTTCTGGTTGCAAATTCCCTGTATTAAGAAGATTGGAGGCTGCACTTATCAAGATATATGTGAGACAATATTTTTTGTTGTTGTTTGCTGGTATTTTGCTTTTTTTTCTCTTATCCCCTTTTTCATCTGATTTTTCTTGTGCATCATGATAATTGTGGAAATACATATATAGAAGGATTGCACATGTTTAACTTGTTTAACATTTATACAATATATGTTTAACATATATTGGATTACTTGCCATCTAGGGGAGGAGTTGGGGGAAGAGAGGGAAAAAAAAATTGCAACACAAGGTTTTGCAAGGTTGAATGTTGAAAACTATCTATGTATATGATTTGAATATAAAAAGTCTGCTTAAAAAAAGATATATGTGAGATAATTGACCTCTTTATTCTATCAGGGATTCCTGCCCTGAGCCTCTCCATATCTATGGCCTATCCTTTCACTGTCCCTGTAAGAAGAATATCCAGTCCTTGCCCCAAAACAGCTTTGAAATATTTCCTGAAGCTTCTATCTTCTCTCAATTGTGGCTCAGATCATTCTGAGCTATAACAGCACATGTCTGGGCTGTTTCAAGTTCAAGGTCTCTTTCAAGGAGAAATGAGAGGCCATCATCCACACTGGGATAGAATGGTCAGCAAAGCTGTTCTTCCTTTCTACCAAGGCTTTCTCAGTTGCTCCTCCTGCCTCCCCCCAACCATAAACTGTTGAGTCCCACCTTTTCTAGCCTTTGGTCAGAGAACACTTCATTGCACTTGGGCCTCCCTTCTTTCTCCATTCCTAGGACAGCTATCTCTGTTCTTTTGTCTTCCCACACAGCTTCAGTCTATGAGCAGCTCCTAAGACATCTACTCCCATGGGGAAAACCTATTCAAAAGATTGGCCTATTTTATGGTGTTGAGAATGACCTTTTTGATAGTATTATTTCTCAATTTAGCATAGGATCTTTTAAAGTAATAATAGTTAACATTTACATAATTTGCAATGGTTTATATATATATATATATGCACATTTTTTTCTCATTTTAATGATTCTCCTACACAAACTTCCCCTACTTTCCCCCCAATTAATGCCACTTGTAGAGTTTTCCCCACTTGAGAGTGGGGGGTCACTTCTGACTGAGGCTATTCCAGTGCTTTCTGGAAAAGCAACAACCAGTGGCCTAGGAGTCAGGTTTTCTGCTTGGACCAAATTTTATCAAAGGCTAGATTTTCCTGAATTGTATGTCAGTATTCTGAGAAAATTTACCAAAGATCCTCAGATAAGGAGCTTACCATACTCTCAGTTAAGGGATAGGGATGGGGATGGGGAAGCTAGAGCCTGAGGGGGATGTCTTAAGCCCATTTCTAGACAAGGTAAAGAAGAATCAATGGGTGACCCTCAATATCATCACAGTAAACTAAAACTGGGCTAAAAATAAATCTATATTTACTCTTCTAAAAAAATGATATTCATGTGAGAAAACTCAGGGACCAGAAAGAGAAAATGTGATAGACAGAATTTGGATGAAGATCAATGGAGAAACAGAATTTTAAAATATACATATACATATGCACATAAATATACATATACATGTTATATTTTGAAAAATCATATAATGTATTCTATATATTATTTTTAAAACCATCATACTTGCCTGAACTTTCTGAATCTCCTGTTGGCTTCTGTTCATTTTGAAAAAGGAACCTGTCTTCTTTTACCTCTTCTTTGGAGAGGATCAGTGTTATTGCTACTCGAATTCCCTCTGTTAATAACCAAGAGAAAGAAAATATCGACCACTACCACCATCTTGTAAAAGAGGAAAATAGTGAGGCAAAATAAATCCTCCCATCTATCCATCCAAAAATATGTTTCTTGAGATATAGCAGCTCCCTATCATACTTCATCATAGGTCCTCTGCACTGTTCAGAGTTGTAGAGTCTTTTAAAATAGTTTTTCTTTACTATGTTGTCCTCTTATAAATTGTTTTCTCAACTTTGTTCACTTTACTTTGCATCATTATGTCCATTTAATTTATAAGATAAAAGTGAAAAATAACAGTTGATGAGTGATTGCAGGCATTCTGTACACTGAAGGTTCAGAGATACATAATCTGAGGGCTTCTCAACTTTACAGTTGATGGTAAGGGAAAAAGCTAAGGTCAACTCGATATAGATGAAGAGGATCTCAGAGGGGAAAGAACAAGTCTGCCTTCTTATGAAACTGACAACAAAGCTACATTTTACACTTGAATCTCCCACCTATTCTCTTCCTCTCCCCTGATTTTCTTTCCTTTCTTTTCCTTTCCCATTTCTCTCTCCTTTTTTCCCCTCTTCTTTTCCCTTTCCTCTCTTCTCCATCCTTTCTCCTCTCTTCTACTTTTCTTTTTACCAATCCCTTCAGAATAAAAGAAGTTTGTTTATTTTATTTTCAGCTATTCCCCCTCTGATTTTGTCTTCCCTCTAACCACCCTTTTCTTTCCAAGCCTGCATTTTCCTTATATGAATTTGACATATTTCCACATTAAATTCTGCATGAATTCACCTATTCATCTAGTCCAGATGAGTGAGGGTCTTCTGACTCCCACTCCCCAGTCCTGGTAACATACCACATCACTACATTTTGTTAATAAGGATAGTTTAAGATACGATGCCAAAGGCTCTGATGATAAGGAGAAACTGATGATTAGGCAGCTAAGGAGCTTGGTGGATACAGCACTGGACCCAGAGTTATTTAATATGGAGGCTGCTTAACTTCTAGCATTTGTTTACCAGGGTTCCCGCAGCAAGCAACTGGGAAAGAAGCCCATTTGCCCAGTAATTTACCTGGTAGCCCTTCTGGAAGAATAAATGTGTCTTAGAATCTACTTACCTCTCTATAGTTACAAATTTACTAGAAGTTGGGAAATTTATCAACATTTATAGATTCTTTTGCAATTCTGCCTTATTTATATCTATGGCCCAAATACCAGCCATCCCATTGAAGCACATGTTGATACAAGTCATTGAATTTGAGATAAGGAACTTGATTTCACAAGCATTTTTTCTGAATGCATGTAGCTCTACAAATAGAGGTGGTTCTGAAGTCAGGAAGATTTGTTTTAAGTCTCATCTCTGAAACATAATGGATGAGCCCCTTGGCCAAATCATTTAACTTTTAAGTAAAATATCTTAAATTGAAAACTGGGTGTTGATCTACATTGCTGAACTGAAATATATCGCCAAGAGTTCCTAAATATCCTATGGCTATTTCAATTAGCCCCTTCAAAATTAAGTATGATTAGTTAATATAGATTTCATCAGTCATAATTACAAAAAGAGATTAAGGACTGCATTTGACTTTATAAAATATTTTCTATTGAACCACTTGAGGGAGCTATTGAGCTATAAAACAAATTGTGCTATCAGAAGCCTATTTTTTTCTTTAGCTAAGAGCTAACTTGCTCATTGCTTAAGAAATAAATGACCTGTTTCGTGGTTTTAAATTTCTCCTGTATTATTGCATTGGGCACAGTTTAGTGAATCTGTTGAGGTCTTGTCAAATCCCCTTCCCAATTCACCCTAAATGCTTTACAAAAAACTAAACCATGTTTCTAGCTGAGTTGTTCAGCAAAAGTAGGATATGCTTGAGTCGTCATTGATACCAGATTGTCTGCTGAGGAAAAAAGAAAAAGAAGAGACACTTGAACATTATGAAGTACTTCAATAAGTAGAACCCACTGATAAACTGATTCTTTGGACTATTTCTCCTCAACCTCTGTTTCCTTGACTTTTTTTTTTTTTAAAGGGAGACTAAATCTATCAATTAATAAGAATTTCTTAAGTATTCTCATTGTGCTAGATGATAGGGATACAAATAAAAAAAATTAAATCTTTACTTGCAAAAAGCTTACATTCTAAAGGTGGAATATAAGTGATGATTTTGTGATTTTAAAGCCAATTTTACATTTATTATTTTATTCTCAGAACCACCCTATAAGGTAGGTGGAATATGTATCTTCTTTTTAAAGGTTAGGAAACTGAGCTGAAACAGTTGAATGTAAGATAGTTTGGAGGGGGTGAAGTGGGAATAGGAGATGGCTTCAGTCCAAAGATGCCATCTAAGTTACATCTTAAAAAGTTGGACTCTATATGAGGCACAGGTAAGAAATGAATGTATTTTAGGATGCAAAGGCACATAGGCAAGAGAAGGAATATCATAAAGGAAGAATAGAAAAATCCCATTTTGGGCAAGATCTCAGAATGGAGATAGGACATAATTTGCATAGAGATAATAATTAAATTCATAGGACCTGACATACCTATAAAAAGAGAAGGAAAAGAACCTAGGTCAGAACCTTGAGAAATACCCACATTTAAGGGGTGTGATGTAGATAATGAGCCAGCAAAAGAAACTGAGAACAATGATCTCTACAGTGCCATCTTGTTCTAAGATTCAGTGATATCACAATTTCATATCAAAGAGAGGAATATGTGGGATAATTGAAAAAGCCTAAGTTGGAGGGCCTGGAATGGAATCTTGGCTAGGATTCTCATTCTATGTGTGACATTGGAATAATTACTTCATTTCCTTTGCCTCAGTTCCCTCATTGTAAAATGAGGAGGTTGAGTTATATCATGTCTGAAATCCTTTCCAATTTTCAGGCTATGAACCTAATTGTTTTTTTCCTAATAATAATACATAACTTATGTATCACTTAAATAATATATAATTTATATATCACTTATTTTTCACACAGAGATATCTTTTCTTCCTTTCTAAAAATCAAACAAAACAGAAACTCCAGTTTGAAATATGAGGCACTCACTCACAACCATCCACTGATGTGTTTACCTTGATATTAATTTAAGGGGAAAAACATTTACTCTAATAGCATCATAAATAATGTGATAAAAGATGAAGATAGGA
The DNA here is from genome assembly GCF_048593235.1 of Sminthopsis crassicaudata. NCBI lineage: Eukaryota > Metazoa > Chordata > Mammalia > Dasyuromorphia > Dasyuridae > Sminthopsis > Sminthopsis crassicaudata. Next base: position 601,406,364 of record NC_133618.1, read on the forward strand.
GGAAATGTTATATACTTTTCCAAAAGTTACCATGCTATGGGGAGGGTTTACATAAAAGGAACACAAATAACTTGGGACCACGAATGGTCTACAAACATAGAGAGAATACATGTGCCTAGGTAACATGGATGTAGGGCAAACACTAGGAACCCAAGTGATGAGAGTGCATGAATGCATTGAGTAACTCACGAGAGTAATTTGTTCTTTTGAAGCTCTAGAATTCATGTCCGCTAAAATTGTCTTCATTCTGCTCTACTGGCGTGTTGTTTCTGCCATTGTGATGGTCACAGTAGGTTATTATACATTAGTGGCTGCTGAGCACCTCCACTGGGCATATGATCACTAGACTTCTAGAATTTAATTCTTTAGGTTTTACTGTTGTCCATTTCAGCTCTCATATTTCCCTGATAACAAGTGATATCTCTGATCTCTCTTTATATAATAACAATCAGAGAATCTAGGCTATCATAGGCAAGTAGTACCTAACAAGTCAGAATACTCCAGTTTATTCTTAAAACTTTTCTTTGGATTCCTTGTGTCTAAGGTTGAATCATAGACCTGACCTTGGACTAAATCAAACAATGTGCTAATAAATGTTTAATAACCATATCTCTAAGGAAAAATATATACAGACACATATAAGACATACTACGCAATTTAATCTGCTTTAGTAATATTTTCTCCATGTGTTTCTGCCATGTGTAGGTGTGTGTGTGTGTGTGTGTGTGTGTGTGTGTGTGTGTGTGTGTGGGTACAGACATGAATACACAAACATGAATATAAACATATGCATATTCACACACATATATATGTATCTCATACCATGCTTAAATTAAGTGTTAAAAACTATAGCTCTAAAATACAATAATGTTGATGATTATTTTTACTATGTAATATTCATTTCAGCTTGTTCTAATATAAATCACTCTATTGGAGAGCTTAAGAATTTTATTATAAAGAATTTTTTAAAGCTCAATAGCACATATTGTACCAAAAATGTCAGATGTTGTGCATTTTGTGTACATTTGTTTTTTTTTTTTTAAAGGTCTACTTTACAGATAATTCAATGCATATCCTTATTGTACCAACCAAAATTGTATGGCATTGTTTTCCTTATTTTATTTATTTTGTATGTTTTTAGTTTTTTTTTAATATCTTAAGGAAAAAGTATACAATTGCTGTATTTTCAAAACAAACCAAAAAAATAAGCAGAGAGAAAAATTCCATTTTCTTGATTCCCAGACCTTGCCCTTTTCTATAGATCTGGCAGCTTCTCTTTATAAAAATACCATTTTTATGGTGATCTTTCAGAGATTAAGCAGGACAAGTGTTTTGATTTTCCTAAAGAAAGCATGCCATTGAATTGAATACTACTAACGGAAACGGGGCTCAGCAAGATGCTGCTGATACAGATCACAAAGCACAAGCTTCAGAAAACTGTGAATATACCCATCAACTTTCCTAACACTCTGGGAATTTCCAATGTGCTTGGTCTACTCAGAAATTGTTTTCACAAGATATAATGTAATTAAAATATTTCATTCTAATGAGGGAAGGGAAAGGGGGAACCCCGTTTGCCGGCTCATAGATAGTAAGATAATCCCATGAAGCGCAATGTCCCCTGTAAATGAATTTACAGGCCCAAAAACCTAGATTGATAAATAAAAGGTTTATTGTAGGAATTTGGAAGTAAAGTTGAGTTAGAAAGACGCCAGGGCCAGAGGTGGCCGCTGGGCGGGCAGGAACCCTTACATGGTCGGTAGGATACCATGTGTTGGCGAGGAGGGCTCCTACAAAGAGAGGGCTCCGGTTTGGCCCTTTTATACCTAAAAGGATATGGGCAGTACCCCCAATTTCTTGGCGGGCTTTTTCAGATAGTTCAGATCCGGTGGTGGCTGAGGGAAGCTGAGGTGATAGTAGGGGCTGGGCCTGGATAGTCAAAGGGTGCTTTTGACCAGAATTTGTGAATCAAGGTCAGCCATGGGGGTTGGGTAGTCAGAGAGGAATCTTAAAGGGACCTCAACCCCCATCAATTCCTGGTTCTGGGTTTACTTTGAACAGAGACCCATTTCCTTTTATGTTTTATAAGAAAACTAAGCAAAAGGCAAATTATTGAATTCAGTCCAAGTTCCTTAATGCCACAACATTTTTCTTATTGGCTTCATGATTTCATAGAGTTTCTCTATTTCCTCTCACCTATTTCCTCTTTACATAGACATTTCATTGATTTGTTAGAACTCTGTTATTTTTATTTATTTATTTATTTTTTTAATATGATAAGATTTTCTTACCCCCATCTCAAGGCTCTCTCCATGCTTTATAAGTTAATACAATATAGAGGACAGCAGGGGGCATTGTCTAGATTAAATACATTTTGACTTAAGGGTCTGTAGCATTTCTCTAAAGTGACTGCTGTGAAGATGAAATGAGATGTTTGTGAAAAAAAAACCTGTTGCACAGCACTATATGTATGTACTATGACTGATAACATTTTAGAGTTCAAGTTGCTAGTCTGGCTCAAGAGCATCCTGTGAGCCAGGCAAAGTAGATGTTATTTTTAACCTCCTCGTACAAATAGGGAATTAGACTAAAGGGAAATGTTAGGTGATTTGTCCAAGTTCACCATAAGTGGAGCTAAAATTGTACGCCATGACCTTTGACTCCCAGGATAATAATCTATAGAGAATACACTATTAAAAATTTACTTACTTCCTAATTTTTCTAGACTGTTGAGAAAATGGTACAAGTCTGATCAGAGGTATTTTAAAATGTGAGTTCATTACTAATTTCATGATCCAACAAAGATCGGTCCTTTTCTAGATGCTTTTCTTTTCCCTCTGTTTTAACTCTCCTTTCAGACTTTGACTTGAATCTGAATCTGTCCACACCCTGTAAACCTTTCAGAGCTCTGAACTCTACTCCCTGCCTGACATTTTACTGTTTTTCTCTTCTTCCTTCATACCATTCATTCTGAATTTCAGGGGTGTGCCTTTGAAATATAAAGAGCAAAGCCCCTTGGGATAACACCTGGTGGATTAGAATATGTAATTCTGTGATTTGGGGGAATGCTTTAGGGAATGAAAATAGAGACTTTAAAATGTAAAATGTGGGTATTTGGCAATCATAATTGGGAGTGGGATGGGGGAGAATGTTCCTGGAATGCACAATAAGAGACTTAGACTCCCTTAGGCAGAACCAAGAAAGGGAGAACTTCTTAAAGGAAGCATTGGATCATCTCCTTTTCTGTTCAGTAATTTTGAAGAGGTTCTATCAAACCATTACAAAGTATAGTTGCCCTGCCAGCTTATTGAGGCCTTTGGTTGCAACAAAATGTTTTAACAATTCTTCTTAAGGATACAACTCTCCATTAGAACCAGCAAGCTCACATATTGGAACGCAGCAAATTCCAGTAATCAGTTAGAATTTGTGAACTAGGTCTTCTTTAGATCGTGTGATATGAGAGCAACCTTGACACCAGAACAAGTGGTGAACTGGGAGGTGGGGGTAGGGAACTTAGTTTAATTTGTAAGAACCTGAATTCTTTCCTAGACAGCTAAACAAGGATTATTTTGCAGCTTTTCTACATTCTGTAGCATTTCTATCTTGAAAGCAGAGATAAAATTAGCATGGACATTTCTTGACTCAGAATCCAGGAAATTATTTTTCAGACTAAACATTACTTTTATATCAACTTCCTAATTTTCTTTGATTAAAGGAGAAAAATCATGGTACATTCAGTAAAAACCTGGCAATGTGCTTCCAAAGTATGCTTTTGAGGATTATTGATATAAGTGCTTCCTAAATTTGGAACCTAAAAAAGAATAATTACACAATTCTCTTTAGTAGAATGTAACTTCCATGAGGTCAAGGACTATTTCACTTTTGATTTTATATCTCTTATGATTCTGTTTTTGCTTAGTAAATGCTTATTGAATTGAATTAAATGTTTTTCCTTTTCCTTTATTCATACAACACTTGTATGGAAAATGCATATGAGCTGTTAGTCATTTATCACAATATGTTTAATATTTATTGTAGGCCAGTAAGGAATACAAAGAACCAAGCCTTACTCTTTAAAGGCCTCACAATCTAAAAGGGAGAAATTTATGACATGTGTAAAAGGAAAATTGATGAGAGTTAGGTAAGGGAAGTAACCCCTTTTGGTTCGGTGCAACGATACATAGTTAAATGCAGTCTAGTGACTGCACAGAGTCCCCTGTAAAGGAATTTACAAGCCGGAAAACCTAGATTGATTAAAAAGGTTTATTGTAGGCGTTTCGAAGTAAGGGTAAAGATAGAAAAATGCCAGGGCCAGAATTGGTCTCCCGGTAGACAGGAACCCTTCATGGCCAGAAGGATACCATGTTTGGAGTTCCTGCCAAGAATGGGCTCCAGGGTTCCCTTTTTATAATGGGTCTTGGTGATCTTGAAGGTGGGTAGAGTTCCAGGCTGTTGGCGGGTTTTGGCCAGGGTTAGAATTGAATAGTATTCAATGGGTTTTTAGATAAGGAGGAAGCTGTGGGGGTTGGGAATCAGAAAGGTATCTTAAAGGGACCTCAACCCACATCATTATTATAAGACACAGTTTGCTTGCAGTAATGTCTAATCAGTTTTTCTCAAGGTTTCTTTCCACTGAAATAAAAAGTTGATTCTGCAAAACAACAAATTCCAGTGACCATGGAGAATTTGTGAAGCCAGGTCTTCTTCAGATCCTTGGGGTATACTGACAGTTAGCAGGCAAGGTTGTGGTTAAGAACCAGCAAAGGCGACAGGGGAAATTTCTGTACCCTTTGCAGTACAACTATGTTTTATCAACTATATTAGCTAGGGGAATGGAAATTAGTTGTTTGGAATTGCATAAAGTATCTAAATTTATTCTCACTGAACTAAGAATTTAAGATTCAAAACTATTCTCAAGTATTCCATGAAATGTTTTGGTAGTTCTTCTTTAAGTGCAGCAGGGGGAACTGTGGTGCAATGTTAGTGTTTTTCCTTTTGTATTTCTGAAAAAAAAGTAGTTTCCACAGTTCCTAGAATGAAGTTCCCATACCATGATTTTTGCAGCAATGAAGAACTGTCCAGTTAATGGCCTACTTAATGGAACTGGTACCAAATAGAGTAATTTTAGCTACAGAACTAATTATCAATGCAAATCCTGTCTTTGATCAGTCATGCTCCTATTAACCTGAGTTAAGTAATTAGCTTCTATTCTTACCTAATGGCAGGTCTGGCTTTGAAGGAAAATGAATTCTGTGGCTTACTTTTAAGGTGGACTGACAGACAATCTCTTAAGAATTTCTGTAGGTCCTTATAGGGCAGTTTGTTCTTTCCAAGCTCTTTAGTGAGTCATTGACAATTGGCACTTCTAAGAACTGCCATTTTATCTCACTAACTTGTTTTTTTCCCTGTGGTAAGAATAATTTCAACCTAAGTCTAGCGTAAAGAGTTGGCATAACATTCTATCTAGGGTCCCAAAGACTGAGTAATGTGCATATGAATCAAGGAAAAAAACACAATTAAAACAATTTCCATTAATACATGAGTGATATAAATATGTAAAAATCAATCAACAGAAACTATACAATTTCTAAACACCATCCAATCACTGGTATTTACAAAGACTCATCAAAGTGAAAAAGTCTATTCCTAGAATTTAGAATTAGAAAAGAGTACACAATGAAGTCACGAATTTTCCCCTTCCCTTTCATTTATAGATTGCACAATTATTATATAGTAGTCCTCTGGCTGTACATCCAAAATCTTTGTTAGGAAGTAGCACATCCTAGCAGTTAAGCAACAGAAATAAAATTTGAATCAGTGATTATGCGATTTCACATATGCATTCTTCTAACTATCCCATGCTATCTCCTTAGCCCTGCTGTGTTTCTTTGTTTCTATTTTTCTACAGTACAGGAATTATTCATGTGCCTTAGATTCTGCAAATACATGTTGAGTGCCCCCTATGTGGTCAATGTGGTTCATGTTAAATGAAAAATTCTTTCCTTCTGACTGCATGAAAATAATACAATTAAGAAACTAATTGGAAGAGATTTTATGGTGATGGACAAGGGAGTCCTAATCTGGAGAGAGCTTTGGTTTCTTGGGATTACCAGAAGGGATATATAATCAAGTGTGTGACATATTAGAAATCTGTGATAGGTTTCCTTTGGAATTCTTTAATATTTTGAACATGTTGAGTCCTCTTACTCAATGTGATTTTTGTAATAAAGCTCTGTATACTTTTGTGCCAATAAAATTTAGCTATATGGAAAGGATTCTTGTCCCTTGTTTATTACTGTTCCCTGATACAACAGAGTAGGGGAAATATCTTTCTGTATTTGGTTCACATGTGAAAAATAAAATAATTATGAATAACTTAGGAATATAAGATCTTCATTTAGACTAAAAAAAATAGTGGGAAAAAAGCCATTTTTATAACCTTTTTTGAGATTCACCTTCAGATACATACATATATACATATACATATAGATATACACACATATACATATATATATACACACATACATACATATACATACATATATGTATATATATGCATATATATACACAGACAACTTTTCTGGAACTTTATGTCAGGAAAAATAAGAAAAGGAAGATCAGCATTGGAGAGGTTATTAAGAAGTATAATATCTTTATGAGAGAGTTAGGTGTAAAGGTCCTGAATTGTAAAGGTCCGGTCGTCTCTAAATTATCCTTGGGGACTGCCTTCTCAACTCAATCTCCCAGCCAGACTCTCTCCTTCCAGCCTGCCATCCCAACTCTGTCCCAGACTCGAGTACTCTCCAGACCCAATGCTACCCTCTTTTATCCTCACAGAGATTGCAGTGAGAACTCAATGGGGCTTGGGGAAATACTTCAACCAATGAACTTGCTCCTTTTAAAGGTTGTGTAAACTCCTTTTCTGAACTCCTTTTAAAGGTGTAATCTGCTTTAAATATGTAAACTCCTCCTCATAAGTTCAAAGGTGAAAACTCCTCCTAAAGGCCAGAATTAAAGGTATGAATTCTGAGCTAGAGAATTGCCCAGACGACCTGAGTTCTCACCTTGTAATCCTAACAGTTAGATTTCATTGAGCACCAGAAAATGTAAGGAATCAGAATAAAAGAGAGCTAAGATCATAGACTCATAAGTCTCTCCACCAATCATTTGGTAAGTATTATCTTTCTTTTTAAAAAGTCAATGGAATTGCAAATAGGTGACCTGAACTCTGGAATTAAGTGATGGGATCACCAAACACCATTCTAAACTTGAATTTGATGGCTGAGAAAGTAGTTAAAAATAAACAACTTTATTCCAAAACAAATACTGTATTCTTGGTGGTTCTGAAATGTCCTCAAATCTTGACACAGAAAGGCTGATAAGAAAAACAAAAAGAATCTATTTTACCTCCAGAAATGATAATGGTAAGCAGAAACATGGTCCAGTAAACTGCTTGACTTTACAAGAAAACAATAATCTCTTACAGTCTATTAATGCCATATGAGGTTGGGAAAAATAAGCCCAGTCCCCAGAACATGCAAGTCTATGAGGTGACCCAGAAAATATGACAGAAATAGAGGCAGAGTATAGTCCAAATTATTTACAAATGTGCATCATGAGCCATTTGTGTCCAGGATCAACATGTTATGCACACAAAGCATTTCTCAATATGTTTCTTTGAGTTTTGTACCCTGAAAAGCAGAGTTTGTCTTACATTTGGAATGCACAGAAAAGAAACCCTTTGAATAATTTAAATCTGAATTCCTGTAGGTTGGGCTGGAATAAAGGAGTGCTTTGTGATTGGGGTCTGGCCAGTAATACAAGGCAAGTTTTCATTCTGTTAGCCCTTTTTGTACTCACTTAACCCATGGGACCAATGAAAGGATATCATCTAGACAGGAGAAGTTCACTTAAGGGGAGTGTCTCACTTGGGTTAGGCCACAAAATGAAGAGCTCCAAATCCTATGAGTATACCCAAGAACTTGCTTTAAGATCAAGCAGTCTAAACAGACCATTTCCCAGGAGGATTAGCAAAAACATTCCTTCTCCTCCTCCCCCAGTTACCCCTATAAGATGCTGATAAGGCAGTTACCAGATGAAAGACTATAAGCATAGGCTGATAATGTAATTATTATCATGAGAATTCTAAGAATATTTAGAAATTATTAAGGAGAATTTCTTGCTCCAAGATTGATTGTCTTACTTCTCTGTACTCTATCATCTTTTCTTCACCTATGAGACTACAATTTACTGACCACCTCTCTCTAGTTCCTTTCCCACTCAGAGATCATAGGGCTTTGTACCTGGAAGGAACTTGAGAAATCAGTTACTCCATCTTTTAACCACCTAACTATTCTCTCTTCATCTAATTTAGATAACTTGTTTTGCAAACTCTATTTGTCAAAGAGTTTCCCCCTACACATTTCAAACATTCTGCAAAATGTATCATTAAGTTTGCATTGCCCTATAATTCTTCCCTCCTTATTGCTGTTGAAGATACTACTATTCTTCCATTTCAGGTTCTCATGATCTTAGCATTATTTTGAATTTCTCAATTTACTTTACCCACACATCCAATCTGTTGCCTAATCTTGCTATTTCTACCTTCACAATAATCTTGACATCCAACCTCTTCGCTTTACTCACACAATAACCACCTTAGTTTGCAACCTAAAAAACTAGTGAATGAAATTGTTGAAACAGCCTCCTAATTGGTCCTCTAGCCTAAAGAACCTTCCTAATCCAGTTCATTCTACCCACCCACTGCTGTTGCCAAAATAATTTTCCTAAACCTCAGATCTGATCATGTGACTCCTCTCTGACCAGTTTCAATGATGGTTGCTTCCAATGGCCTCTAGAATAAAATATTAACTCATTTGTTTAGCTTTTAAAGCCCTTCACAATCTGCATGCAACTTATTTTTTCAATCTTATTGGACATTATCTCTCCCCCCACCTCTGATATTCTGTTATATAAAGAAGCTGACTTCTACTCAGTTTCTCACTTATCAACCTCTTCTGAACCTTTGTATTGGCTTTCTTCTAACCCTGGAATATACTCTTTTGTTATCTCTTCCTTAGAGAATACTACTATTCCTTTAGGATGAATTCAAAAATTATTTTTTGAATGTAGTATTATTACCTTGATCTCAGCTGCTAATTCTCTTACTTACAAGGTAATACTAAATGATTTGATTTATATTTGTAGTTATTCATCTTATAGTTATAATGTATGCATTTTTATATAATAAACTGATCATAATAGTAGTAGAAATAGGGGTTGGAACTGTGTTTCTTCTTGACATAAGAATCTTCATATAAGGAAACTCCCTTTACCAATGCATGTTTGCAACAACTAGTCTTTTATTTTTCCTCCTTTTCTTTTCTTTTCTTTTCTTTTCTTTTCTTTTCTTTTCTTTTCTTTCCTTTTCTTTTCTTTTCTTTTCTTTTCTTTTCTTTTCTTTTCTTTTCTTTTCTTTTCTTTTCTTTTCTTTTCTTTTCTTTTCTTTTCTTTTCTTTCCTTTTCTTTTCTTTTCTTTTCTGTTTATTTCTTTCTTTTCTTTTTCTTTTTTTTGCTGAGGCAATTGGGATTAAGTAACCTACCAGGGTCACACAGCTAGGAAGTATTAAGTGTCTGAGGCCAAATTTGAACTCAGATCCTCCTGATTTCAGGGCACAACAACTTGTCTGAAAGAGTTATCTAAAGCTTTGAGAGGTCAAGTGGGTTGCCCAGGATCACACAGCTATTGTGTATCAAAAGTAAAATCCTAACTTAAATCTTCTTGGTTCTGAGATCAGTTCTTTATTCACTATACCATGCTGCCTTTTAATAATGATAACATTAAACATATTAAGTATAAAATAGTGTTAACATAAAATATTGCCATAACTTATCTTTTGACAATTCTGAACTTCATCAAAAAATCTGTATAATAGTAATGATAAGAATAATTTAAATGGTACTTAAAGGTTTGGAGAACAATTTACAGATGTAATTTCAATTAATACAAAGAATACCCCACACTATAGTGAAAAGAACTCTGGGTTTGGAACCAGTGGAATTATGTTCAAGTATCAACTTTGCCAAAAATTTAGGCCAGATGCCAAAACTTTCTGACCATTATTTTAAAAAATGAGTCTCCTGGAAACTGGTTACCTATCAGTGAGGAAAGCACTTTATAAAGTATAAAGCAATAAATTAATGAGTAATTATAATTACTAACCTTGGAATTGTTGGGAAAAATCAAGAGACAAAGATGTAGATTTAGAAAGTGAGAGATAAGGAAACAGTTCTAGAAAAGGAGATAAGATAAACCATGATGGCTGTGATGGTAGCAGGAATAGTAATGAAAAGAGCAGAAATATTTGTAATAGAAGCATGAATAGTAATAGAAGAAGCGGGAACAACAGCAACAACAAGGAACAGTAGTAACCAGGAAGAATAAGAGTAGTTTTTGTAACAGAAGCAGAAGTAGTAACAGTAATAATAACAGCAACAATACTATTAGTGGCATTAATAACAGTGCAACAATAATAGCAATAGCAATAGCAATAACTCCAAATAGAAATATCTATAGTGGTAATAACAGTGGTAGTGGTAGAAGTGTATTTATTATTATTTAGTAGAAGTAGTAGAAATTATAGTAGGAATAATTACAAATAGAGGCACAATAATGCTGTGTGACAACATGGTTTAGTAGAAACAGTGGATTTAGAGAACCTGGGTTCAAATCTGGGATCTGCCAGATATGTCTGTGTAACAGTGAGCAAGTCATTTACCCTGTCTGGGTGTGAATCACTCAACTTTAAATAAGAGATTTAGATTAGATGACCTCAAAAGCCTTTTCTAGTTTAAAATTTATAATTCTAAGTTCAAATCTGGCCTCAGACACTTAACACTTCCTGGCTGTGTGACCTTGGGCAAGTCACTTAACCCCAATTGCCTCAGCAAAAAAAAAAAAAAAAAAAAAAAAATTTACTTGACTTCCATAAGGAAGATCCCTGAGAGGATCTCTGCCTTTGAAGGAAGCTGCTCCTAAATATTTTCAGGGAATTTCTGAGGTTGTAGGACAACTTTTCTAAGTCTCTGTTGTGAATGTGGTCATGCCATAAAAATACACAGTCCTCTTCTCCAGATCTCTCCTCCCAGCCTAGTCCACTCCCCCCTCCCCTGCCCAGTGTAACTATAGCCTTTAGAAGAGCATATGATGAGACAAAAGGCCGAATACTTTAGAAGAGGATGCAAGAAGTAATGTTGGTGTTCTTGCTCACACTATGGCTCTTGCTCTCACTCTCTGACTCCAATCTGTCTCTGTCTCTGTCTCTTGTCTCTGTCTCTGTCGCTCTTTCTTTCTCTTTCTCTCTGTCTCTGCCATTTTCTCTACATCTCTGTCGGTGTTTATGTCTGTTTGTGTCTGTCTCTTTTTGTCTCTGGTTTTTTCTCTCTGTCTCTGAACATCTGACTCTCTGTTTATCTCTGCCTCTGTGTCTGCCTCTCTCTCTGCCTCTTTCTCAACTGCATATCCAGACAAAGTGAAGTCTCCAATGTGCCATATGTAAACAGTCTCACAGGGGCTCTATCTTATAAGAAGATCTGCCAAGGGCTGTGGGGCCCCATCCTTCCTGGGAGGGGAGATTGTTCTCTTTGAGTCTAAAGATCAGGAAGAGATTAGAAATGCTGAGTGTCTTCATTTAGGAACAAAACATTTATCTCTTGACTTGACATGAATACTGAACTTGCCATGATATTTTAAGTCAGAAAACAAGAGGAGAAAACATGACTAATAATTGACTACATTTGTATGGTGATTTTTCTTTTTCACATTCATTCACTCCTGAGAATAATTCAATGAGACAGCTAGAGACCATCTGTTACATTTATTATAATATAAGCTCCTTATGAGTATGGACTATTTCATTAATTGTATTTGCCTAGCACAGTGGCTAGCACATAATAGGTACTTACTAAATGCTTGTGGATTCATTTGCTAAATGGGGGAACTGAGGCTGGAAGATATAGAATATCATGCTGAAAGTTGGTGGTAGAGCCCAGATATCTTGATTCCAAGTATAATTTCTTTTTCAGTCATATTGCTTCTTAAGGAAGATGTGTTGAACAAATATACTCTCAGTAGTTTTATTTAAACCTGGTATATACTGACTAGGAATAGGGACTGGACCTGTGATTTTATTGGTAAAATAGGAAACTCCCATATGAGTTTCACCTGATCTACCATTTATAGTCTAAAAGAATTTTCTAGAGCACTGAGAGGTGCTCTGAGATCACACAACCACCATCTATCAATGGAAATACCTGAATCCAGGTCTTTGTAACTCCAAGGCTGGCTCTATATCCATTATGTCATATTGTCTCATGTATTCATGTATATGGAACACATATCTCAAATAAGTAGAGATAGTAATCCAACACTAGTATATCCTGGATAATCAATCACTTAACATTTATTTGGTACATATTTGAAAAGCCATCACTAAAATCAACTCTAGATTTTCAAGAGTTTCATGAGTGAATCACATGCTTTGGCAAATCTTTCCAACAATGAGTTCATTAATGAACCATGTACCCATGGTTTGAGAATCATCTAAGTTTAGAAATGCCTTTAATTGGAAAATTGGCCTCCAGTTGATGAACTTTATTGGATCTAGCACTCATGAAACTATCCGCTGAAATGTTGTGATGGAATATTCACATTGATGAAATTTACCTCTTTTGAAGAAGTAAAGATTAATGCAGAATGTTGTATACCTTGATATATCTTGGTCTATCCAATAGACCTAACCTTGAAAATTTGCATGAAAACTATATTTGGGTAAATTACAAAATATACACATCATAATGTATACATATGTGCACATACATATATGCAAATATGTATACATATATGCAAGCAAGTATTAAACCTTGAATATGTGGTGAGTCCTATGCTAAGCATTGGAAATGCAAAGAAATACAGTAACAGTCCTTGCCTTCAAGAAACTTATATTCTAATGGGGGAGACAGCATGTACATAAATAGCTATATACAAGATACATAAAAAGTAAATGGAAGGTGATCACAGAGGGCAAGGCACCAACAACTTGTGGAAGATGAAGGGGCCAAAAGTGAGGAAAGCTGGAAAAGTTCTCTTATACAAACTGATATTTGAACTGAGTCTTGAAGGAAGCCATAAATTCTAAGGATTGCGAAACAGTTGGGGAAAAGTACAGAAATGGTAAGTGGTATACTATGTATGAGAAGCATCAAGTAGACCAATATGGCTGAACCATAGGGTATCTGAGTAATGTGTAAAATTCCTAGAAATATAGAAAGGAGAAGACTGCCAAGAGCACTGAATATTAAGAGTTTACATTTGATCTTAGAAATTATAGAGAGGCCACTGAATTTTATTGGATAAAGGGATTGTCATATGCAGATGTACCTTTTAGGGAAATCATTTTGGCTGCAATGCATATGCATTGAAGTATATATATATATATATATATATATATATATATATATATATATATATATACACATATATGTATGTATGTATACATATACATATATATATATATTATACTTGTTATTTAAAAGAAGACTATGATAAATCCCTTTAAAATGCAAAAGACTTGCCCTGATTTAGGTCTGATTTGTGCTATTTGTTTTTAATCTTAGCTTTTCCCATCATGGGACAAGTGTGGCTATTCCTTGGTGATATAAAGTAAAGAGGAAAGAAAGAAAAAATAATAATTCCTATCTTCATACTGAACATATAATCTTAATGGAGAAAAGAAAAACAAATAATAGATGGAAAAATCCTTTGAAAAACTTTGACATTTTATACAAATGTTTAATTACATGAAATAGCTCAAGAGTACCCAAATCACTCCATCAAAGGGGAAAGAAACAAGCATTACTATGTTTCCTACTATGTTCCAGGCACTATGCTAAGTGTTTTATAATATTATCTCATTTAATCTTCACAACGATCTTGAGAGGTAAATGTTATTATTATTCCTATTTTATAAATGAGGTAATGGAGGCAGGCAGAAGCCAAGTGATTTATTCAGGGGTTACACAATCTAGTAAATGTCTGAGGCTGGAGTTAAGCATTAAGCGAAGTGAAGAGATTATTTAAGTCAGGGAATTTGGTAAGGTCAAATCAGAGAAGGTTTACTGATAGGAAAAGACTTCAGTTCCCTTAGTTTATATAAATACAACAATGTCCCCAGGAAATTGCCTAAGAGTAAGTTTCTTAGCTATTGATAGAGAGAAATTTCATCCCTAGGTGTCCACTACTCCATTGAAATCACAGATCCAATCCAAATGTTACATGTAAAGGCTGGGTAAATATTTTTATAGAGAAACACCTTTACTTCTCTTTGAAAACTTTTTAAGTTCAAGAAAAAAAGAGAAGCAGACTGTATTGTCTAAGGAGTTTGTGAGGACTTGAACGAGGCTTTCACTTGTTATTTTACTTTGCAAATTGTCTACTGCAGGAAAGGTGTAGTTAAAGGAATGGGAAGTCATTTGTTTGTTTGTTTGTTTTTCTTTGGTTCTTTTCTTCTCTTCTTGCTGTTAGGGAAAGAGAATATAAGGACTGAGGACTAAATAGTTAGAAGGAGTGCTCTGAGAGCTTAGAAGCAAATTAATGTCCTTTCTCTAATATGTTGCAAGTGGGTAGTTCAAGGATTTGGGTAACTCCAGAGACCCAGTGCTGAGTTATATGAGTGGAGCAGAGAATAATTAGCACTCAAGAACTAAGCCTTTATGAAGCTTGGGATTTTTATTATTGGCAGTACAAATGAGTGAGAGTTAGAGTTTCATATTTAAAAGAAAACGAGGAAAAAGAAAGAAGGTTTTACATAGATAACAGTTTACTGGGTCCAGTTTTTTTTTGTGTGTGTGTGTTTAATGCATGCTTTAAATTGTGTATACTTTAGTTTATGCTTAATAATTCCTGATTAATTGAATTTATGAATGAAGGAAAGAACAAAAATTTATTAAGTATTTATTATGTTACACATAAGATTTATACTAATAGAAAAGCAAAGACTGTCCAACCTTCAAGGAACTTACATTCTAAAAGGAAAGAGAACATATATAGGGCAGTGGAATGTTATGCATATTTCATCTATTGTTATGACAGTCTATTGCTATTAAGTGATAATTGGGTTCCCAATCTCTATTACATAAGAAAAGGACACAACAACTTTTAGATTACCAGAAAGTATTTTCTCAAAGTGATCACCAAGAAGCTGTTGGGCACAAAAGCCAATTAGCTGCCCTCACCTGTCAAGCCTGCCTTGAAACAGGAAAGAGAGAGAATGGTTTCTTCACTGAAAGTTTCTTGAAAAGTGAGCAGGCACCACTCAGGAGTTAAATATTTATGCAGTTATTTTAACAAAGAGTTATATTGTAGTTTTGTTTAAAAAAATCATAGCTGAGTCGATTCTGTATGGTATTCATATTCTTTCAATTATATATTGCTAGGAAAAGCCTCAGTGGTTAGACTAAGTAACTAAAAACTGGATACCATGATTCACTTGCCAGCAGCAATTACCTGACCTTCTGACATAATATCTTCTAGACCATAAGGGGCAAAAACAATAGAACTGTATTCTAAAAAGTAAAAACAAAACAAAGTTATTTTAGAAATCCAAAATATTTATTTTCAGTGATTTGATGAAATCATATTTCCCCTTCATTTGATATATTGTTTTGGTTTTCTATCCCAAGGAGATTTTTTTTTTTGTTTCAATTTACAATTTTGTGCTTCATTATGGCTTTGTTCTGGATTAATAGTTTTGATTCCTGAGATAAATATAATTTGTCCTTATTCAGAAGAAGTCTCTAGTATGCAAAATCTATTTTTGGGGAATAAAATTTAGGTATTTCTTTATTTAATCTTAGACACCATGTCAACTTCAGTGTATATTAACCAGATTAGTGAAACTTAGTGTGTATAAACACACTTTACAGTTATCCCTTCCACATTAAAGGGGTTAGGGATGTGGCATCTTCCAAGTTCTTTTTCACACAAGAGAAGAAATCTGAATTTTTTTTCTTTTCCTTTTAGTGTGAGTTTTTATGGGATATTCATAATATTTTATTGTAAAATTTGGGTTAAGTATTTGGTCATAAACTATATTATACCATATTCTATATGTATATTTTATACATTTTTGAGTTTCTAAGATTTTTTTCTGTGACATCTGCTGGCCTTTGCATATTGTTGGTAGTTTCCCCCACTCTTTTCAAATTACCATTCTTATACTGATCTATAATATATTGAAACTCTGATGGGCAAAATCATGATGTGGAAGGAATAGTTGTAGTGCTTTTTAAAAATACAGTTAACAAAACATACCAAATGGTATCATCTTTGGTACCTACTGTACATCATTATTCATCTGTGCATTGATGTACACTATGTACATCATTGACAAATGAGAATAGTGGCACCACGGTTACTCTTCTCACTTTATTTAATAAACTGGAATGTCCAAAACGGAAAAACAAGACATAGGATATTCAGATTGGAAAAAGAATTCTTCACTATCCAAAATAATTCATTGGCAAAATGGGATGATCACAATGTCTAGAACCTGAAGATTTAAATCCCTCCTCTTACATTCATTACTTGTGTGTTCTTGGATAGGTCACTTATCATCAGTTTTTTCAGCTATAAAATGAGGGATGTGATAGTCTCTGAGGTCCTTTTAAATTCTAAATCTTTGCTCCTTTCTATTGTGAGTTCCTCTTTTATATTTGTGTGTTTTAAATTTTCTTTACTTCTTTACAGATCAGTAAAAAGTCAAAGAGACTTAAGCTAGTATTAGCTTTAAAGTATTAATTTAAAAAAGGAAAACATACACACATAGTACATATACACACAGAGAAAGAAGAGAAAATAGGGCTGAGTTTAATAAATTTAATTTCCTTAGAATATCTGCCACACAAAAAGAAATACAGCTCTAAACTTTTCAACCATGGTTATAGCTTCTTATGGGGATAAGAAAATATGACTTTTGTATAGGATTCCCTAAATTCTAGTTTTTGATTTAAAATTTATGGGGTAAATTTTCAGAATTTCAGAATGAGATGGTTGTTATTTCAATGATTTCTTTTGAAAACCATCTTCTTCTAGCTTGCATTTATATAGCACTTTTAAAAAAGTGTTCTTGGAAACATCATTGCTTGCAGTCCTCATGACATCTTTGTAAGATAGGTAGTTCAAATATTTTTATTATGATTCATAATGACTTCAATTCATTAATTAAATTCTTATTATGTAGAAGGCATTGTGGTAGGAGCTGGAGATACAAAGACAAAAACTGGAGATCCTGATCTTTAATAACTTACATTATATTGGAAAGGATTTGTTAATGGGTAAAATATATTTATATATTGTATATGCATTTATAACAAAAATATTATATATAATATAGATAGACATACAGATACACACATGCATATATGTTTCATGATAACATGTTTATCCAGGTTTTGAACAATGGACAATGTTTTCCAGCATTCTCAGTCACCAATGGAGGGAAATAAAACTCTGTGCTTGCTCCCATACTTTTAGCATGATGTTTTCAGCCATGTTGTCACATGCTTTCGGTAAGAGCAAACATGGTGTCAAAGTCAGCTACAGTACTGAAGGTAAATTTTTCAACTTGTAAAGGCTATAAGCCAAAATTAATTAAATTAGTGGAACCATAAGTTCTAACAAATGGAGAAGTTTTGAATTCTGTGAATAAGTTCACTTACCTTGGCAGTATACTTTCCAGGGATGTCCACATTGATAATAAGGTTGACATACACGTAGTTAGAACTATCAGTGTTTGGGAAGCTCTGAAGATAACTGTGGGAGAGGAGAGGTAATAGACTGATTATCAAACTAAAGGTCTACAGAGCTATTGTACTGACTTCATTGTTGTATGCCTGTGAAAACCAGACAGTATAATAACACCAAGTATATTAATGCCAGACAATATATTAACACCAAATGCTACCATTTGAATTGTTTGAGGGAGATTCTGAAAACCACCTGGTAGGATAAGGTACCAGACACTGAGGTCGTTTCTCAAACTAAACTGCCAAGCATTCCAACTCTACTGCAGAGAGCACAATTCCATTGGGGTGGCCACATTGTTCAAATACCAAATATATGCTTACTAAAAAGATTATTTTATGAGAATTCATACAAAGCAAGAGCTTACAAGGTGGTCAGAAGAAGCAATATAAGGACACTCTCTATGTCTCTCTTAAGAACTTTAGAATTGATATGTATGACATGGGAAACATTGGTACAGGACGGCCCAGCATGGAGCGCCCTTATCAGAGAAGATGCTGTGCTCTATGAGCAAAGAAGAATTGAATTAAGCTCAGAAGAATTACAAGATGCACAAAGTTTGAGAAGACACCCCAAAAGGACAACAACCAACATTTTATATACACACACACATATGTATATATATACACACATATATATGTATATATATACATACATACACATATACATATATGTATATGTATATATGTATATATGTGTAATAAGAGAGAGTAGGAAACTAATGTATGTAGAGATCTGAAACTGGCTTATGTAGGAACAAGCCCTTGAACTGAATCTTTAGGGATCTAGAAATTCTCATAAGTAGAGGTAAGTAGGGAGAACATTCTAAATATAATGGACAGCTTGTAAATACAAAGAAACATGTGGGAAATGGATTATTATATTTAGAGAAATGATAATAAACTATTTTATAGGAGTATATGAATAAGGAAGAATATAGGAAATCAGTCTAGGAAGATGGGTGAGAGCTAGAATGTGAAAGTTTTTAATTGCCAAGCCAAAGAATTTACATTATATTCTCAAGGTTATAGGGAGTCACCAAAGCTTTCTGAGCAAAGGAATGAAGGAATAGTAGAGGCAGAAATGTGCTTTTATGGATGAAGAAACCGAAGTTCAAAAAATATTTTTTCTTTCCTCAAGATCATGCAATGATTCAATAATAGGGGTGGACTTTAAACTGTATATTTATTTGTTCTATTTGTTTTCCTTCTTATTTCAAGTTCACAATTCTCTTGATATCATGATACCTTTTTAAAGAAACTATAAACATTAATTTTTAAAATCAAATATTGCAGAGGAAATATTTGTTCTTGGTATTATCCAAGAGAACTAAGCCTCCTAAGTCAGTAGAAAGATTACTAATTACCACACTGGGCTGGGGCAGAGTAGGGATATCCAAGGTGAAATAAACCCTGATTTAGAATAAAAACAGTTAATGTCCCATTTTTCTGGAGGTGTCCAGTCCCCAGGCATCTTTGCTATGACTCCACTTTTGTTTGATCTATCTAGGGAGCAACGATGTAAGCACTGGCTATTTATAGTTCACTGAGCAAGTCAAGTTGAGGCAGGTATAACTAAAAAGGAACGATGTTACTTATTAGCAAGCTCAGAAGATGTGTTGTTTGATATCTCAATGTGTGAAAATATTCTTATTATCTACATGTTGAGAAAGGTCATGGAGGCTTTAAACGGGGGATTATATGTTCAATTAAATTAATTGTCAGGGAATTTGGACAGCTCCCTCCTACTCCCCTAAGACGTCTGTATCTCTAATGTTGGCTCTCCAAAACATGAGTCTAATTGTCAATGACGGCAGTTAACTGAAAATAAACTGAGTTCCCCATCTGTCCTCCTCTCTACTCACATAGACACTAACCTAGTTCAAACCATCATTAACTTCCTCCTACACTATTGAAACAACTTTCTAATTTGTCTCCCTGCTACCAGACTCTCCTCTCTTTAATCCATCCTCCACAGAACTGACAAATTAATATTCTCAAGACACAGGTCTGACTATGCCATTGCTCTGCTCAAAAGTTTTGAGTGGATCCCCCCTATTTCTGCTAAGACAAATACAAATTCTTGATCTCACTTTTAAAGAGCTTTGTAATCTGGCTCCTACTCACCTTTCCAGATTTATTTCAGATCACTCCATTTCATGCCTTCTGCATTCCAGGCAAATTGCCCTACCAGCTGCTGTTCATTGAACTTAGGAAAATAGATGGCATCTCAATATCTTAACTCAGGCTGTCTGCCCACCCTCCAACCCTCCATGACTGAAATTCTGTGTGTGCCCATTTTTTTGTTTTTTTGCTTCAAGATCTCAGATTTTATTTGAGATTCAAGCCAGGATCTGCATCCTATGGGGAGCTTTCTCTGAATTCCCCAGGATGACTTGGTGTTCTCTATATCCACCCTGAATTTACTTCGTGTGTCTTATTAAGGACCTTCTATGGACTGATCTTCTTTCAAGTGCCATTGCTACAAATACAAAGAATCAAATTCACTCTTATTAATGTTTAGATTTTAATTGGGGAACAAATATATATATATATATATGTATATATATATATGTGTGTGTGTGTGTGTGTGTGTGTGTGCATGTGTGTATGTGTGTGAGTATGTACAGAATAAATATAAAGGAAATAAATACAAATAAAAACAGTGTAATTAATTGCAAGATAGTTAAGGAGAAAGAGAACTAGTTGTTGGGGAATAGTTCTTGAGCTGCATTTTGAAGGAGTGAGATTCTGTTAGATATGAGTGAGGAGAGAGTATATTTCAGGAGAGGGTGGGGATTATGACCAGAACAAAGCTCCAGAAATGGGAGAGAGAGCATTGTATCTAAGTAAAGAGAGAAAGCCAGTTTTGCTCATCCACAGAGCATGGAAAGGATTGTAGCATAAAATGAAGTTGTGAAGAGGTTTTAAAGCTGCATACAGGGCCACTGGAATCTACCAATTGGGAGAGGGTGCCATGAACAAATTTGAACTTAAGGAAAAACATTTTGGCAGATGTGTAGAGGATATGTTTGAATTTTCAGTAAAATATAAGCTTCTTAAAGGCAGTACCCACTTTAGTCAACCCAGATCCTTCTTTACAAAGATTAGTTGTTCAATAAATGTTTATTCAGGTGAAGCTATACCAATATATTGTTTACTTTTATGTTTGTAATAAGAACCAGAAATAAAATTCTATTTCTCCAAACTGAATATTGGCAGAAAAATTGTTATAATATAATGGTATATTATGGTGCCATAGGGACATAAAGAATGAATGGAAATATGCAAAGACCTAAGTGAAGTGAAGCTAACTAGACAGAAGAACCAGGAGTGGATATATATGTATATACTTTCATCAGTGAAAGGAAAAGAAACTTTAAGGAAGCAAGTAGTTGAAGAAATCTAGACAGACCTAAAGTAGACATGTGACAAAGTTTGTTTGTTTTTGCCACTGATCAATACTTTCTCCTCCTTACCTTGTTTAAGTACTAAGGAGTTTAAGGAATCTATATAAAATTCCTTTTTTCTTTTCATATCTTTGAGTATTTATTCTTACTGAATGATATTAAATTTACAATGATTGTTACAGCAAAATAAAGAGTTCATTCTTTCCTGAGAATATGAACATTTTTGAGAGAGACAGACACAGAGAGACAGAGTGATAGACATACACACACACACATGAGAAAGAGAGAGAAAGAGAGAGAGAGAGAGAGAGAGAGAGAGAGAGAGAGAGAGAGAGAGAGAGAGAAAGAGAGAGAGAGAGTGTAATTGTATTATCTTTTTAATTCTGTTCATATATATTTATAAAAGCATAATTTCCCCTGAGGACTATGTAAGGTATATCACAGAATTTTTAATATGTTGTTTCACCAAAATCATTTTACATTTACATAGTTATTAATAGTGTCTATGATTTATTCTTTGAACTACTCATTATTTAGGATTTCATTGTTAAATGTTCATTTATTTCTGTATGTTTTGTTTGTGTTCCTTTAACCAATTACTAATTTTCTTGTGTTATGATTAGTAAAAGATATATTGACTATTTGGTCTTTCTTAATTTGTTTGCAAAGTCTTTGTGCCATAATATAGTATTAGTTTTTGTAAATGTTCCATGTAGTACTCAAAAATATGTATGATAATGTTTTCCTTTTTTGATTTATTTGCTTATATTCAAGAATTTTGAACTTTCTTCTCAAGATCTCTGTTAATATGTCTTTTTTCTGACTATCTGGCTCCCTCCTTTCTAGTGATGATATTTTCTTTGGGGGTTGCATTTGAAAGTAGCTAAGTCTCCTCTCACAATTCACAGTAGCCTAGGTGTTTGATTCAAGTAGAGTTGATAGAACTGATTCCAGCTGAATGTTGAGCTCCTTCCTTCTGGGTTAATGGAGAGTTATGCATCTCTCCTCTCCATAGTTCCAGACCATGCTTCATGTCCTATCTAGGATCATATTACTATCTCTTACCCATTTAGGATGCATGCTCCTCCAGTTCCACCTATTTCTCTCCCATTGAGAACAAGAATTTAATTGGTTCTACCATTATGACTACAAATGACATGGCATTCTATATTAGCTTTATATTCTTACCATGACTGTCTGTGCTAAAATTCACTTTACTAAGTGCATTGTATTCCTCTATTAGAATATAAACTCTTTAAAGGTAGTTGTTTCACTTTTTGGATTTGTATTCCGAACTCCTGGCATGTGCTTGACACATAATATGCACTTAATATGTAATACTTCCTTCATTAGCTCTTGGAAATTGAATTTGTCCCAAAGAAAAACAAAAGACCCTTCCTGGTTCTCCTTATAAATGTTACATTTTGAAGACTCCTTTAGTAGAGTTTTGTCACTAAGAAATCAGATGATGTAACTACCTTAATTCCTCTTTAACAGGGAATTCTCTACAATAATGGTATAAAACTCCATCTCCTCACACACATACTGCTTGAAAACTTGGAAGTGCAGCATGAGCCAGATCAGAATGTAATTTTAATGGAAAATGATGAAAAAACTCCAAAAATATAATTCAACAGATAATGTTAATTTGTTGTCTTCTAAGTCAATATGTTACTTAATAATCTTTAACCTCACTGCTGTACATTATAGGGAAACATAATTCTATGTAAAACGAGGGTTTAGGTCCCTCTTAAACTGAAGCACTAAAAGAAATTATAAAACCTTTTCACTCTCTCTCACCAAGCCACAGAGTTAGCACTTTCCCTAATTCTCAGATTTAGCTTCTTGTGGCAATATTTGGGCTGCCTGGGAACCGCTGGACTATAGAGGAAAAAAATTTTGGAGTCAGGTGCTAGGAACTTGAGCCTGAATTGACTCTCTTAATACTCTATGGTCTGGGACAAATCATATTTTACTCCTCCAGGCCTAAGGTTTCTCACATGCCAAATGAAAAAATTGGGATTTTTAATGTTCTTCCAACTATAGCTCTACTATTTTCTGATTGTTGTTCTTCATAGTCTATTTACCAAACAAATCATTAAATACTCCTCAGATGGGGGAAAAATCCAGAAGCATCCTGCCAGCTACAAAGCTCTGGGAAAACAACTTTCACTGCCAGGGAATCTGGCCTGATAAACAAGTTGGAAGTGGGCCAAAATAAGGCTTGGCCATGATTAACTAATGCTAGATATTGCTGTCACCAAGCTCTGCCTATTTTTCCTGACCAAAGACAGCCATAGTCATTAGGAAAAACTACTAGCATTGGTAGAAAGCTGGTGTATCAATAGGTAAATGAAGAAAGTCCTCCAGAGTCCATGCTTTCTTTTAACAGTGGAAAGAAGCTATAGAAAAAGTTTTAGAGCTAGAAAACTCCATTAATTCAGAGAAAGGGAAATAAAGGTCCAGAAATGAAAGATGATTTAGCCAAGGAAATAATCAGTAGATGTAATATTTAAGCCTTGGCCCTCTGATTCCAAATGGTTCCATGCTAATGTTTACATACTATTGTCCCACATTGATTCTATTACTTAGCATAAGAATGGGAAAAGAGGCAGTACCCAAGTCAGAACAGTTACATATATAATGGGGATGTGAAAAGCCTCTATCATCCAAATTCTACCTTCTACAAGAGATCTTTCCAGTTCTAACAATTTATCTTGTCCCTGTGTTATTATTATTTTCTCTCTGAGATTGCCTCCTATTTTAGTGTATGTGTCATGCATATAAATATTTGCATATGGACTTCTCTGTTAGTGTAGCTCCTTGAGGACACTGACTGTGTTTTTGCCTTTCTTTGTATCCCAAGTGTTTAGCACAGTGCTTGATATATACAGTGCTTAATAAATACTTGTTTTGATTGATTTTACAGTGTTCCTCACATAGGGAGCACTCAATAAATCTTTTTTGAATTTCCCTATTAATATTCCTTGCCTTCCTTGTAATTTTCTTTCTACTAACTTTTTCTCATCTATTTATGTCTTCTCTTTCTCTCTCTGTGTGTGTTTCTGTCTCTCTGTCTTTGTCTCTCTGTATGTCTGTTTCTTTCTTTCTGTCTGTTTCTCTGTTTCTGTCTCTTTCCCTTCTTTCTCTTTCCCATCTCTATTTCTCTCTGTCTCTGTCTCTTCCTCTCTTCCCTTTTCATCTATCTGTCTATCTATCCATCCATCCATACAGATAGGGCTCTCCCCTAATTAAAAAAGAAAAAGAACCCTTCCTTTGACCCTTCAACATTGTTATACCATCATCATTTTTGTCATTTCATCATCTCATCATTTTCTGACTTTTTGAAAGAGTAGTCTACACCCAATGTTTCCACTTCCTTACCATGTTTTTCACTCATCAACCCCTTACAATCTGGCTTTAGTCTCTGGTTTCTATGGAAACTGCTTTCTCAAAGGTCACCAATGAGCTCCTTTTCACTAAATTTAATGGCTTTTTTCTTTCTTTCTGTTCTAGGACTCATCTTCTTTGAACTCTGTGTATCACTTGGCATTGTTAACAGTTCCATCCTTCTGGATCCCCTTACCTCCTTTGCCTTATGAGATATAAGTTTTGGTTTTCCCATCTTATTATGATTTAGTCCTCTTTCTTTTATGCTGGCTCCTTTACTTAGCTCTTTCATAGGACATTCCCCAAAGTTCTGCCCTCAGATGTCTTTTTGCCCTCATGTTAATTCTCTCTCTGTGTGTCTCTGTTTCTCTGGTTTCTGTCTCTCTGTCTCTGATTCTCTGTTTTTTTCTCCATCTCTGTCTCTGTTTTTGTCTGTTTCTGTCTCTCATCTGTCTCTCTTTGTCTCTGTCTCTGTCTCTGTCTCTCTCTCTCTTTCTCTCTCTGTCTCTCTCTCTCTCTCTCTCTCTCTCTCTCTCTCTCTCTCTCTCACACACACACACACACACACACACACACACACACACACACACATCTTTCCACTTCACAGCTTTTAATAATTATCTCTATGCAATTAACTCTCAAAATGTTATCTTTAGCTATATAGTCTTTCTTGAAGTCCAGATCTACATTTCTAACAACCTACTAGTCACCCTTGGATGATGGTAATTCAAACTTAATGTATCCAAAATTCAAATTATATCTCCACCAAAACCCTGTTATTTTCACTGACTTTTCCATTTCTGTGACTGGAATCAACTAATCTCAAAATCTGGTATCATTTCTGATCCTTTCCTCTCCCTTAATCTCATAATATGCCTTAGCTATTACAACTCCATAATATCTTTCACACTCATATCTTCTTTTCCATTTCCACTATCATTACCATAATCTAAATTTATTACTTTTCTTTTGAATAATTGAAGTATTCTCTTCTGAAAGGTAGAAATTCCCCTGCTCATCTAATTGGGACCCATGGCATGCAGACTAGAAAGTCCTTGCCATGTAAGCTAGACTTCCTTCATTTCCCAACTATAATCCCCCTCAAAAAAACCCCAACAATTCAGAAAACAATTTTTGAGACTGAATTGGCCCATAAGACAAAAGTTCCAATAATTGATCTAGCTTACTAATTGTCTAAGGAAAAAACATTAAGTGTATTAGTAGTTAGTACTTTTTATGATTGACAGATAACCAACTGACAAGAAAATAAACATACCCTTTTGCCTAGATATTCCACTGTGGCAAAACTGGAAGTCAGGAGCATTTTACCCAACAGGATCGATACTTTATCTTTGTTGAATCTTTTCTATGTTATTCTTAAGTAAATTTCTTTTGCTAAATATCATATAGACCATGACATATTATATGACCATAACCATGAGTCATGCTAAGCATGAACCTAAATTAGCAGAATAGACTGTTACGTGACACACAGACCTATTCCAAATCTGACATTCCAACCTTAGATTTTCTATCCTATTATCCATTTTTATTGTTTCTTGTATATTACATTTTCTTGTATAAACATCTGACCATGTCACTAATCTTAGAACTCCCGAATGGCATCATTTTACCAATTGAATCAAATCCAAACTCCTTAATGTGGCAGATTTTATCTGACATATTTCCCCATTATCCTTTGCTCTATTCAAATTGAACTATCTGTGGTCCTTCATAAATTCTTTTCATTTTCTCTTTTTGTCTTTATGCTCATCTTTTGAAATTTTATATATCCTTCAAAACTGCAGAAATGCCATCTCCTTGATGAAACTTTCCATAAACATTGTCTTTATCCCTCTCCTCCTAGGAATGATCTTTCCACTCTCAAAACTCATATGATTCTTTGTGCAATTATCATATCTGTTATATTATCTACAGTCATATTTCATTATCCCTACTAGATTGTAAGCTTTTCAAAGGTAGTGACCATGTCTTATAGTATTTATGTTTGTACTAACATTTCCCCCAAAATCAATATCTAAAATAGTGCTTTACATATAACTGTGTTCATTAAATATTTCTTGAATGAGGGATTGGCTTAAATAAAAGAAATGTAAAAAGAATAAAACATTAATGACACATCAAAGTCCTTTGCTATTCTGCCTATCATACTAACCATACCAACAAACCCAGAGCAAATAAGAAAAGCAAGGATGTTTAAAGGACATAATTTAAGGAACTCCAGAGTTCATTTGAACTTCCTATCTTATTTTCTATTCACTATTTCAAGAAAAGAGCAATTAGGTGGTACAGTGGATAGAGCCATTTTGAAATGAGGAAGAAACTGAGTTCTAATATGGTGCCAGACACAGAAGACTAGCTGTGTACTAGTTGCAAATGATTTAACCCTATTTGCCTCACTTTCCACATTTGTAAAATGATCTGGAGAAGGAAATGGCAAACCATTCCAGTATCTTTGCTCAAATCGTGTTACAAAGAGAGGAGTATGACTGAACAACAAATTCATTGAAATTGCCTCTAGTAATTTTTTGCAAGTTGTTTTCCTTTCCACCTAAAGACCCTATGAGATGAGTAATATAAATGATATTTTCCTCATTTTATAAGACTAATAAAAGCAAACTCTAAGGCTCAGAAAATGTATATGCCTTATTCAAAGTCACATAATCAATCCTGACTCCTGATTCCATTGCTTTTTCTACTGCTACATGTTACCATATTACATGCTTTTGTAGAGTAAATGGAATTTCCTTTTCCCAGGTATGTTCAGGTATCGGTATACAAGGGGAACTGGTGTGGGTATCTATGGTGGTAAGGGATGTACATGTTAATTTGAGGGATAGAAGCTATATTGAAGTTAGAACAGTAGGCAAAAGGAATGCCATAGCATAGATACTTGGCAGAAAGATCCTTTCTCCTGTTCTCACTTCAGTTATGTGTGGTTTTTTTGTAGAATGATTGTGAAGTAAAAAATAAAAAGGCCTCAGGGTTAATGGCTCATCTGCTTCCTGTGTTAGCAGCATGGGGACAAGTACCTATTGCTTGTGTTCTGTGAGCTTCTGAGAAGTATTCAGGAAGACCAAGTTTATGATGGTAATTTTCACACACTGGCAAAAGACATACTAAGTATATTGCCACTGAAATCTGACCTTATTACACAGGCCACATCTGTATGCACTAAATGAATTAATGAAATTAGAACCACAATTTAGATCACTGGAGGATTTCTAGTAGCCAGGAAATTATTATTGCAAAAACTGCATTTTGCCTAAGAAATTAAACACCTTATCATATTTTTCCCTAGTAATAAAGCTGGAAACAATTTAACATAGTTTTTTTTAAAGAAAAATACTTCCTAAATCTTTTAAAAGTGAATGTTAGGAAACATTTTCCAGAAAACAACTACTAAAATGATCAAATATATAAATATCAAAACATCCTCATATACTTATACTTCATATCTTCAATGCATCCATGATCTCAATAATATGAATACCCTCACCAGTTGCAAAGAAACAAATAATTCACAACTTCTATGGTTTTTTTTGCCCAAATCTCATGTTATTCAAAGAGGAGTTAACCAAGGTTGTAATCAACAAACCATGGGTACCAACAGAACATTCAATCTCGTCACTTCCTTGTCTTTTTCATGCTAGACTTTTTCCTGTTACATGTCTATCTTAATACTTCTCCAATAATTCAAGCTTCTATAATTTCATTGATATGTATGCCCTAATTGATATTCATGATGCTTCTCGGTGATAGGTCATTGTAATAATCCCTTGAATGGTTTAACTAGTTTTGGCAAGCCTCTCCTTTCTCAAATCAAAAATAAGCTTTCTTGGGAAATAGATCTTATCTATCATTCTACTGCATAAATTTCTATTTGCTTCTGTAATACAAGAGGATTTTCTTCCTTCTCTGAGCTAAAGCCTCCTATATTCTGGTTTTAGCCTATCTCCCTTCATTATTATTCACTTTCATATTCTGCATTAGTCAGCCAAATTGAACTTTCATTTGTTTCCATCTCCTGATTGCTCAACTCTAGAACTCCTTCCTCTTCTTACATCCTGAAATCAGGTTTTGTACACTATAGCTTTAGAACTGAAAGGTATCTTAAAGGTCATCTAGTACTGCTTCCTCATTTAAGTGATGAAGGAACTGAGGTTGTAAAAGGTGAAGTTGCTTCCTCAAAAGTCAGACATGAGATAGTAAGCAATCATTTTCTTGGCTAGCAAGTGGAATAAATCACCTCTTGGATCCCTTGTAGCTCTTACATCCTATGATTCATGTAGGACCATCATATATAGTTTAGGCTACTCTAGTAAAATAATATCTATCATATCCCAAAATGTTCTCAACATTAGGAAACCAAAGCAATGTCATTCATAAGTTTGCCTCTTGTCAAAAATGAGTTATCTTATGTAGAGGTACTACTATAATTTGATAAGCTTTTTTTGTTCAGGAATCCAGTATGCAGAATATGGCAAACTATTTGCAAAGGTTTCAGAATGACTCTGACTGACAAGTATCTTTTTCTTCATTTTGTGTGCTCTCCAAAGGGGATCTATGTAGAAGATAAGGTGAAAAGGTGTTTATCAACTAAATCTTTATTTGTATTTATCAAAGGCAACAAGATGCAAACTAACCTAGGCCAACTGTGCTTCTGAGAGACAAAAAGAATGGGAGGCAGCAAAGCCTGGCTTACACATTGACTCCATTTCCTTCATTTTCTAGGGATAGAGGAGAGTACCGTCTTTGAATATCACAGAGGGAGATACCAGAGCATTAGTTCAAATACCTACCACTCCATTCAATTTTTAAATATTTAATATTTTGTTTTTCCCAGCTATATGTAAAACATCTTTTTATAATTTTTTTTTTAAACTTTTGAGTTCCAGATTATCTCTCTTCCTCTCTCCCCAAACCCACCATTAAGAAGGCACATGTGAAGTTATGCAAAACATTTCCATAAAAGTCATATTGTAAAAGAAACCATACCCCCAAAAAAGCACTTTCAAGAAAAATAAAGTTTAAAAACCACAATTAAATATATATTCAGACAAATTCATTTTTTTCTCTTGGTATGGAAAACATTTTTCATCATAAGTCTTATGATGAATTATTACAGTTCTGAAAATAGCAAAGTCATTCACAGTTAATCAACCCCCAACATTGCTATTACTCTCTATGTAGTACATATTACTTTTTATGAGCTCATGGAGGACTTTTCATGTTTTATGAGATTATTCTACTCATTTCTTGTATAATAATAGTAGTTCATCATAATCACATATTACAATTTATTCAGCCATTTCCCAATTGATGGGCATCCCCTCAAAGTTTCATTCTTTGTTCTGAGAAAAGAGCTGCTATAAATATTTTTGGACATATAGATCCTTTTCTTTTTTTAAAAAAAATCACTTTGGGATATATGCCTAAGAGTGGTATTGTTAGGTTAAAGGGTGTACATGATTTTATAGCCCTTTGGGCATAGTTTTAAATTGCTCTACCGAATAGCTGAATCAGTTCACAATTCTACTAACAAGGCACTAATGTCTCTTTTATTGCATATTCCCTCTAATATTTGTCATTTTCCTCTTTTTGGTCCATTAGCTAATTTAATAGATCTAATAGAGGTAGTGCCTCAGGATTATTTTAATTTGGATTTCTCCAATCAATATGAGTGAAAGTATTTTTCTCATATGGGCATAGCTAACTTTGATTACTTCATTGGAAAACTATTCATATTTTTTTCTCATTTATCAAATGGGAATGGCTCTTACTTGTAAAATTTTGACTTAGTTCTCTACATATCGGAGAAGTTAAGTCATTATCTCACAAACTTGCTTCAAATTTTTTTCACATTTACTATCGCTAACTATATTTCCCTGCATTTTGTTCCCCCATGCCCATTTATTTTATTCTTTCTCTCCTTTCATGCTGTTCCCTGTCAAAATTATTTTGCTTCTAACTACCCTCTCCCCTAATATGCCCTACTTTCTATCACTTCTCATATCCTCTTTTTCTCCTACTTTCCTGCAGGGTAAAATAGAATTCTATACCCATATTGACTGTGCATACTATTTCATCTTTAAGCTAATTTTGATGATCACTTACCCATTACCTTTCCCCTTCCCCTCCACTGTAAAAGCTTTTTCTTGATACTATTTTTAATTGAAGCATTTTATTTTCAAAACACATGCAAGGACAATTTTTCACCATTGACCCTTGCAAAACCTTGTGTTCCAATTTACCTTCCTCTTCCCTCCCACCTCTCCTGGAAGGCAAGTTATCCAATATATGTTAAACATGGTAAAATATATGTAAATCTAATATAGGCATACTCATTTATAAAGTTATCATGTTGCACAAGATCAAAAAGGAAAAAAATGAGAAAGAAAATAAAATTCAAGCAAACAGCAACAAAAGAAGTGAAAATGCTATGTTGTGATCCACACTCAGTTCCCACAATCCTCTCTTTGGGTGTAGATGGTTCTCATTATCACAAGATCATTGGAACTAGCTTCCAGAAGAACGCTGTACACTTCAACAACAATGCTGTATGAAGATGTATTCTGATGGAAGTGGATATCTTCAACATAAAGAAGATCCAACTCCCAGTTGATCAATGATGGACAGAAACAACTACACCCAGAGAAGGAACACTGGGAAGTGAATGTAAATTGTTAGCACTACTGTCTATCTACCCAGGTTACTTATACCTTTGGAATCCAATACTTAATGTGCAACAAGAAAATTGGATTTACACACATATATTGTATGTAAAATGTATGGGATGGCCTGTCATCTAGGGGAGGGAGTAGAGGGAGGGAGGGGAAAATTTGGAAAAATGAATACAAGGGATAATGTTATAAAAATTACTCATGCATATATACTGTCAAAAATTTTATAATTATAAAATTAAAAAAATTAAAAAATAAAAAAAAATCACAAAGCTCCTCCCACAAAAAAAAAGGAACTGGCTCAAATCATCTCATTATTGAGCAAAGCCACATCCATCAGAATTGATCATCATATAATCTTGCTGTTGCCATGTACAATGATCTCCTGGTTATGTTTATTTCACTTAGCACGAGTTCATGTAAGTCTCTCCAGGTTTTTCTGAAACCATCCTGCTGATCATTTCTTATAGAACAATAATATTCCATAACATTCATATACCAGGCCATTTGATCCTTTAATGTGGAAGCTAGGTCTTGGGTAATCCTGATTGTGGTTACTCAGTTTTTGAATTTTTTTTTTCTTTCTGGCTTCTTGGAGTATTTCTTCTTTGGTCCAATAGTTCTGAATTTTAGCCATGATATTCCTTGAAATTTTCATTTTTGCATCTCTTTGATGAGGGGAGCAGTGATTTCTTTCAATGTCTCTTTTATCTTCTGATTCTAGGATATCAGGGCAGTTTCCCTTGATGAATTCCTAAATGATGATGTATAGACTCTTTTTTTTTATCATGTTTTTCAGGAAGTCCAATAATCCTTAATTTGTCTCTCCTAGATATTTTTCCAGGTCAGTTATTTTTCCAATGAGGTATTTTACATTTTCTTTTATTTTTTCATTTAATTTTTATTTTGCTTGACTGATTCTTGATGCCTCATTGAGTTATTCATTTCTATTTGTTCAATTCTAATTTTTAGTGAATTGTTTTCTTTAGTTACCTTTTTTAGTTCTTTTTGTATTTGGACAATTAAATTTTTAAATGAATTTTTTTGTTTGATGGATATTTTTTCTATTTCACAAGTTCTGTTTTTAAGGAGTTGTTTTCTTTCCCCATTTCACAAATTCTGTTTTTCAATTAATTGTTTTTTTTCCCCCATTTCATCAAATCTATTTTGTAAGAATTTTTCTTTCGAAACCCTCTTGGAAATTTCTCATTTCTTTTATCCATTTTTATTCTAGTTCACTTTTAAGATCCTTTTTGAATTCTTCCAAGAGAGCCTCGTAAGAGGTGTATCAATTCATATCACCATTTGGGGCTTCATCTGGAGATGTTCTTCTTTTAGTGTCCTCAAGGTTTGAAATCTGTTCTTCTCTTTCTCCATAAAAACTATCTATGACTAGAGTTCATTTTGCTTTTTTGCTCATTAAAAAAAAGTTTGAGCTATGCTTTTAGGGCAAAGGGGAGATTGTCTAAGCTTCTTCTAAAAGTAACAGTGGCTGCTCTGGGTCAGCACTGATGAACTTCGGTGCTGGATGGGTATGACCAGTTCCTGTAAAATTTTGGGGTTTAGGGGCACAGTATTTGCATTTTGTATTTGTGTTGGATGTCTTATAACTAATCTGTTGATCTCCTGGCTTGCAACCAGGACAGAATAGCCAATGCTTCTGTAGATTTCTCCCAGTAGATTTCCAGGCTAGTGAAGCCCACGCTGCCCTGGGACTGTGCACTACCTGTACTTGGCCACCTTGTTGTGCTCAACCTACCTCTCTCCACGCCTAATTGAAACAGACCTTTTCTGGATATCTTCCAAATTATCCTCTTCTGGAGATTTGTTATACTACAAATATTTGTGGATTCTGTCACTCCAAAACTAGTTTAGAGGCTGGAGTTGCTGTTAATTTGAGGGACATGGGGAGAGCTCAGAAAAAGACATGTCTCATCTCCACCATCTGGGCCTTATCCCTTATTTCAGCCTCTTTATTATTTTATATTCTTGTCTTATAGAGTCATTAACTTCTCTTTGGTCTAATTTTCAAAGAATCTGCTACTTTTATGAGGCTTTTTTCATTTGTACTAATCTGTTAAGTTGTCTAAGTCTTTCTTCCTACATTCTCATTTCTCTTCCAAATCTCCTTTTATTGCTTTAATTTTATTACAAGATTGTTTTAAACTTTTGCCTATACACAGACACAGACACACACACACACACACATATATGCTTTATAGTCTTACTGACTCATACTTAATAATAAGACAGGCTTTGAAAGTTTGCAATCTTAAACTAACCATGATATACTAATACAAATATTGACAATAGAGAGTATTTACTGATGAAAAGCATTAAAAATTTTCAGGGGTGCTTCTAATATTTCCTGCAGGGTTTAGGGCCAATTATTATGTTTTTCTTCCTTTTACTTTTTCCCCATATACCTAGATCTATTGTTCCTCTTTAATTCAAAACTCTGTAGTCGAATTTCCTTGTCCCTTTTATGACAGATAGCTTGTGCCATTCCACGTCTTTTTCACCTTCTTTAAGTATGTTCCTCTATCACCCTTTAATTTTATTCTATTGCCCCTTTATATTCAACTCACACCTGTGTGCTTGCTCGCTCTCTCTCTCTCTCTCTCTCTCTCTCTCCCTTTCTCTCTCTCTCTCTCTCTGTCTGTCTCTCTCTCGTATAAATATACTCCTTCTAACTGCCCTAATGATGAAAAAAAATTCTTAAGAGTTATAAGATTTGTTATCCCATGTAGGAATTTAAACAGATTATCTTTATTAAATCCCTAATGATTCACTTTTCAAATTACCCCCTTATGTTTCTCTTGAAACCAGTGTTTGAAAGTCAAACTTTCTATTCTGCTCTAGTTTTTCATCAATAATGCTTGAAAGTCCTTTATTTCATTGAATACTTACATTTTCCCCTTCAGGATTATACTCAGTTTTGCTTGGTAGGTAATTCTTGGTTGTAATCCCAGCTCCTTTGCTATTTGCAATATCATTTTCCAAGTCTTCCAATCCTTTAATATAGAAGATGCTACATCTTGTGTTATCTTTACGCTGGCACTACATACTTGATTTGTTTCTTTTTGAATGCTTGCAATATATTCTCCTCAAACTGGAAGTTCTGTAATTTGTTGTAATATTCCTGGGAGTTCTCATCTTGGAATCTCTTTCAGGAGATGATTGTGCATTATTTCAATTTCTATTTTGCCTTCTGGTTTTAGAATATCAGGAGAGTTTTCCTTGATAATTTCTTGCAAGATGATATTTAGGCTATTTTTAAAAAAAGATTATGACTTTCAGATAGACCAATAATTTTAAAATTATCTTTCCTGAATCTAGAAAAGTTCAGTTGTTTTTCTTGGATTCAGGTCAAGTGTTTTTTTTTTTTTTTTTTTTTTTCCCCCAAAAAAAGACATTTTACATTGTTTTCTTTTTTTTTGGTCCATTCTTTTCATTTTGTTTTATTGTTTCCTGATTTATCATAAATCATCAGTTTCCATTTGTACAAATCTAATTTTTAAGAAATTATTTTCCACAGTGAACTTTTGTATCTCCTTTTTCATTTGGCCAATTTTGTTATTTAAGGCATTTCTCTCTCCATTAGCTATTAGTACTTGCCTTTGCACTACTCTCATTTCTCTTCCTAATTTTTCTTTTACTTCTCTCACTTGATTTTCAGAATCCCCTTCCATGCTGTGAAAACAATTGTTATTTTTCTTGGAGGCTTTTGATGTAGGACTTTGTTTATTTTTTGACTTTGTTTGACTTTGTTATTTTCTTCTGCGTGTGTGTTCTGATCTTCTTTATAACTATAGTAATTTCTATGGTCAGAATCTTTTTCTGTTGTTTGTTCATTTTTTTTTTTCAGCTATTACATGACTTTTAACTTTTTGTTAAAACACCAATGAAGGGACGGAGCCAAGATGGCGGAGAAGATACACACGAATTTGTAAGCTCCCTTCTTCCCTCATTACCAATTAGTAAAATCAGCCTCAAAAATAACACTGAACTGATAAAAACCACAAGGATTAGAAGTACAACTTACTAGCTGAAGAGAATCCGGAATTTCAACAGAAAAGGTCGGTTCCAAGGGGAGGAAGAAAAAACGCCAGCACAGACAAGGTTAGGTGCTAATACACTGTGCCAATTGGGCTGGGGAGAACTCTGGGATCAGAGAAGCCACTGAGATAGAGGAATCTGGCACAGGCTGTTAGCACTTCTCTGCTTATAAAACAACAGTTCAGAAGAGAAATCAAGCCACTTTAAAATATAAAGCCAGATCCTAGAACCACCCCAATCCGGAAGTGACCTAATAGATCTCGGCACTGCTGTGCAGCCGCCTTCTGCTTCCCGGGGTTTCTCCTTGGGGTAGTTAAGAGCCTGAACAGCAGGGAAACAGCCTGAGGTAGCCTCTGGTCCACATAGTGCTGGGCTCAGCCTGAGGCAGTGGAATTCTAGCAGACATGGAATTCCCAGAGAAGCAGAACTCTCAGAAAAGCTGAACCTTTGAAATAGGGACTGTGGTTTCTGGCCAGACACTTCCAGTTTGAGCACAAGAACTTCACTTCAGCTGCTGATATCCACGCCCCAAGGAACGCATTGGCTGGGGTTTGTGATGCTCTCACTGTTCAGCCTTAAACATCAGGGCAGTCGCTAGGCCACACAGCGGGGTCCTTCACTGGGCACTCCTCACAGTGTAGCCCTACTAATCACCTCTGAGGCATTTCCAGAGAGGGGAACTCTCTCCCAGAGCTCTCTCTTAGCTCAGGCACAGGACTCTGCACCCATCTGGTCTGGGAGGAAGTTGGTTAATAAATAAATAAACTTCTTACCCCAAGGAAAAACCCCAACAGATTTTTAACAATGAGTAAGAAGCTGAAGAGAATGATTGACACCTTCTACACAGAGAAAGAGCGGGTATCCATCCCCGAGGAAGCTAACAGTAGAGAGTCGGCAGATAACACCCTAAAGGGGAATGATACCTGCCCCCCATCTCACATAACTCTCTCCTAAAAGAGACTATTAAAAACTTAAGAGAGTTTGAAGAAAATGGGGAAAGGAAAGAGAAGTTATGATAGAGAATAACAACATCCTGAAATTTGAGTTGGAAAAAATAAAGAATTCACAGGAGGTGCAGGGAAACAAAATTTGTAAATTAGAAAAGGTTAAAAAATCACAGGAAAGAAGGATTTCTGAATTGGAAAAGATAAAAAATTCTCAAGAAAGTAGGATTTGTGAGTTGGAAAAGATAAAAAAGTCTCAAGAAAGTAGGATTTCTGAATTGGAAAAAGAAAATAACTCACTAAAAAAATTAGTGAAATGGAAAAAAAATTCAACAGAGCAAAATAATTCATTTAAAAACTCAATTGGGCATATACAAAAAGAACTAAAAAATGAGAATGAAGAAAAAACTCATTAAAAATCAGGATGGAACAAATAGAAATGAATGATTCATTGAGAAACCAAGAATTAGTCAAACAAAACAAAAAAATGAAAAGCTGGAGAATAACGGCAAACACTTACTGGGAAAATCTATAGACTTGGAAAATAGATCTAGAAGAGATAATCTGAGGATCATTGGACTTCCCGAAAACTATGATAAAAAAAGAGTGTAGATTCTATTTTCTGTCATCAAAGAGAACTGTCCAGAGATAATAGAAACAGAAGGGAAAATAGGTGTTGAAAGAATTCATCGAACACCTTCTGAAAAAGACCCTAAAAAAAGAACTCCACGGAACATTGTGGCTAAGCTGCAGAACTACCAAGCAAAGGAAAAAATATTTCAAGCAGCT
The DNA here is from genome assembly GCF_048593235.1 of Sminthopsis crassicaudata. Taxonomy (NCBI): domain Eukaryota; kingdom Metazoa; phylum Chordata; class Mammalia; order Dasyuromorphia; family Dasyuridae; genus Sminthopsis; species Sminthopsis crassicaudata. The sequence continues at coordinate 601,443,519 of NC_133618.1, forward strand.
AGGAAAAAACAATTCAAATATCAAGGTGCCACAATAAGGGTCATGCACGATCTGGCTGCCTCTACATTAAAGGATTGAAGGGCCGGGAACCTGATATTCCTAAAGGCAAAAGAACAAGGATTGCAACCAAGAATAAACTATCCAGCTAAGTTTAGCATTTTCTTCCGTGGAAGAAGATGATCATTTAATAAAACAGAGGAATTCCATTTCTTTCTAAGAAAAAAACCAGATTTAAACAAAAGCAGAAGCAGAAAAAGGTAAAAAGAACTCTTGAGAACTGTATTTCTGTTGTGGATATACAGAAAGTCCACATGGATAATTTGATTTTACTGATATAATATAAAAAAAAGGGGGAGCAGTAAAGGGAAGGGGATAGTATCAGAAAAAAGGGGAAGGAGTGATAAAAAGAGGGAAAGTACATCCCAGGAAGAGGCATAGTAAATCTACCACATCTGAGGAAATTTAGAAAGGGAGAGAAACATTGTGTGAATCTTACTCTCATGAGAAGAGGCTCAAAGAGTAAATAATTGACATAGTTGTTTTTCAGAGAATTCTCTCTCACCTCATTAAAAGGGGGGAGAGGAAAAAGGAAATGGAAAAGGGAAATAAGGGAAGGGTACAAGAAAGGGGAAGGGACTTAAAAGGAGGGGGAGGGATACTAAAAAGGGAGGGCTGCGTGTCACAAGTAGGGTCTATAAATTAAATATTAGGGAAAGGATTCAGGGGGGTCAAGGGAAAAAAAGCATAATCTGGGGATAATATGATGGCAGGAAATACAGAATTAGTTATTTTAACTGTAAATGTGAATGGGATGAACTCTTCCATCAAATAGAGGCAGATAGCAGACTGGATCAAAAGTCAGAACCCTACAATGTGTTGTTTACAGGAAACACACTTAAAGCAGGGAGATAAATACAGAATAAAGGTAAAAGGTTGGAGCAGAATCTATTCTGCTTCAGGTAAAGCCAAAAAAGCAGGGATTGCCATCTTTATCTTAGATCAAGCAAAAGCAGAAATTGATCTAATTAAAAGAGATAAGGAAGGAAACTATATCCTGCTAAAAGGTAGCATAAACAATGAAGCCATATCAATACTAAACATATATGCACCAAGTGGTATAGCATCTAACTCCCTAAAGGAAAAGTTAAGAGAATTGCAAGAAGAAATAGACAGCAAAACGATAATAGTGGGAGATCTCAACCTTGCACTCTCAGAATTAGACAAATCAAACCACAAAACAAATAAGAAAAAAATTAAAAAAGGTAAATAAAACATTAAAAAAACTAGGTATGATAGCTCTTTGGAGAAAACTGAATGGTGATAGGAATATTCTTTCTTCTCAGCAGTTCATGGAACCTTTACAAAAATTGACCATATATTAGGACATAAAGATCTCAAAATTAAATGCAGGAAGGCAGAAATAAAAAATGCTTTCTTCTCAGATCACAATGCAATAAAAACTACATTCAATAAGAAGTTAGGGGTAAATAGACCAAAAAGTAATTGGGAACTGAATAATATCATCTTAAGGAATGACTGGGTAAAACAGCAAATTATAGAAACAATAATTTCACCCAAGATAATGACAACGATGAGACATCATACCAAAATCTTTGGGATGCAGCTAAAGCAGTAATAAGAGGAAATTTTATATCTTTAGAGGCTTATTTAAAGAAAATAGAGAAAGAGAAGATTAACGAATTGGGCCTGCAACTTAAAAAGCTAGAAAAAGAATTAAAAAACCCCAACCAAAAACCAAACTTGAAATACTAAAATTAAAAGGAGAAATCAATAATATTGAAAGTAAAGAAAAACAAACTATTGAATTTGTAAATAAAACCAAGATTTGGTTTTATGAAAAAGCCAATAAAATAGATAAACCTTTGGTAATTCTGATCAGAAAAAGGGAAGAGGAAAATCAAATTGTTAATCTTACAAATGAAAAGGGGGATCTTTCCACCAATGAAGAGGAAATTGGAGAAATAATAAGGAGTTACTTTGCCCAACTTTATGACAATAAATTTGATAACTTAAGTGAAATGGATGGCTACCTTCAAAAATGTAAGCTTCCTAGATTAACAGAGGAGGAAATAAATTGCTTAAATAGTCCCACTTCAGAAAAAGAAATAGAACAAGCTATTAATCAACTCCCCAGGAAAAAATCTCCAGGAACAGATGGATTTACATGTGAATTCTACCAAACATTTAAAGAACAATTAGCCCCAATGTTATATAAACTATTTGAAAAAATAGGGGATGAAGGAGTCCTACCAAACTCCTTTTATGACACAGACGTGGTACTGATACCTATACCAGGTAGGTTGAAAACTGAGAAAGAAAACTATAGACCTATTTCCTTAATGAATATTGATGCTAAACTCTTAAATAAGATATTAGCAAAAAGACTTCAGAAAATCATCCCCAGGATAATACACTATGATCAAGTAGGATTTATACCAGGAATGCAGGGCTGGTTTAATATTAGGAAAACTATTAGTATAATTGACCTTATTAATAATCAAATTAATAAAAACCATATCATCATCTCTATAGATGCAGAAAAAGCATTTGATAAAATCCAACATCCATTCCTTTCTAAAAACACTTGAGAGTATAGGAATAAATGGACTATTCCTTAGAATAATCAGGAGCATATATTTACGACCGTCAGTAAGCATAATATGTAATGGAGATAAACTGGAACCTTTCTCAGTAGAATCAGGAGTGAAAAAAAGTTGCCCACTATCACCATTACTATTCAATATTGTATGAGAAATGCTAGCCTTGGCAATGAGAGTCAAGAAAGAGATTAAAGGAATAAGAGTAGGTAATGAGGAAATCAAACTGTCACTCTTTGCAGATGATATGATGGTATACTTAGAAAACTTAAGAGATTCTAATAAAAAGTTATTAGAAATAATTCACAACTTTAGCAAATTTGCTGGATACAAAATAAATCCACATAAATCCTCAGCATTTTTATACATCACCAACAAAATGCAACAGTAAGAGATACAAAGAGAAATTCCATTCCAAACAAATGTTGAGAGTATAAAATATTTGGGAATCCATCTACCAAAGAAAAGTCAGGAATTATATGAGCAAAATTACAAAACACTTGCCACAAAAATAAAATCAGATTTAAATAATTGGAAAGACATTCAGTGCTCGTGGATAGGTCAAGCAAATATAATAAAGATGACAATACTCCCCAAACTAATCTATTTATTTAGTGCTATACCAATCAGACTCCAAAGAAACCATTTTAATGACCTCGAAAAAATAACAACAAAATTCATATGGAAGAATAAAAGGTCTAGAATTTCAGGGGAATTAATGAAAAAAAAGTCAGATGAAGCTGGTCTAGGTGTACCTGATCTAAAGCTATATTATATAGCAGCAGTCACCAAAACCATTTGGTATTGGCTAAGAAATAGACCAGTTGATCAGTGGAATAGATTAGGTACAAAGGACAAAAAAGGGTACATCTACAGTGATCTAGTGTTTAACAAACCCTAAGATACCAACATTTAGGATAAAAATTCATTATTTGAAAAAGACTGTTGGGAAAACTGGAAATTAGTATGGCAGAAATTAGATATGTATCCACACTTAACACCATATACCAAGATAAGATCAAAATGGGTCCATGATTTAAGCATAAAGAATGAGATTATAAATAGATTAGTGGAACAGAGAATAGTCTACCTCTCAGACCTGTGGAGGAGGAAGGAATTTATGACCAGAGGAGAACTAGAGATCATTATTGATCACAAATAGAAGGTTTTGATTACATCAAACTAAAAAGTTTCTGTACAAATAATACTAATGCAAACAAGATTAGAAGGGAAGTAACAAATTGGGAAAATATTTTTACAGTAAAAGGTTCTGATAAATGTTCCATTTCATAAATATATAGAGAACTGACCCTAATTTATAAGAAATAAAACCATTCTCCAATTGATAAATGGTCAAAGGATATGAACAGACAATTCTCAGATGATGAAATTGAAATTATATCCACTCATTTGAAAGAGTGTTCCAAATCACTACTGATTAGAGAAATACAAATTAAGACAACTCTGAGATACTACTATACACCTGTGAGATTGGCTAAGATGACAAGAACAAATAATGATGAATGTTGGAGGGGATGTCAGAAAACTGGGACACTAATACATTGTTGGTGGAGTTGTGAAAGAATCCAGCCATTCTGGAGAGCAATTTGGAACTATACCCCAAAAGTTATCAAACTGTGCATACCCTTTGATCCAGCAGTGCTTCTACTGGGCTTATATCCCAAAGAAATACTACAGATGAGAAAGAGACCTCTATGTGCCAAAATGTTTGTGGTAGTTCTTTTTGTAGTGGCTAGAAACTGGAAAATGAATGGATGTCCATCAATTGGAGAATGGTTGGGTAAATTATGGTATATGAATGTTATGGAATATTATTTCTCTGTAAGAAATGATCAGCAGGGTGAATTCAGAGAGGTTTGGAAAGACTTACATTGATGCTGAGTGAAATGAGCAGAACCAGAAGATCACTATACACTTCAACAACAATACTGTATGAAGATATATTCTGATGGAAGTGAATATCTTCAACATAAAGAAGATCCAACTCACTTCCAATTGATCAATGATGGACAGAAATAACTACACCCAGAGAAGGAACACTGGGAAGTGAATGTAAACTGTTTGCACTACTGTCTATCTACCCAGGTTACTTATACCTTTGGAATCCAATACTTAACATGCAACAAGAAAATTGGATTTACACTCATATATTGTATCTAGGCTATATTGTAACACATGTAACATGTATGGAATTGCCCGTCATCTAGGGGAGGGAGTAAAAAGAGGGAGGGGAAAATTTGGAAAAATGAATACAAGGGATTACTCATGCATATATACTGTCAAAAAATTTTATGATTATAAAATTATTAAAAAAACATCAATGCAAAAGAAATTAAAGCAATAATTAGGAATTATTCTGCTCCACCATATGGAAGTAAATCCAACAATCTAATAAAATGGATGAATTTTTACCAAAAAAAAAAAAAAATAAATTTCCCAGATTAACAGAAGAGGAACTAAGTTATTTAATTAGTCACATTTTAGAACAAAAAAATTGAACAAACCATTAATGAACTCCCTAAGAAAAAAATCTCCAGGGTCAGATGGATTCACAAGTGAATTCTACCAAAAATTTAAAGAATAATTAATTCCAATATGATGAAAATTATTTAGAAAAATAGTTAAAAAATGCGTCCTGCCAAATTCCTTCTATGACATAAATATGGTACTTATACCTAAAACAGGAAGAGCCAAAATAGAGAAAGAAAATTATAGCCCAATCTTCCAATAATATTGACGCAAAAATTGTAAATAAAATATTAGCAAAAGATTATAGGAACTTATCAGCAAGATAATACACTATGACCAAATGGGATTAATACCAGGAATTCAGGACTGGTTCAATATCAGGATTACTATTACCATAATCAACCCTATCAATAACAAAACCAACAGAAATCATATGAAAATCTCAATATATGCATAAAAAGCTTTTGACATTCCTATTTAAAAAAACAAACAAAGAAACACTAGAAAATATGGGAATCAAGGGAATTTTCCTTAATATAATAAGCAATATCTATCTGAAACTAATAGGAAGCATTATTTGTAATGGAGAGAAGCTAGATACATTCCCAGTAAGATCAGGGATGGAAACAAGGATGCCCATTATTACTACTATTATTCAACATTATACAGGAAATGTTAGCTTTAGCAATAAGAAAAGAAAAAAATAAATGAAAGGAATTAGAATAGGAAAAGAGGAAATAAAACTATCAGTCTTTATAGAGTATATGGTGATATAATTAGAGAATCCTAGAAAATTAACCAAAAACCTCCTGGAAACAATTCACAGCTTTAGCAAAGTTTCAGGATATAAAATATGTTCACACAAGTAATCAGCATTTCTATCAGCATTTCTATATATTTCTATATATTTCTGACAAAGCCTACCAGCAAGAGAAAGGAGTAGAAATTCCATTTAAAATAATTGTAGACAAAATAAAATGCTTGGGGTCTAACTACCAAGACAAACTCAAGAACTAGATGAACAAAATTGCAAAACAATTCTCACACAAATAAAGTCAGATCTAAGCAACTGGAAAAATATCATTTACTCATGCGTAGGCTGCATCAATATAATTAAAAAGACAATTCTTCCCAAATTGGTCTACTTGTTCAGGACCATATCAATGAAACTGCCAAAAATTGTTGTATAGAACTAGAAAAAAGTATAACAAAATTCATCTGGAAGAACAAAAGATCAAGAATATCGAGGGAATTAGTGAAAAAAAATATAAAGGATGGTGGCTTATCAGTATCAAACCTAAAACTATATTGTAAAGCAGCAGTTATCAGAATCATTTGGCACTGGCTAAGAAACAAAACTGATGAACCAATGGAATAGATTAGATACATATGACACAGTAGTCAAGGCCTAATCAAAGTCTATAGTAATCTAGTTTTTGATAAACCTTCAAACATCAGTTTCTGGAAAAAGTACAGAAAAAGTTACAGAAAGCTTGTAAAGGGGACTGTGCCATTAAGGGCCAGGTTGATTCTCTGAAAACCCCCACAGCTGTGAACCATAATACACTTGAAGGAATTGCAAATCAGCCTTTACAGACTCAGATGTTGCTTGTGAATTGACAATGGAGCAAATCAGAGGGAAGAGGAAAGAGGGCAGAGAATACAACTGCCTCCCAGTCTCCTTGTATCCTCTCACATGAAGCCATATATTCTGCTGGTCAGAATTAGATCCCCAGCAGCCACTAATAGGTGGCTCCCATAACAAATAGCACCCATCATGGGGCACAAGAAACACAAGAAACAAAGAAGCTGCAGTGCTTGAGAGCTGTTTGTGAGTAGGATCATCCCATTTAATTAAATTTAATGATTACATTAAGTTTAAAAATTTTGCACAAAGTAAATCAACAGAAACAAGATTAAAAGGGAAGTACAAAGCGGGGAAAAATCTTTACTTCCAGTCTTTCTGATAAAAGTCTTATTTCTAAAATATATAAAAAACTTTGTCAAATTTATAAGAAGACAAGTCATACCCCAATTGATAAAAGGTCAAAGGATATGAATAGACAATTTTCAGATGAGGAAATTAAATCCATCTTTAATCATATGAAAAAAATCTTTAAATTACTATTGATTTGAGAAATGCAAATTAAAACAACTCTGAGGTATCACCTCACACCTCTCAGATTGGCTAAGATGAGAGAAAAAGATAATGATAAATATTGGAGGGAATGTGGGAAATCTGGGACACTAATACATTGTTGGTGGAGTTACGGAATGATCTAACCATTGTGGAGAACCATCTAGCATTATGTCCAAAGAGCTTTCAAACTGTGCATATCCTCTGACCCAGTAGTGCCACTACTAGTTCTATATCCCATGGAAATTATAAAGAAGAGAAAAGGACCCACATGTGCAAAATTGTTTATAGCAGCACTTTTTGTAGTAGCAAAGAATAAGAAAATATGTAGATGCTCATCAATTGGGGAATGACTGAATGAGTTTTGGTGTATGAATATAATGGAATATTATTAAGCTAATTTTAGAAAGGCCTGGAAAGATCTACACTAACTGATGCTGAGGGATACATTGTACACAATAACTGCAAGAATGTGCGATCAACTATGAAACATTTGGTTCTTCTCAGTGGTTCAATGATCCCAAGCAATCCCAATACATTTTGGACAGAAAATTACATGTACATCCAGAAAAAGAACTATGAAGATTGAATGCAAATCAACACATCCTTTGCTCACTTCTTTTTTCTGTTTTTTTTCTCTTCCATGGTTTTTCCCTTTTTCTCTGATTTTTCTCTCTCAATATAAGCTATAAAGCCATATGTATTAAAAAATACTACTGCTGATGCTAATTTAGTGGCTCCCAAAGCCTTCTCCTGGTTTGCTCCCGTCACACTGTATTGTGATAAACCTTTCTTGATGAACTTCCAACTCATCCTTGGCTTCTGTGGGCTGAGAGATTTGGAAACCACAGCTGTTGCCACTGATTCAGAATCCTCCTCTCTCCCCAGAGCCTGCTTTTGGTTTTCTGAAGCCAGGATAAACTGGGACTGTACCAAACCTTTGCCCTCTTACAACAAACTTTTCCTGATGACTTTTCAAATTTTCTTCAGCTCTGAAATTGCACCACTTTGCCTTTTTGTGGGTTTTGACACTCTAAAGTTTGTATAAAATCATTATTTAAAAGTGTTTAGAAGGGTTTTGGAAGAGAGTTCCAGTGAGTCCCTACCTTTACTCCCTCTTGGCTCTGCCTCCATTACCTTCACTTTTAAACAACTGCTTCTGGAGATCTTCAAGCTTTGCTTTTTAAAATAAAAGATAAATATCATTTTTTTAAAAATTTTGTTTTGTTTATCCCCAAAATAGAATCCTGTGGAGTACATAATATCTGGACCTTCAATATGAGGCAATATTCTTTTCCATCATGTCATTGATTGAGGGATGAATTCAGACACCTGGGTTTTATTGGCAAGCCTGCATGTGACTGACTAAAATGAAATTTTAGATCCAAATTCAAATCCAAATCCAAAAAATGGTCCAAAGTGAAAATAAAACATGCTCTTTTTCTCTTTTTTAAATATTAGCTTTTTATTTTCAAAAATATATGCAGATATTTTTCAATGTTCACCATTGCAAAATCTGTGTTCCCAATTTTTCCTTCCCTCTATTCCTATCCCTTTCCCTAATCAGCAAGTAGTCCAATATATGTTAAACATGTACAATTCTTCAACATATATTTCCACATTTATCATGTTGCGCAAGAAAAATCAGATAAAAAATGAAAAAGAAAACAAAAAGCAAACAAACAACAACAAAAAGTGAAAATACTAAAAACATCCTCTTTTCATCTCTACATATCAAATCTTTCTTCTTCCTTCAAGGCTTCTATTGCAAAGCATTGGCAATTCCAGGAGTAGAAGCTTGTTCTCCTGAGTTCCAAAATAGTGCTGTTCCTAATGGATTTTTCCTAATGTTTGAATATTTGCCAAATTCTATTCTATCCATCTAAGTGGTAAAATACGGGGAAAATTCTGAACCTGAAGTCAGAAGACCTTAATTGAAATCCAGTCTCAGGCATTAGCTGTGTGTCTATGGGTAAATCCCTTGACCTCCATTTGTATCACTTTCTGTACTTATAAAATGGGCACCTATATCTCTGGGTCAATACGAAGATAAAATCAGTAAATATTTGTAAAACGCTCTGCAAAATATGAGATATTATAGAAATGTTAGTTATTTTTCTATTCAGAAATCTGGGTACTATAGAGAAAAGAGTGTAAGATTTGAAGTTAGTTAGCTAAGTAGAGGAAAACTTTTCTTTGGGATTTGTCCAGGACTTAATATTTTCATAGCTAATGAAATGCTCTTTTCACATAGCATAGTTTGGGATTCAGACTCAACATATAGACATAGTCCATATCTCCATAAAGGTTACCAACCTTCATCAACCTTAACATCTATACTCCATATTTCAAAACTTTTCAGGAAGCTTCATTAATAAGAGATTGAAATGTGTTTGGGGATACACAATTTTGTAGCTCAGAGGCAATGTTATAGCAAACTGTTGTGTAGGAGAGATTGCCTTTGGGAGAGAATAGTAAGGGCAGAATAATTTAGGCATTTTAGGTCATGACAATATTGTGAAAGTCAATATAAATAGCCATTTTAGTGTGTTTGTTAGAGCAGACAAGATCTGTTAATACTGGACTTAGTAGACAGGAAAGAAATTAAGCCATCAATAAGGCATAAAGATGAGTTAGTGGCTTAACAAAGCTGAAGAAAATCAAAAGTGATAGTGTATATCAACAATTGACAGTTTGTTGTGCTCAGCACATGACTTAGGAAAGTGTGTATCAGCCATAGTTCCTTCTCTTTCTTAAAAGGTCATTGCTTATTAGAAGTATAGACCCACACAAAAGAAAAATATAGCAATTTTTTTATTAGGAGCCCCATAATTTAAACTTTAATATTTGCTTCTTACGTTCTATGTTCTTCCTAAATATGGGAAATCATATTTAAAAAAAATTGTCATTAATTAGACAAATCCCAAAGGAAGATGTTCCTCTCCTGAACTACTTGTCATCTTATCTTCCTCCACAGAATTCTAGAGTAAGTAATAGGATGTAAGCCAGAATGCTTTTTTTTTTTCACAAAAAAAGTTGCCTTCACAATCAACAGGGAGGTTTTTGAAATAATCTTGGATTGAATAACATTTTTCAGTTTGATTATAGTTCTGTTTTCACTTTCTCTAGGGTCATGGGTTAATCAAATTACTTTTTACTTAGAACAATTCCTTTAATCCACTTAAAAACACTGCATTGTCCTTCCATGAATTGTTGATTACCATCTTTGCATTCTTGTTGCCATTTTGTTAGTGTCCATGGATGCTTCCTTTGGGTCAGTAGAAGCTGACATCTGCCATATTTTATAAATAGGTGTACTGGAAGCTGAATAGATTAATTTGAAAGCTAAATTTGAGGCAGGACAAAGACTGTGTTCCTAGATCTTCCAGCCAAACATTTTGCATTTGAGCCAAGAAAGCATTTCCCAAGCTTAGGCAGCTCTTTTGTATATATATCCTAAGTTTGCCAAGAGGAGCCTGTCAAAATAAATTGTATATTATAATTTTTTGTGAGGTGGAGGCTGTAAGGAGGAAACCAGCTGTTACAAATAGCTTTGGCTAATTTTAAATCTATTTATTATGCATGATTAATTATTGTAGTTCCAAGAGAGATAAGTGAACATATTCTCTATAGCATATGTCAAACTCATGTAGGGAATATATTGTTTTTGCTAACTTTTACCTCCCTTCATTTGTTTTTTTTTTTTTTTTTAATGAGAAAAAATCCTAGGGAATTGCTGAAATTGTCTGACTCATTACTAGTTATTCTAATAACTATAGTATCTTAACATTTACAACCATGAACTTATTCTTGAGGACTTGAATCTAGGTAAGCTTGCCTTTGGTCAAAACCGTTAGGAGTATATTGTTTTTCTAAGGATATTTTGCAAATCATTTTTCTTGTATTTGCTGTTGATTATTTAATGTTCTTTTATCACTCCATTACTCAGAAGAATACATTCATCTGATAGTTTTCTCACTTTTTTTCTTGGTAATCCCTCTGAAAAGAGTAGTAGAGAAGATGATGTAACATGAGGGTTAATTTAGTGACCACCAGAGGCACCCAAAACGGGCTATTTGAGCTGACTGCATGGGAACTATATATATGAGAGAGTTAAAGACCTTTTCTTTTCCATTTCCCATTTCAGTGAAGCAACATTTATTAAATAAACGTGTAACTGGTTGAGCTGGTGGATGACATCAGGGAAGACAATGAGAATCTGAGTTGTAGACAGGGACTTAATAAAATATGAGTTAAAGATCCTAAGAGAGGACGACTCAGCTAAAGATAATGGTTTGAGACAAAAAGGAAGGGAAAAAATGAACAAAGCAGTAGTTTGCATTTAAGTTTGAGAGAAGTAATGCAGATATTTCAAGAAAAAGCAAATGGCAAATGATTGTTTAATGATATCATGGTGGGCATGTTTTTTTTTTTCCTGGTTAGGCATGTTTTTATGATGCTGCCATTCTCCCATACAAATGGTTTACAAGTACTCAGTGATCCTGGACCTTGGCATTTTCCCTCACCCAAATTATTTTATCCCTTCCTAATTCCCCCCTCTCTTAAGCTACTTTCTTATTCTAGTCCTGTGGCATTCCTTATTAGCATTTTCTTCAGAGGGTGGATAGGAAACAGAAATCAAAATCCAATTAGTCATATTTGCTGTTCATTAAAATTTCTGATAAAGGTTGCTTGAAGAAGGTGGCTGAAATGGGTGAAAAGATAGCTTAAATGAGGAATGTATAATTCTTCAGTTTTGCCACTCTTTACTCAGCTCACTCTCTTTACAAATCATTTTATGCTTATATTGCAGTGTCGTATTCACAATTATACCTCTCCTTTAGCTCTATTTGCAAACTGATAATGACATTCATGGAGCATTCAAGCTCTCAGATCCTACAAGTCCTTTTGCTTATTTTTTGCTCAACATGATTGATTAGCTTATCTATCTGAAAAAGAGCAAGGATAAGAAAATAAGTATATTTTTCTTCTATTCTGAAGGTTAACATTAGAAGAAAAGGATATCTAATTGGGAATAATGATGGACAAAATGATTTCTCTTTATTAATTGAGTGATTCATAGAATAATATGCATCATAAGAAATGATCCTAGATTATTAGACTAAGTTAGTGTAATGTACAATATGGCAAATAGTCATTTTGTGATGGATATATTGTAGCCTCTCATCCAAAGACCACCCTAGGTTAGTTATATCTTTAGTTTATACCCAATCATGGTATAAAATCATGACTCTAAAATATTGAGGTAACTCTCTGTCTCTGTCTCTCTGTCTGTCTGTATCTCTTTCTCTCTCTGTCTCTGTCTCTCTTTGTCTCTCTTCAAAAAAAAGTTGCTTGGACCATATGATCTCTAAAGCCCATCCAGCTCTATCATGAATTTTGATCCATATGATGCCAAATAACCAGATAGGCTGTTTGGTTTTTTGCCTACAATTCAGTAGGTGGCGTTGATGAACTTGGCTCCTAATGCTCATGGCTTCCTAATACCTAATGTATGTTATGCCAGGATCTGTTTAACATCACACTGTGAGAAAATAATGTGTGTTTATTATGTACAACTGAAAAGTGGTCTAGAGTTAAAGACCTTTCTTGCATTTAGAGCCAAGTTTCCTGGAAGCTCTAAAAATAAATCCCTTTCAAATATGGACAGATCCCAATTTACCAAAAATAAAACAAAACAAACCCCCCCCAAAACAAAACAAAAAAAAATTTAAAAACTAAAAAACAACACCACTCCCCAAATAAACAAACAAACAAAAACTTGAAAGGAAAGGGGAGAGTGTAAAACCAGAAAACCTTATTTTCAATCTCTATCTCCAGTTGTTTTTTGTTTACCAATCCAGAAAACTGAGGAATCAGCTGGAGAATGGTCTTTTCTTTGGTAAGTACAGAAAGTGGCTTTCTGTTATGAAATATAGAATGCTAGCTTCTATCATTCAATTTTCTTGTTTCCTTATCTTACTAAGATATGGTAAGAAGTATCACAGAACTTAAATTTCCAATTTTTCAAGTTCACCATAAATAATGAAGGATTAAGCTTTCTCTTAAGTAAAGATAGACCATTAATGTTACTAGTGGCAAAGGGCAGTTATCTCAAACCCAAGACTAAAAATGTATACACCATTGTTTCCGCCGGAAACTGGATTCTGAGTTCCAAACAATCAATCAAAGAAAATAACTTCTAAAACACACTTCAGTTGCAAAAAATTCCCTTCTCCCCAGATCGTCATAAAACCAGAGGAAATAAGATGGAAAAATATTTGCAATTAAGTCTCTTTCTATTAATGCATTAGCTCTAATAAAATAATGGTAACAGAAAAAATGGTTACCTTCTCTCCTATTATTCCAGTAATTTTATTATTTCCTATAACATTCATCAAAGGTTGCCCTTGTGGTGTGATTTCATGGACAGAGGGAAAGTTGCATGACTTTCCTTCCTCCCAATCATTTCTTCATCTACTAGCTAATATGTAACATATCATCAGTATAATCTAATTAATTTGATCAGCTAATTTCTATGACTATTATTAATAGGTTCAGGGATAGCTAATACTATTCTAGTATGGCTAGAATAGCAATGTTCCTCCCTTACTCTACCTCCACCTACTAGGGCAGTCATTCTTTTTCTGTGGTTCCATTTGGTCATAGTAAGGATCTTGATTGACTCAGCTTGAATGTAAATTTCTGTTTTGGTTAGAAACCCCAAGGGTCCTCCTCTTCCAGATTCATTCATTCCTTTATTTATTTAAACTTTTGGACTGGGTGAAAGAGGAGATTCTTTGCCTCAGTTGCTACTTAGTCTTAATCACTGAATGAGCATGGCCTTAGTTGAACTGAGACTTGTTGAAGTCCTTAGTTTAAAAAGTCTCCCATTTCAACCAGTCACCCTGATCTCTATCTGGCCACTGGACCCAGATGCCTCAGGAAGGAAAAGTGAGGCAAGTGTCCTTGCCCAACCCTCCCTCACTTAAATTCAATTCACTTGCATGTTATGGCATCACCTCCATGATGCCATGGCCCTCTTTGAGAGATCTAAGGACAAACAATTCCTCCTTGACATACCTTCAGGATGGAGGATTGGGTTTCCTCAGAAGGAGAGCAATTGTTATAACTACTATTCTCAGATACCTTACTGAGTAGGGATTCTCAGCTATACTAGTCAATTCACTGGAATACTTCTTTGCTGCCATGTTTCTATGCTATTCTTTTAGTAGGCTGAGCTTGAACCACAATAGTAACTTTATTTCTAGCTTCAGGGTAACTAATGCCTAGTTGAAGTAGTATTGTGTTCTTTTAGGAAAAGGCAATGGCCCTTATTCTAAAATTGACCAAAAAAAACAAATCCAACAACAGCAACAATCACAAAAAGTATTTTCTCTCCATCTCTTTCTTTTAAGAATTTCTTCTTTTATACCTCATAACAATGACAGGTAGTAGCGATGAACAATAAATTCTGATTTTTGGTCTCTCTTCTCCATCTTCATAGCAACAAAAGCCAAAAGAAAGACATATATCCTTTCTACTCCTTTTTAGCAGCAGGTGGCAATGTAGAGATAGTCAGTCTCCCTTTAGTCAACAAAATCTACTTGGCAACAAATCATAGCCTCTAATTCTTTTACTTTATTTTTTTGTTTTTCCATAGTCTGGGATCCCTTTGATAGTAACCTCACCTGATCTTATATTTTATAAATCAAATTTTCATCTTTCACAAACAGGTAAAGTTTAATTGCTCCATAATCATAATATGATACACATTTAAATTCCCCCCAACTAATGTCAATTCTTTTAATTTTTTATATGGAATTATGAAATGCAAAACACTAAATTAGATTTTTCCTGAATTGACAAAAAAGTCCTAAAGCCTGTTATGTGCAATTGAGAAACTGCTATCTTAAAATACTGAGAGAGACAAGATTCAAAGAAACTTAGACTGTTATCAATGGTTTTTCATCTTTTACATGAGAATATAAATAAGTTTATCAAAGTTTTTCTTAATTTTTCTTCACATTTATCTTTGTAGGTTTCTGTGCCCCTCAGGAAGGGATCTTAAGTCTTAGTTGTAAGGGAAACTTCCAAGAGTTAAATTGAAGGATTGTAGGAATGGCTTAAAATGCCATAAAGGCTAAAAATCTGAGGGAGTTAATTTTATTCTTTCTCTTATATACTTTTCTAATTTTTAATGTATTTAAAATTTTAAATGAAGCACATTTTCTGGGATGTCAAAAGTTATATTAGTCAATTACATAAATCCAACTAGTCCCATTTCTCTTACCCATGGAAACCTACTTAAAATATATCCCTTATGATTAAAAAAAATGAACAAACTATTGTTTAATAGGTTACTCTCTCTTTCTCCATCACTCTTTTTATTTAATCACCAAGAGTTCCAAAGTTTCATTTTCTTGACTGTCCACATCTTTCTTCCCCAGAGCTCATTTTGAAAAGGTTGTCCTCAGAGAAGCTAGAAATCAATGTGATCAGATTGGAAAATCTATGTTTCTTGACAGGTAAAATACAACTCAGAAAAATCTCATTCTCTATCAACAACTCCTCTTGTGGGGAAATGTGCATTCCTTTAATGACTAAAACAATGTTGAAGATACATAAATGTAAAGAGACAAAGCTCCCGCTCTGTCAATGTAAGGAGAGAATGTTTAAATAATTAAATGACATTAACTGCATCTGTATATCATGTTATAGCTATAAAGCACCCACATTTAATTCTCATAGCAACCAGGTGAAACAGACAGTAAAAATATTATTAGTTACATTTTACAGTTGATGAACCTAAGGCTTGAGCAGATGAAATAAATCACCCAAGAACATGTAACTAGTAAGTGATAGTCAGGAATTGAATCAGAATTTTCCAATAACAAACTAGGCCATGACCATATGTCAACTCTTCCTTTTCTCTATAAATGTTCATTTTGGCAATATCCAAATAATAATAGCATCACTTGTTATTTCAAAGTCTCCAAGCACTACCCCAGTTCTTCCTTTTGTGCCTACCAACATCATAAACTCCTTAAATGGAAGACAGAATCACAGAAATTTCAGAGCTGGAGGGGATCATATAGTTGGACTTGTATCCAAAAGAAACTCCCACTATTACATACCTGACTAGAGGCCTTAGATTATTTTCTGGAGAACTTCCAATGAGGGGGAACCCACAATCTCTTAAGGCAACCCATTTTGGGGGGCAGTTCTAATTATTAGGAGTTTTCCTAAGGCTAAATTGTTTTCTTTTCTATTTCCACCTATTGTTCTTGGTTCTGCCTTATGATCTCCCCCCCACCCCCACCCCCATCCTTGCCCTGAGTCTTTTCATCTTTAGGATGAATACATCAAGATACAGCAATCATTCCTCATAAAGCAGGGACTCAAGGCTATTGACCATTCCTGTTATCTTCCTCAGGAATTTCTCTAATTTACCACAGTTCTTCCTAAAATGTGGTACCCAGAATTGAATACACTATTCAAGATGTTGCCTGGCCAAAATTTATACAGAGAGAATATTATTTCCTTATTCCTGGAAGCCATATTTTTCAATGCAAGCTACCATATCACATTAGTTCTTTTGGTGACAAAATAACATTGCTGATATATAGTGAGCTTGAAGTCCATTAAAACTCCAGGTCATTATCAAATAAATTGCTGCATATCCCACATTATATTTGGGAAGTTGATTTTTTTTTTACCCAAGTATTACTTTACATTGACCTCAATTGAATTTCATCTTATTACATGTAAATTCAACCCAATAATTTTTAGCCTAGCAAGATATTTTTAGATTCTGATTCTATCATTCAGTGGATTAATTATTCATAGTTTTATATAATCTGTAGATCTGGTAAACATGCTTTTTATGCCTTTAACCAAATTATTCAATAAAATGGTAATTAGCATATGACTAAGCACAAATTCCTATGGCATGATGCTGGAGACCTTCCAAAAACATGGTCCTAATTTTCTTTGTCTCTTCATCATACCACTGTACCAATTTAATAAATTTTAGTAGCTTCTTATAATCCAATATAAAACCTTCAATTTCTCTTTAAAACAGTCCACAAACTGATCCTTTCCACCCTTTCTAGTCTTTTTGACTATAACACCAATATCATCCATTCACATCCATATTCTACTTAACTTCTAGAATACTTTGAACCTTGCATATTCTTTGTGATAATTGTCCTAAACTCAGCAGTATAAAATCAGTGAAACCTGTGTGTGTTGGTACTGGGGATATACTTTCTTATGCTTTAGTTTTTATTAACTCTTATTTGGGCTGATATAACAAAAGCATAAATAAAGTCCTATAAATTGTGATTTTGAATAGATGTTGACCCAAGTTTTTCTTGTATCTGGATTGTAGCTTTTATATCCTTTGTATGTCCTTTATATCCTTTTATATCCTTTATATTGTAGCTTTTTATATCCTTTGACCACCTATCATTTAGAATATGGCTCTTACTCATACATTTCAATCAGATCATTATGTAGTTTGATTTTCATTTATCTTTTTCTAAGCACAAAGAACCATATAGTTTGAAAGTAGAGGTCAAATAGTCATCCACTCCTTGCTGAAAGACTTCCATTTAAAAGGATATGCATTTTTCTCCAAGGCAGCCTATCCCATCCCAGCTCTTTTGGTTAAGAAATTATGAAATACATTGAATTGAAATCTGTATGTCTGTAACTCTTCATTATTCCCAGTTCTCCTTCTTGGAATCATATAAAACAAGTCAAAACCCCCATCTAATGGGTATTTCTTAACTATTTGAATGAAATGGCCATACCTTCTCCTAAAGATTTCTCTTCTCTACTTTGCCCAAAGGGCTATAAAACTGTTTATACTTTTTAATCCAGCAATATCACTGGAAATTGTATCCCAAAGAGATCATTATAAAGGGAAAAGGATACACATGTACGGAAGTTTTTATAGTGGCAAAGAGATGGGAATGGAGGAGATGTTTATCAATTGGGGAATAGCTAAAAAGTTGTAGTATGTAAATATAATGGAATACTATTATTCTATAAAAAATGATGAGCAAGCAGATTTCAGAAAAACCTGAAAAGACTTACATAACTGATTCTGAATAAAGTAAGAAGATCAGGAGAATATTTTACACACAAATAATAATAACATTGTGCAATGATAAGCTTTGACAAATACTTTCTCAGCAATATGGTGATCCAAGACAGTTCCAAAAGTTACATGATGGAAAATGTTATGCACATCCAGAGAAAGAATTGTGGAGACTGAATACAGATCAAACCATATTATTTTTTTACTTTAGCTTTTGCTTTTTCTTCCTCCTGTTTTTTCCCTTGTGTTTTGATTTTTCTTTTATATGATTAATATAGAGATATATTTAACATGATTTTATACATATATATATGTATATAACTTAGATTTGCTTTCTGTTTTAGAGAGGGAGAGGGAAGGGAGAGAGAGAAAAAAATTATAATTCAAAATCTTATAAAAATGAATGCTGAAAACTATCTTGGTGCAGCTAGATGACTTAATGACTAGAGCACTGGGCCTGGAGTTAGAAGAACCTGCATTCAAATCTTGCCTCAGATACTTAATTCTCACTAGATGTGTGATCTGGGGCACCAATTGCCTCATCAAGAAAGAAGGAAAGAGAAAGAGAGAGAGAGAGAGAGAGAGAGAGAGAGAGAGAGAGAGAGAGAGAGAGAGAGAGAGAGAGAGAGAGAAAGAGAAGAGAGAGAGAGAGAGAGAGAGAGAGAGAGAGAGAGAGAGAGAGAGAGAGAGAGAGAGAGAGAGAGAGGAAAGAAAGGTAGGAAGGAAGGATGGAAAGAAAGGAAGGAAGGAAAAGTGGAAGAAAAGGAAGAGAGGAAGAAAACTATCTTTACATGTAATTGGAAAAAATATTATTAAGAATACAAAAATCCCCTCAACCCCCCAATATCCTTAATCTTTCTATCGTAGTGGTTTTAAATTACTATAAAATAGCATTTTAATTCAAAAGTTATTTAGTATCTTGTATATTGCTGAGACTTGTGCTGATTATCAGGTGAGATGTGGAAAGGGTTGAAAATTAATGAGAGGAGAGGAGCATTAAGAGAGAAGTGTAAGAAAGTCAATTTATGACCAAAGGAGAACTAGAGATCATTACTGATCACAAAATAGAAGATTTTGATTACATCAAATTAAAAAGCTTTTATACAAACAAAACTAATGCAAACAAGATTAGAAGGGAAGTAACAAATTGGGAAAATATTTTTACAGTTAAAGGTTCTGATAAAGGCCTCATTTCCAAAATATATAGAGAACTGACTCTAATTTATTTATTTATTTATTATTTTATTTTATTTTTTTATTTATAATTTTTTTTCACAGTATATATGCATGAGTAATTTTTTTGTAATATTATCCCTTGTATTCATTTTTCCAAATTATCCCCTCCCTCCTTCTACTCCCTCCCCTTGATGACAGGCAATCCCATACATTTTACATATGTTACAATATAACCCAGATACAATATATATGTGTAAATACCATTTTCTTGTTGCACATTAAGTATTAGATTCCGAAGGTGTAAGTAACCTGGGTAGATAGACAGTAGTGCTAACAATTTACATTCACTTCCCAGTGTTCCTTCTCTGGGTGTAGTTATTTCTGTCCATCATTGATCAACTGGAAGTGAGTTGGATCTTCTTTATGTTGAAGATATCCACTTCCATCAGAATACATCTTCATACAACATTGAAGTGTACAGCGATCTTCTGGTTCTATTCATTTCACTCAGCATCAGTTGATGTAAGTTTCTCCAAGCCTCTCTGAATTCATCCTGCTGGTCATTTCTTACAGAGCAATAATATTCCATAACCTTCATATACCATAATTTACCCAACCATTCTCCAATTGATGGACATCCATTCATCTTCCAGTTTCTAGCTACTACAAAAAGAGCTGCCACAAACATTTTGGCACATACAGGTCCCTTTCCGCTCTTTAGTATTTTTTTGGGATATAATCCCAGTAGTAGCGCTGCTGGATCAAAGAGTATGTACAGTTTGATAACTTTTGGGGCATAGTTCCAAATTGCTCTACAGAATGGCTGGATTCTTTCACAACTCCACCAATAATGTATTAGTGTCCCAGTTTAACCACATCTCCTCCAACATTCATCATTATTTGTTCCTGTCATCTTAGCCAATCTGACAGGTGTGTAGTGGTATCTCAGAGTTGTCTTAATTTGCATTTCTCTGATCAGTACTGACTCTAATTTATAAGAAATAAAACCATTATCCATTCTTGGAAAGACTTACATGAACTGATGCTGAGTGAAATGAGCAGAACCAGATCACTATATACTTCAACAACAATACTGTATGAAGATATATTCTGATGGAAGTGGATATCTTCAACATAAAGACGATCCAACTCACTTCCAGTTGATCAATGATGGACAGAAACAGCTACACCCAGAGAAGGAATACTGGGAATTGAATGTAAACTGTTTGAACTATTGCCTTTCTACCCAGGTTACTTATACCTTCGGAATCCAATTCTTAACGTGCAACAAGAAAATTGGATTTACACACATATATTGTATGTAGGTTATATTGTAATACATTTAATATGTATGAGATTGCCTGTCATCTAGGGGAGGGAATAGAGGGAGGGAGGGGAAAATTTGGAAAAATGAATACAGGGGATAATGTAAAAAAAATTATTCATGCATATGTATGTCAAAAATATGTAATTATAAAATTAATAAAAAAAAGAAAGAAAGTCAATCTTTGGGGACCATACATAAAATCTAGTTGTAAGCCAAGTCTTTTTCTTTTCTAATAAAAGCCATGCTTTGCTTACCACATTAGAGAAGACTTAGGTGATTTTGTACCTTACCCTAGGGGAAAGTCTGCAAAGTGCAACTAAATAGCTATTAAAACAATTAAAGAAAACTACTTTTCCCAACCAAAGAGAAGAGAGCAGGAGGTCAGTCCCTCTCTCATTGTTACATAGATTTGTTTCTTGTGGATAGTACTTTCATTCTTTCTTGCAAGCATGATTTATGCTCAAATTTCAGCTTGCTGCTGTTTCCACTTCTGGGAGGCTAATATACAAAAAAGAAAAGTGCTTCAGGGAATACCTACTGCCCAAATCCAATTTTCATACCATTGGCTTGCTAAGAGCACTTGCTGCTGAGAATTTGCTAATGTGAGACTGATATTTAGAAAATCCTTTACAGAAGTATGAAAAGTGCCTGGACGAAGGAGAGGGTTTTTTTTTCTTTTCTTCTTTATGCCTGAAAATCCAGGGAATATTTTAATTTGGATAAACAAAATAGCAAACACCCCTAAATATTTCAGTACTTTTTTCTTTCTTTGAAGCAAAAAGATCTTTAGATCTGATTAAACAACCTAGTCCTCATAGTTTAGAAAAGAAAATCAAGCTATTATTTCCCCAGAGCTAGCCATCACCCCTCCCTGGTCCTCTTGTAAGTGTTTTTGGTCCTTTTTTTCTGGCAGAGGATCATAACATCAGGGAGGTGAAGTCTTGGCTTCCAAATGAATTAGACTTAAGTGGGAGAATCCAGAGAAAAATCATCAGCCTCACTTTCTCTTCCAGAGCTATCTGCCTTCTTTGACAAAATAGAGAACAGAATGACTGAAGATGGCCCTAATGTAGAGGGAATGTTGGCTTTTTTAAGCTATTTCCCAGGTCTCAATTTGACTAAAATCAGGTCTATTTAGTGAATAAGAGTAGATAAGAAATGGCACAAAGAATGACCTCTTTTATCCACTCAAAAATCAATCTGGAAAAGGAAGACCTTCCAGGTTTCTGGCCAAAACAGAAACAATAGCTGTCTAGAAATCAACACTTACTTTGAGCCATCAGGGCTCAAACAATGGCCAAGTGATGCTTCAACTAGTTTTGGTTAATCAATGAGAGTCAGAGTGATTAGGATTTAAGGCTGGTCCTTAAGAAAGACATCTAGCTCCTAAACTCCTAAATTATCTTGTGAAGTTTCAGCTCTCAAAATTTATATTCCTTTGGGCAGGTACCCAAAGATGCCCCCAGATGCAATGGGAAACCTTGGCCTTTACCACCCTGAATCATTCAAACATTTAATTTTTTTAGATCCATGAGGATATTTAGATCTGACTGAACAGGTTAATAGAAAAGTTAATAGAAAAGAGAATCAAGACAGTCTCTCCCTAGAGCTAGGTCCTCTTAGGTAAAGAGGAATATATATATATATATATATATATATATATATATATATATATATATATATCATCAGAAAATGAGGGGGTGAGGTGGAAATGGGGGCTCACTATTAAAAGAAAGCAATGAGAAGAGTACATTGCCTAATGAAGAAAAATCAGGCAGCATGAGATCAATTACGTGGCTTTTGTTTTTTTAATATTGACAGTTAAATTCTAATTTGATTATTTTCACTCAGTGAAGAGAATCATAAAACTTGAAGGAAATTGGTGATCCTTTGGCTTAATTTCATTTAAGAGATATGATGGAAGCCCAGAGAAGTAAATAACTTGTCCAATGTCACACAGCTATTTATTGGCAGACAGCCCAGATTCCTTTATTCCTGAGTCCATAGATCTTCCTAAAACTTGATAGCCATCATCTCACTTCACAAGAGTTCCTCTAGATACCCAGAGACTAAAATGTTTTTCAGTTATTCTAACCATAATGGCTTGCTAGGCAGCTAGGTGATGTTTTGAATAGACTGCTAAACCTAGAATCAGTAAAATCAGAATTCAAATCCAATATCAGACATTTCTACTATGTGTATTTTGATGAAGTACTTAATCTCGATTTGCCTCTGTTTACTTAACTATAGAATGGGAAAAATAATATCTATCTTTTAGGATTGTTGTAGCTAGAGTGCTATATAAATATTAACTATTATTATTATTTCCTCAATTCACTATGATTATATTTCCAAGGGTCCAAAATAGCTGTCCAGATAATGAGAAACATATGTTGACAAATTCATTATCTATGTGCTTTCTGAATGGTTTAAAATGAATTGATTGATTGTTTTGACAGTTTAGAAATTTACCTTTCATCTTTAAGTTTTCATCACTTTTCAAGATATTCCAGGATTTTTACATGTTTCCATTCTGTTTGTTGGGCTAGAGACAAAAGATTTTAGCAAATCAGCAAGGTTAAAACAAATTTAATGTTTAATAGGCACAACTAGAGCTTAATTTTCTTTCTTGGGAATAGTTTGGGAACATATTATCTCTTCCTAGAAGTAAGATAATTTCTAGAAAAACAAAAGGGACCACCCTGTCTCCATAAGCTTGTATCTGTTTTACCATATGGAACGGGTAAAGTTGTGAAGCCACAGAAACTATCCCCCAAACAAAATGATGCATGAGTGCAAAAGTCTCAATGTCACAGGTATCTCAGTCAGTCAAACAGAATTTATTAAGCATCTGTTATGTGTGTGGTACGTATATTATCTGTTACCACACTGTGATAAGTGCTGGGGCTACAATAGTTTCTCAAGAAGCTTAGTTCAGTAGAGAAGACAACATGAAACTACTATGTATAAACAAGATAGATACAGGATAAATTAGGGGATTGTCTCACAAGGAAGGCATTAAGATAAAGGAAAACTAGAAAAATCTTCTTTCAGAAGGAGAAAGACAGAGAAAAATAAAGAGAAGGAGACACAGAGAGACGGACAAACAGATAGAGAGACAGAGAGACATAGGAATAAAGAGATAGAGAAACAGAGACACATGCAGAGATATAGAGACTCCTAGCTATTATTATACTTAAATATTTGAATGATCATGATGTGAAAGATTAGTCTGATTCTTTGTGACTCTAGACAATAGAATTAGGACTAGAAGGAAGCATACTTTGGCTCAGCATAAGGAAAAATATGATAATGATTATTCAGATGAAAAAGACTCTCTCATAAGGTGGTGAATTCCCTGGGATGAATGCATGCTAATTTTTAGTGTTACTGCATGGGCTGATAGAGTGGCCTGGTACTACCAAAGTCCTTTCTACCTTTATGATTCCATGATTTTGCATGTAAAATGCATTAGAAAAAAATAAGTGATAATCTTAACATGAAACCATAGATTATTCAAATAAGATGTGAAATTTCTATATGCTGATTTATAGTCTTCCGTTCATTATCCAATTATTTTATAAACACCTTCAGATCAGAGACTACGTCTTATTCATCTTTTTACTGCCTTTTCCATGCCTGCCACATAATCTGCAAATAGCAAGCCCAAGGTGAATGTTGGCTGCTGGACTAATAAATTTCATCTTAAAAATGTGACCCACAAAACAGATGAAGCACCCCCCCACACAAAACCAAACACACCTGAGTTGAACCCATTGATAGGTATTCTTGGAGAATATCTAAATCAAGCCTCTTTTGTGTTTCCCTGCCCCTTAATTAAATTTGTAATATAAAGCTCCCCAACTGTCTCTCTCCCCAAGGAAAGTGCCAAGGAAAGCACAAAATAGCAATATAAAAAAGTCCCTGTGCAACACTCCTCAGAGACTTCTCTTAACTCTTACCATATCCAATGGAGTGATTTTCTCTTACCTGAAGCTTTGTCATGATTATAAGGTATCATCCTATTTGATGCTGGAGAAAAGACTTTCATTTCTGGGGAAACTGACAGGAAAACCATGTTGCTGAAAGTTTGATTTCCCAATCATCTTGATTTCTTTGCAGAGATTTCCACAGACACCTGTTCTTCTTTCCCCATTCTTCCCATCTCTCTATCTTACCTTCTGTCTCCCTCCCTTCAATAAAATAATTCAACTGGGAAAATGACTAAATTTCTCACTTCAAAGATGAACCTATTTTCTCCTAAAGAAATATCACAAACATTTCATCCAATTTGTAGGATGTGGTTACAGTCCTTAGTCCTTAGAAATGCCTTATTGGCTGATAGAATTGCTATGGAGTGAATTTCTTAATAAGGGTTTTTTGAACTCATGTTACCCAGGGGCTGATCTGGATGTATTTTTTCCTCTTAGAATGTATTCCCATAGTAATTCTTGGTGTATCAACAAGGAATAGAGATAGTTAATCAGAAAGAAAGAAGCAAGCTTCATCTCAAAAAGAAAAGAACATGAAAATATATCCAAGGTGTCTAAGTCTACTATACTCCCTACTCACTAGAATTTCCTATAATCTATAACTAATGACCTGTACCTGGGTTAAGTGAAAACCTAGTGCAGAAGGAGATAGCAAGCATTCCTTGGCATGTATCCACTTGGGGAAAAGTGCTCTGAGATGCCATAAGGTTTCTAAGATACTGGAGGGGAAAGAAAGAACTCCCCAATTGCTGCTATTAGGTAAGGATGAGGTTAGATAGAGGAAGATATTTTTTTGGAGACTAGTGCTATTGCTATGCTCTAAATTCTCACCTTGGGCTAAATCCCCATTGGTTCCACTCTACTTATGGCTGGGTCACAGCTCACTTGTGTCAACTTAATGCTCTGATTTGAGGAAACTTTTTTTTTCTTTCTTTTTTAAAGCTTTTCATTTTCAAAATATATGCATAGTTTTCAACATTCACTCTTGTAAAACCTTGCCTTCCAATTTTATTTCTCCCTCTATTTCCCCCATGCCCTCCCCTAAATGACAAGTAATCCAATATATGTTAAACAAGTGCAATTCCTCTATAAATATTTCCACAATTACTTGAGGAAACTTTCAGTGAATATATGGGAAAAGGCTATGAACATCTTTGTGGACTAATTGGTATTCTTCCCACTAAAGCAAAGGCATCTGTGTTTTAGCCGTAACATGGTCACTTATCTGTTTGCAGCAGAATCTCTAATTCTTTTAATTCACCATTCTTGCATTGGACTTGTATGTCATCAATTATACTGGAAAGAACAGGTTCAACTCTAAGCAATGTTTTATTTGAATTTATATAAGTCACTTGAGCATTCTCCTCCTTGGCCTTTTTAAATGAGTGATTTGCATGACATTAAAAGCCTCCCCACTTTCTTTCCCTACTTAATGTATACTAAGTTTTACTTTTAATATTTAGAGGGTTCTAATAATAGACTTCAGGCTTTTTGACTGTTATCCTTAACTCTTGCTATGGAACTGGCTTATCCTTTTTCTTCTCCTGATTATCTTCAATGAATTCCTTTATGTCATGTATTCTGTGGTAGTTATTGCTAGAAATATTCTGTAATTTACTTGGGAGCACCTTATACTTTTTCTTCGTCCCCTGAGTCAATGACAATGATTCTTTAGAGATTGCAATGTATGGGATTCTCAATTCTAAAGCATTCCTAGATTAATATTTCATATATATTTGTACGTATATATATTCATATACATATGTATAGATTTTTTATATCATCTACACCTCCCAACATATTCTTTCTCCTTCCTCTTTCCATCCCTTACAACAAAGACTTTTTTTTTTAAAAAACGAAAAAAAGTTCAGTAAAATTAACCAGCAAATCAACATTATATGTAGTATTCTATACCCGTAATGCCTCACTTCTGCAAAGAAGGCAGGGAGCTGAAATTTCTTTACTTTTCTTTGGAATAAACCTGGATCTTATAATTCCATAGCATTCAATCTTGATTTTTGTTGTTATTATTACTTTAGCTATTGTATATACTATCTTTCAATGTTATTTTCTCTACTTTGCATCAGTTCTTATAAGTCTTATGTTCTTTAAATTTACTATCATCATTTCTTAACAGACCAACATTTATTCTATTACATTCATGTTTAGTAATTCCCCAATTATTAATACACTTTGATTATAGTTCTTAGCTGCTACTAAAGTGCTTCTATAAATATTAGAACCTTGAGATATATGCCCAACAGGGGGACTTCTAGACCAAAGGGACATTTTCTTAGCATAATTCCAGGTTGTTTTTCAGAATAACTGGATTCATTTACAGCTGTACCAGAAAGCCATTCATGTTCTTTCCTTCACACCATCTTCAGAAACCCACTTGTGTTCAAATATAAATGTCCAAATATAAGGATATAGCTAAGAACTATTAAAAGTCATGAGTAGCTTCCCCAATGTCCTGTCTTTATCTTCTCCCTTCCCTTCTTGTTTCACATCTTTGTTCCCATTTCTACAATCTTCTCAGGTGGGAATTTTTGACATATTTAGTCAGTCTAGAAGAATGTAGGACCTGAGGTAAATCACTTATGCAAGTTACCTGCTAGTATCAGTTTTCTTTTTCTTTTCTTTTCTTTCTTTCTTTCTTTCCTTCTTTCTTTCTTTCTTTCTTTCTTTCTTTCTTTCTTTCTTTCTTTCTTTCTTTCTTTCTTTCTTTCTTTCTTTCTTTCTTTCTTTCTTTCTTTCTTTCTTTCTTTCTTTCTTTCTTTCTTTCTTTCGCTTGTTTGTTTTGTTTTGTGTGTGAAATCTGACTAAAAACATCAAGGGCAGTAAGGAAGGAGAAAGCAGAGATTGGAATTACAGGTGTGGAAATGTGCAAAGGGACTGGATGCCTGTGTTGCCTTGGTAACTATAAAGGCAGGAGATTACTTACTTACTTACTGATACTAATTGTATTGTTGATTGCCCTGAAGAATGAATTCTATTGGATTGCCTTTAGACTTTGGAGATTGGTAACTGGTCTAGTAAAAAAGAAATCAAGGTTTTGGAATCCAAATCCCAGTTAGTGCACTTTTTTTCTTTTTTTTTTTGTTTATTTAATTTTAATTTTATTTTATAATTATAACTTTTTTTTTGACAGTACATATGCATGGGTAATTTTTTTACAACATTATCCCTTTAGTGCACTTTCTATGTGATCTGGGAGAAGTTATATTCTTTGAGCTCCAGGGTCCTCAATGATAAAATAAGAATAATAATATTAATATGAGAGATAGGGTGACAAATAGAAGAAGTTTACTGGTAGTCTTAGCTCAAATATCATCTTTGGTGCTTTTTAACTAGGTAGTCCCAGGTTAATATTCAACTTTTCTAAACCTCTATTTTCCCATATGCAAAATGGGATTAAACTACCTATTCTATGCAAATTATATTCCAGATATTAACTGTAAAGGGCACCTGGACAAGGAGGTATGGATGTGGAATACTGGGCATTATATCAGAATTTTATATATGTTTGTTTGTTGGTTTTATACAACTTATTTTTCTCTATTTTATTCTTTATAAGAAATGACTCTGGGGTGGAAGAAGAATACATTGAGAAATAAAGATAATCTAAAAACAAATATTATAAGTAAACATTTGTTTAATGCATAATAATAAAAAATACCTTTTCAACTTAACTTGCAGAATAGTGAAGAGACTCAAGTGAGATAATATGTCAAGCCCTTTACAAATTTTTAAATCACTGCATATGTAAATGTTAGTGTTAATTTTGACTCAATAATAAGAGGCACCAAGATCCAGGGGATAGATAACTGTCCTTGAAATCAGAAAGACTTGGCTTCAAGTTCTGCCTCTGATAAATTGATTTTGTAGAGAAAGTGCTGATCTTCATTAATGAAGGGAGATTCCTTCTGCTGGGGTTTTCTAGATCAATGAAATCATCATTCTAGTTATTACTAATACTACTGTTATTACCACTGCTATTACTGGTACCACCACCATTACTACTACTGTAATGCTGGAGAAACTGAGGCAAGACAAAGATTAGAAAGTTTTTAATATTTTATTTGAGAGGGAGAGATTGTCTGGGGCCAAAACAGCATCCGTGTTGACCCCAGCAGACGAAATGGGACTCAAGTCTCAAAGCATTCAGTATCGAATGTGAATTTCCCATGAAAAATATACACGTGGCTCTAAGCAACAGGGGTAGACCAAAGCAAGGGGATGGAATCTGAGCACTGAGAGCACAAACGGACCATCAATCCAGTTCTGACAGGGTGGGAGGTGAGGACCATAAATTCTGATAAACTGGGATCAATTGGTTAGAGACATAAAGTCTGAAACTTAGAGATAGAGTATACAAATTAGGTGTCTGAGATAGGATATCTGGAGTTTTATGACTCTTTTGGAATGTCACAGTGGCCAGCTACAGCCCTAATTATCTCTGTCCTAATGAATAGAAAAGGGGGGTTGCAACCAAGGGGATTGAGGCAGAACAATTCAAGGAACTGAGGCAGAACAAATCCGGGAAACTGAGGCAGGACAATTTAGGGAAACAGAGGCAAGACAATTAGGGAAACTGAGGCAAGACAATTATGGAAATTGAGGCAAGACAATAAAAGGGAACTGTGGCACAACACTACTATTACTACTACTCTCACCACCAATACCACCACTATTACCACTAATACTACTATTGCTGCTGCTGCTGCTACTACTGCTACTGTTACTATTTCCACTATTACTACTACTACTATCACTATTGCTATTGCTTCTACTAATACCATTATTTCTCCTTCTCTCCTTCTCTTTCTTTACCTCCTTCTTACAAAAAGCTATTGTGAAAATCTTAGGAGAGATAGAATTATAAATTGTTTTCTAATTTTAATGCATTTAATAAAGATAAATGCTTATCCTGCTTCTTAATCTCATCTGTCTGGTTCCCATAGTATAAAGATCCTCTTTGCCAAACTAAGAACCACAGTAGTGATTTGATTTGCCATCCTTTAGGCTTAATGTACTTATTGGGCAGTCTGGAATCTATGGACCTTTCTCATAATAATGTTTTTAAGTATATAAAATAAAATGTATAGGATTGCACAAAAAACAATTATATTAAAACAGTCATCAAAATTATTTTTAAAACAAGTTCAAAAACCCCATATTAAGAACTCCAAAAATCAAGGAACCAATTTTGATAGTTTTGAAGTTGTGTTTTTTAAATAGGGATTTGGGATTCTTTAAATGCCTTTAAGAACACAGGATACGTATATTGAAATGAATGTCTAGAGATATCACATTGCCTGTTAAGTCAAGCTATGCATAAACAGAATAGCTTTGTCCTATAGTGCCTCAGAGAAGGCCTTTTATCCACCTCAGGGAATCAGGCCAGTGGAGTTGAACATTCTAAGTTCTCACAGCAAAAAACAAAAGCAATATCCAAAATCCCTTCTTGAAACTGGGTCCCCAAGAAACAAAGGTGATTGAATGGGGCCCTTAGGGTAAAGAATCTTTATGTTATTCTGTAACCAGGACATTGGGGATCATTAAAGGGTCATGATTTTTAGATTGCCTTAGATGAGACTGCACCAAAATGTATATTCAACCATTCAACCATCCTATTTCTGCGTGACTCATTCCATTTGAAGGCTATTCACTTATTCCTGGCTAACTGGAGCAAATAGAACTTTTCTCTTTAGCAAAGGATTATGTTCTTGAAGACCAGCTGTTTCATTTTTCCATGTCATTGATGAAGAGAAACAAATAAATTGAAATCCTTTTTAAAAAAGCTATTATTTTTACTGTGTTTGTTTTAAGCTTATTTTATTTTAAATTTTTGAGTTTTAATCTTATGCTAATGTTGAGTTAATACTAAGAAGAAAAAGTATAAAGAGATTTGATATGTAGATTAAAAATTCAGAAAAAATGTTACAAAGGTTATTCATTTCCATCTTCAAATATCATTTGCCATTGGTCATTGCTTCTAAGGCAGGATATCATAGGAGGAAAAGCAGTAAGCTAGAAATAAAATAGGGTTCCAGTCTCACCTCTGATCCAGTGAGCTGAGTGATCTTGAGGATACTACTTCATCTTTCTGGGTCTTAGTTTCCTCATCTGTAAATTGAAGCAGTTGGAGCTGATTACTTCTAAACTTCTAATTTTCTTCAAGTTCTAAAATTTTGTGATTGTAAATTGTATTTTATTGTACATTGTACAATTATAAATTGTAATTTATTGGTTTTTGATTGATCATAAATGCCAGGAACAACTCTGCTGTGTATATTTACTCCCCACTTCATCTGAATATCCTTCTTTGATATCTACAACTCTGGTAAGTTTAAGGATTAGAATTTGTCTTCATAAGTAGCACAGTGAAAAAATCTTCTAAGAGGTTAATAAGATACCAAACTCCTGTATTTCTGAAACTCTTATGCACAAAGCTAAGAAGCATTTAAACCTAAGGCTGGATTTGAACTCATGTCCTCCTCACTCCAGGTTTAGTGCTCTATCCACTGTACCATCCAATTGCCTGTAATGTAGTTACAATTTAATTTTTTTTTTGTTTCTACATCACTATATTTCCTAATGTATTCCTTTACCTATGCCCCCCTAGAGAACTGTTCTATAAAATTCAGAATTAAAAAGGGAAAAATGTTCAGCAAAACAAATCAAACATATCAAAGTGTTAGTTTTTATTCAAACCAGAATTACATATTAATAGTCTCCCTACTCCAGCAAAGGAGGGGGAACTGGATCCTTAGATCTCCTCTTTGTAGCCAAATTTGAGCTTTATAATTTTATAACACTCAGTTTTGATGATTTTGTTGTTATTCTTTATTTTTCATTGCTACAGTTACAATATGCTTAGATACAAGCACTTTTTCATGCTATTGATTCTTTTTGGTAGTCTAGTGAAGACTATATACCTCTTTTTATAATAGTTTTTAAAGGCTTAAATTAAAACCCATCATATTATAAAGGAACAAAATTTTACTGAAATACAAATATGAAAAAATTGAAGTTCACAGATACTAGGTTAAATTTTTCTACTATAATCAAAGGGCATTTTGTTTTTGTTTTTGTTCAGTTTCTTAGTTGTGTTCAACTCTTTGCAACTCCATGAATCATAGTATGCTAGGTTCTCCTATCCTCCACTATATCTCAAAGTCTATCCAAATTTATGTTCATTGTTTACATGATATTATCTATAAATCTCATCCTTCACCATTCCACTTTCTTTTTGCCTTTAATCTTTCCCAACATCAGAGTCTTTTCCAATGTGTCCTGTCTTCTCATTATGTTCTCAAAATATTTGAGCTTGGGTTTAAAGTGTTTTACCTTTTAGTGATTAACATTAATTATTTTCTTTAAGTATTTATTGATTTGACCTCCTTGTTGTCCAAGAGACTCTCAAAATTTCTTCAGCACCACAATTAAAAAGTGTTGATTATGTAGCACTAAGTTTTCCCTTTAGTCCAACTCTCAAAATCATATTATTACTACTGGGAAAACCATAGCACTGATTATATGAACCTTTGTTGTCAAGGTGATGTCTCTGCTTTTTAGTATGCTGCCTTGATTTCCCACAATTGTCCTTTCAAGGAGCAAGTGTCTATTAATTTCATGGCTATAGTGTCCATTTGCAGTGATATTTGAGCTCCAAAATTAAAATCTTCCATTTCTTCTCCCTCTATTTGCCAGTAATTGATGGAACCAGTTGCTGATATCTCAGGTTTTGTGTTTTTTGGGTTCAAGCCTACTTTTAAATTCTCCTCTTTCATCTTCATCAATAGCTTTCTTAATTCCTTTTTTACTTTTTGCCATCACAGTAGTGTTGTGTCCATATCTAAAATAGTTGATATTTCTTTTAGCAACATAAATTAAAGTTTTTGATTCATCTAGCCTGACAGTTTGCATGATATACTATGCGTATAGGTTAATATTTATCTTATAGCCCTGTAATTTTCCTTTTCTAGTTTTAAGCTAATCCATTGTTCCATGTTCATTTGGAACTATTGCTTCTTGGCCTTGGTACAGTTCTTCAGGAGACAAGTAAGATGAGCTGCTATTCCATCTTTTCAGAACTTGCCATGTTTTGTTGTGATCCACATAATCTGAGGCTTTAGTATAATGAAGCAGAACCAGCTTTTTTCTTTTGAAATGCTATTCCTTTCTCTGTAATCCAGTAAATGCTGGCAATTTGGTCTCCAGTTCCTCTGCCTCTTCAAAAATCACACTGTTCTGGTAATTACCATTTCACATGTTGCTAAAGCATAGCTTGCAGAATTTTGAGCACATATTCTTGCTGGAATGTGAAGTGAGCTCAATTATTAGTACTTTGACCATTCCTTGGTATGTTTTTCTTTAGGAAAGGGAAATAAACTGATCTTTTATAATTCAATGGCCACTGTAATGTTTTCCAAATTGACATATTAAGTGTGGTACTTTGATATCTTCTTTTTTGCATGAAATGTTCCCTTGATATGTCTAATTTTCTTGAAGAGATCTCTTGTCTTTCCCATTCTATAATGTTCTATTTCTTTACATTGTTCATTTAAGAAAAAAGGAAAAAAAATCTTCCTGCTATTCTCTGTAATTTTGAATTTCCCTTTTTCCTTTTCCTTTCACTTGGCATATTAAAAAGAGCTTTGAATTTAGAGTCAGGATCAATTTGATTTCAACTTTTAACACTTACTATAATATGAGACCTGGGCAAGAATTTAATTTCTCTCTGGACTTTCCTTTCCTCACTTTTCAAATAGACTCTCCTCTACCTACATTATTGTCCTAAGCAACAAGATAATATACATGAAAGAGACTTGTCAATTGAAAAGCTATAGAAATAGCTATCTTATTATTAGCCCAAAAGCATTACTATTATGGTGGAAATTTCTGGCACTGGGGCAAATTGGTAGGTACATGGAGGATATTTGGGAACAGTGGGTGAGTTCCCTCAATCCCACCATGCAGTGCTGACACAATTGAAATATTGCTAGATTTTCCAAATATCTATTTTGCTATTCAGTATCTACATGACTATAGGCGTTTCTCCTCCATTAAATCAAAATGAACTAGATTTTTATAATCAAAAATCCTATAATCCTGTCATTGTGAACCAATGGCAGCTCCATTCTTAGACTGTCTACATGATGCCAAACCAGTCTAATTGAAAACAATTTTACTGCTTAAATGCCATATAAATATATATATATATATATTTCTTCAGTATTAAAGTCTGTCCATTCTGATGGGCTCGATTTACTAGCAATTTGATGTTGAGAAAAATCACTGAATCTAAATGACATGCACAATCCATATTTATAATATGAGGATATTGGATGAGATAATTAGAGTACTTTTAAAATAAAAGCATCTGAGCTATCTATGCTTAGGACCAGTACTTACCAAAGCTTTCAAACTAAAACTTGTCAGGCAAAGTTTTGTAGTAGGAGAAAAAGAATTCTAGATATTTTTTTTGGATTTACAGATGAGGCATGATTTCTATTTATAATAATATAGCCTATTTAAACCAAAATAATGAATGGTTCTTTTATATTGAGTTCTTACATTCTACTAAGCCATTTCTAAAGATCAAATGCAGAGCTGGGAAAACAGCTTTTATGTGGATCTCTTCCACTTAGTTCAAAGGAGACTTTTAAGACTCCTTTCTAATTATTTTATTTCTCTTTCCCAATAAACAACTTGCTCCATTTTTTTCTAATGGAGAGTTTTATCTATGTTTTGGTTATTCAGCAGCTTCTTCACAGTAATGATAAAAAAAAAAAAGACCTCTAAGATTTTACATTTGTTTTCAGTCTAATATCCTGGCCAATATACTCTTTGCCTCATCTTCTGAAGGTCTTGCTAAATGTTTTGTCTGACACTCTTGAAACTCTTGAAAAATATAGCTCAGAATTCTAGAATCCCTAATTTAAAAGAGACCTCAGAGATCTAATCTTCTAGACCAAATTAATTTCTTCTACTAAACCTGACAAGATGTTTTCACATTCTACTTGAATACCTCCAGGAATGGAGAACTCAATATTTACTGAAAGAGTCCATTTTACTTTTGATCACCTTGATGTTGTAATGCCTGAGGGCATAAGGCTGACTACTTTAATGGAGCAGTAGATATTACCTAATACTAGATATTTGGGAATAGAGACCTTCAGAGGTCACTTAATCTTAAATTGTTAAATTTTGAGTGGGAGGATCTTAGAAATCATTCAGTTGAGCTGTTTTGTTTTATAGATGAGAATTCTATGGCCCGGAAAAGTTGAATTATTTGTCCAGAGTTTCACAGGACATACGATGAAGAGCTAAGATTCTAAGTCTAGAAATCTTATATGAAATAATATTCTTTCTATTATGTATTAGTTATACTGTTTTGTTTTGTTTTGTTTTTTTCATTTCCCTGTCTTCAAGGTAAGTGCTATCTAAAAGCATTCTAAAGACAGGGGAAGTGGTGGTAGTAATAATCGTGATAGAGCAAGGACACATGTTCTAAAGAACATATATATATATATATATATTATATATATATAATGTGTGTGTGTGTGTGTGTATTATATAGTGATAGTGATAGTGATAGTCATGATAGAGTAAGGACATATATTCTAAAGAACATACATACACCCACACCCCCCCCCCACACATGTATATATATACACACACATACATAATGGTGGTAGGATAATTTTGTCTTTCTTACTTTCTCCCTTCACTCCATCATCCCTTACCCTGGCCTGGTTATACCAAAACCCATCCATGGAAGATATATTACTATTGGGGATTCTCCTCCCTTTCTTTCCCTCTTTCCTTAGAGTTACTTGGATGGCTCACAGGATTCAAGTGAAAAGGGAAATAATAATTCCATTCTTTCAATTAAGATGAAGGATCACCAGGACATACCATTTCCTTGCCCCTATAATATTATACTCCCTTACACTATCATCTGATCTGCTGATATAATCTAAAGATATCTGTGTCTTGCCACTCACCCACCATTATATCCTCAGGTCTTTGGGGTTTTTCCATCTATCCTGATATGAGACTTCCTTTCATATGTTCTTGTCCCAGTTAGAATGTAAGTTCCTTCAGAACAGGGAATATTTTGATTTTTCTATTTGTATGCCTAATGCTTGGCACAGACTAAGTACTTAATAAATGTTCTTTATTCATCCTTAAAAATTATTTGAATTTGGAGGTACAACAGACTTGTTATGGGTTCCTGATATCTTACTAGGAATTTCAGAAAGTTAGTACTAGGCAATATAGAAAAGAAGGAGTAGCTCAACCTCAAAAACTTGTTTCTGTCATTTCAAGTTTCAAACAAAATGGATGAAACAGCCCAAATTCTCAACACCTATAAACCATCCTTGCATAAACACACACATTAAGACTGTGGCATTGGCCTTAGTGTAGGTTAAGGTTGATAATTCTGCTCTCTTACAATATAATTTCTGCTTGCAACAGCAACTGCGGCTTCCTTGGCCAGATCTCTCTTGAAATCAGATGATATAACTCCCACGAGTGTAAACTGCATTTTCACCTTTAGCTCTCATCAGCTTGTACTCTGCACAGCTGAATACACATACATAAATGTGATTAATAGCTCCTGGATTTAATCAAAGATACCAGTTTAAATTAACTTAATTTGATTTGCTTCTGAATACATGCTTTCCACTCCAGTCTCTTTGTTATTTTTCGCTCAGTGCTCTGACTGGACATTATACACATTCCTATGCCTATGGTATTTGTTTTTCAGGAGTTGGAGATCAGTCCATCTGCCATCCATGGACAAGGAGTTAAGCCTCAATTAATCTTACCAGTTGTAATGATAAAAGTGGGGACAGAGAACAGGATACAGGGAATACTCTCTATCAAAACAGATCTGTTCTTTCTATACACTTTATAGCCTCAGAAAGTTGTCTAAGGCACTGCGATGATGTTGCATAGCCCATATGATACTTATTCCTTTGACTATTATATCAGAATTCCTGATACATTAATTTTATAGTGTACCTGTACACACTAATTTATATATATATATATATATGTGTGTGTGTGTGTGTGTGTGTAATATGAGACACAAATATATATATAATATATATATGTGTGTGTGATATGTATGTATGTGTACATCTATACATACAGAGAGAATGTTTAGAATTTCAAAATAGTCAGCCTAGTTGAAAAAGCAGGGTGCCTTGAGGAAGAGACAAGAAGTGGCATGTTCCAGGTGAGCCCAAATACTTCTACCATCACCTTTCCTCAGGCCCTAATGGAGGATGTCCAGGTTCCTGTTTAAACTCAAGTACTTTGGAAATAGCAGTACTCCCCACACCACCAATTCTACTTCTAGCCCCCCCAAAAATGAAGGAAGGTAGGAAAGAAGGAAGGAAGAAAATGAAAGGATGGAAAGAGAGGAAAGAAAGAAAAGAAAGAAAGAAGAAAGGAGAGAGGCAGGGAGCAAAGAAAGAAGGAAGGGAGGAAGAATGATTAGAAGAACGGAAGGAAACAAAGGAGGAAAGAAGAAAAAAGAAGGGAAGAAAAAAGTAAGATATGCTTCAGTCTGTATTCAGATTGTGTCAGTTGTCTGGAGATGGATGGCATGTTTTATCATGAGTCCTTTGGGATTGCCTCAGATCATAATTTGTTGAAAATACCTAAATTGTTCACAGTTCTTTATCATACACTATTGCTATCATTGTGTACAACATTCTCCTGATTCTGCTCACTTAACTTTGCATTAATACATGTATCTCCAGGTTTTTATAAAATTATACTGCTTGTCATTTTTTATAGCACAATAATACTCCATCACAATCAGATATCACAGTTTATTCAATTATTTTCCCAATTGATGGGTATCCTCTCAGTTTCCAATTCTTGGCTACCCCAAAAAGAGCTGCTCTCTCTCTCTCTCTCTCTCTCTCTCTCTCTCTCTCTCTCTCTCTCTCTCTCTCTCTCTCTCTCTCTCTCTCTCTCTCTCTCTCTCTATATATATATATATATATATATATATATATATAATTATGAATAGCTTTTCTTTAATCTCTTTGGGATATATATATATTTTGAAATGGTATTGCTGAACCAATGCACAATTTTATAGCCCTTTGGGCATAATTACAAATTGCTTTCCAGACTAGTTGGATCAGTTCACAACCTGAAAAACAGTAGAGTCCCACTTTCTTTTCTTTCTTTCTTTCTTTTTTTATTTTAATAGTTTTTATTTACCAGATGTGTGTATGGGTAATTTTATAACATTGACAATTGCCAAACCTTTTGTTCTAATTTTTCCCCTCCTTCCCCCCCCCCCAATGGCAGATTGACCAATACATGTTCAATATGTTAAAGTATAAATTAAATACAATATATACATGACCAAACAGTTGTTTTGCTGTCCAAAAAGAATCGGACTTTGAAATAATGTACAATTAGCTTGTGAAGGAAATCCAAAATGAAGGCGGACAAAATTCGAGGGATTGGGAATTCTATGTAGTAGTTCATACTCATCTCCCAGAATTCTTTTGCTGGGTGTAGCTGGTTCAGTTCATTACTGCTCTATTGGAACTGATTTGGTTCATCTCATTGTTGAAAATGGCCACATCCATCAGAATTGATCATCATATAGTATTGTGTTGAAGTATACAATGATCTCCTGGTCCTACTCATGTCACTCAGTGTCAGTTCATATAAGTCTTTCCAGGCCTTTCTGAAATCATGCTGTTGGTCATTTCTTACAGAAAAATAATATTCCATAATATTCATATACCACAATTTATTCAGCCATTCTCCAATTGATGAGCATCCACGTAGTTTCCAGTTTCTGGCCACTATAAAGAGGGCTGCCACAAACATTCTTGCACATACAGGTCCCTTTCCCTTATTTAAGATTTCTTTGGGATTTAAACCCAGTAGTAACACTGCTGGGTCAAAGGGTATGCACACTTTGATAACTTTTTGAGCATAGTTCTCCAGAATGGCTGGATGTATTCACAATTCCACCAACAATGTATCAGTGTCCCTGTTTTCCCACATCCACTCCAACATTGTGCATTATCTTTCCCTGTCATTCTAGCCAATCTGACAGGTGTGTAGTAGTATCTCAGAGTTGTCTTAATTTGCATTTCTCTGATTAATAATGATGGAGCATCTTTTCATATGACTAGAAAAAGTTTCAATTTCTTCATCTGAGAATTTTCAGTTCATATACTTTGACCATTTATC
Source organism: Sminthopsis crassicaudata (assembly GCF_048593235.1). Classification (NCBI taxonomy): domain Eukaryota; kingdom Metazoa; phylum Chordata; class Mammalia; order Dasyuromorphia; family Dasyuridae; genus Sminthopsis; species Sminthopsis crassicaudata. Next base: position 601,482,616 of record NC_133618.1, read on the forward strand.
AATTGGAGAATGGCTTGATTTCTTATAAATTAGAGTCAATTCTCTATATATTTTGGAAATGAGGCCTTTATTGGAACCTTTGACTGTAAAGATGTTTTCCCAGCTTATTGTTTCCCTTCTAATTTTATCTGCATTTTGTTTGTACAAAAACTTTTCAATTTGATGTAATCAAAGTTTTCTACTTTGTGATCAATAATGATCTCTAGGTCTTCTTTGGACATAAATTCATTCCTCTTCCATAGGACTGAGAGGTAAACTATTCTACATTAATGTAATTTATTTATAATCTCATTCTTTATGCCTAGGTCATAAACCCATTTTGACCTGATCTTGGTGTACAGTGTTAAGTGTGGGTCATTGCCTAGTTTCTGCCATATTAATTTCCAATTTTTTGAGCAATTTTTGTCAAATATTGAGTTCTTATCCCAAAAGCTGGGGTCCTTTGGTTTGTCAAACACTGGATTACTAAAGTTATTAATTATTATGTCCTTTGGACCTAACCTATTCTACTGATCAATTAGTCTATTTCTTAGCCAATATCAAATGGTTTTGGTAACCACTGTTTTATAATGTAATTTTAGATCTGGTACAGCTAGGCCACCTTCATTTGATTTTTTAAAAAATTGATTCCCTTGAAATTCTTGACCTTTTGTTTTTCCATATGAACTTTGTTGTTATTTTTTTCTAGGTCATTAAAATAATATTTTGGGAGTCTGATTGGTATAGCACTAAATAAATAGATTAGTTTAGGTAGTATTGTTATCTTTATTATATTTGCTTTCCCATCCAAGAGCAGTTTGCTGGAACTTTGTCTTTCCAGAAATTAGCCAGAGTCAGGCTAATCAAAAGTCTTTATTCTTGGTCTCTTGAGGTCGCCATTAGGGGATTAGATCTAGTAATCTCCCCTCACCACCTTCTTCTCTTTCCACGGCCAGGAGAATGCCTCAAGCCTCAATTTCCTCCTTCTACTCCACCCACACACATCACTTCCCCCTCTTTGTCCCACCTATCAAGTCAGCACAGAACAGCTGGGGAGGGTTAACCTTCAAACATATTAATAGAGAATTGTCTAATTGGCAATTACTCTCACATGCTCCATTATCCAAGTGCATTTGCTCAGTTCTAGCCCTTTACATCTCCCGCTTTCTTTTGTTTTAGAACAAAGGTGGTCATGCCATCCCTGACTTTTCAGGGAGGTGAGAACCCCAAAAAGGAGATAATCACGCCCTCCCTGACATCCCAGGAAGGAAGATGAAAAGCACCAAAGGGAAGTCAGGATTACTAGCGGGTTTTTGGGTTGAAGGGTCTTATTAGAGACAAGTATGCACAAACCCATCAGCATGGGAGTTATTACACAAGCACATAGCAATAACACAGAGGCTGTTAGTGATGACTCTCCCCATAGTCAGTGCAGGCTCGATGTGGTGTAACAAACATGAATTGTACATGCAAGTAGTGATATAACAAACAATATAAATCAACACAGTTTTGTAAAAGATTTCCAGAAGTCTTAGAAGGAGAGTATGTAAAATCTGTTACACATATGCCTTCTTCAGCAACCAAGAGATAGTCCAAAACCAATCTATTGTCCATTGCTTCATACATTAGGGAATCCAATGATCCCCCCAAGTTTTTGAAGTCCCACATCAGTCTTTTTATATGTTAGGGAATCCAATGATCCCTACAAGTTTTGAAGTCCTGCAACAGTCTTATGATGCCTCAGAGAATCCAATGATTCCTGAGGGCTTTCAAGTCCTACAATAGTTTTATGATGTCTCAGAGAATCCAATGATTCCTGAGGGCTTTCAAGTCCTACAATAGTCTTATCATGTCTCAGAGAATCCAATGATTGTTGAGGGTTTTCTAGTCCTATAACAGTCTTATCACATCTCAGAGAATCCAATGATTACTGAGGTTTTTAAGTCCAACAATTTTTGATATCCATGAGTCAAACACCATAACTGCCAGGCTCTTTCAGTGGTGGGCACAGTCAACAACAGAACCACACAATAGTTCTTTGGTCTTTTCCTTCATTTTAAGGGTCTGCTCTGTCTCTCTTCAATGGATAAGGCGAATATGGCTTTTCGGCACTCATCTGATTCCTTCTCCATCTGTGGAGATACAAGCAAACCCTCTCCCCCAAGCAGTTAACCTATCTGGTCCCTTCCATTCACCACTTTCTGGGTCTCTCCACATGACCTGGCAATTATCTAAAGACAGTGGAGCTGCTTGCACTGGACACTGCCCTTCTGGTGGGTTATAAAACCTGTCTGCCGGAGCCAGTGCATTTTTGTCAAAAATTAAAAAATTAATGGTATAGAGAACTAAATTTAGAAGTTCTCTAGGGTTACCCGTGGCTGCCCCTTTTGTTTTTGGAGGAGTGTCTTAATATCTCTGTTTCTTCTCTCTACTGTTGCTTGCCCTTGAGGATTAAATGGTATGCCAGTGGTATGTAAAATCTTATACTATGCACAGAAGTGTGCAAAATGTTTAGAAGTATATGCAGGTCCATTGTCTGTTTTTCTTGATTGTGGCACACCCATAATTGCAAATGCTTGTATAAGGAATTCAGTGACCACTCGGGCTGTCTCTTGCTGGCATTGCAAAAGTGAATCCTGAAGGCAGACAACCAAAAGATTTATAATGGGTCACATCCATTTGCTAAATTTCATTGGGTCTCAAACCACGAGGGTTCTTCCCTGGACAGAGTGTAGTTGTAAAAAAGAAATCTGGAAAATGGACGATGTTAACTGATTTAAGAAAGGTAAATGAACAGATGGAAACTATGGGAACTCTTCAACCTGGACTTCCATCTCCTACTCAATTGCCTAGAGAATAGCCTCTGTGGGTTATAGACATTAAGGATTGTTTTTATTCTATCCCTCTAGATAAGAAGGATATAAAAAGATTTACCTTTTCAGTGCCCAGTGTTAACTTAGCTGAGCCTTATAAAAGATATGAATGGACAGTTTTGCCACAGGGAATGAAAAACAGCCCTACTATGTGTCAAATGTTTGTTGCTGCTGCTCTTACTCCAGTAAGAAAACCATTTCCAAAAGTAATGTTATTACATTACATGGATGATATATTGGGATGTGCACCTGAGGAACAAATGTTAGAAGCATGTCTACAAAAAACCATAGAAACACTAAGGAATTATAAATTGCACATAGCTTCAGAAAAGATTCAAAGGCATGCTCCTTTTCAATATTTAGGATATGAAGTATATCCTAAGGTGCTTACAGCACAGAAACTTGTTAGGATTACTAAGTGAGAACTCGGGTTGTCTGGATAGTGACAAGGTGAGAATTCAGGTTGGACAATTACAAGGTGAGAACTCAGGTTGACTTGATGGAAGGATCAGGCTCATTGGCTGAGGTGGTTCTTCCCAGAAGCCCTTGCATTATCCCACGCCCATTCTCTGGGAGAATAAAAGAGAGGACTCCCAGAGATAAAAGAAGACTCTGAATTGCATCAGGCTTGACGGGGCTCTCTGCAGGAAAGGAAGTCACTTCTCTGGACAAGAGTTAACAGCAACTGCCTGGAGACAACGGTTCGTTACAGGAAGAAGAATCTGTCGGAGAGATTTGAGTAGAAAACACAGCAGATCTCTTCCCAGAGAGTGATCCGGCAGCTTCTAGAGACGACAGCTCGTTACAGAAACTGATCTAAACTGGTTGCAGTTTATTCCCATTACATATGATGCTTACTGATGGTTTTAAATAGATGCTACTGATTATTTTAAGGAAAAGTCCATTTGTTCCTATATTCTTAAGTGTTTTTTTTTTAATAGAAATGGATGTTGGATTTTATCAAATGCTTTTTCTACATCTATTGAGATCATCATATGATTTTTGTTAATTTTGTTATTAATATGGCCCATTATACTGATAGTTTTTCTAATATTGAACCAGCCCTGCATTCCTGGTATAAATCCTACTTGATCATAATGTATTATCCAGGGGATGATTTTCTGTAGTCTTTTTGCTAATATCTTATTTAAGATTTTAGCATCAATATTCATTAGGGAAATTGGTCTATAGTTTTCTTTCTCCATTTTCAACCTACCTGGTTTGGGTATCAGTACCATGTCTGTGTCATAAAAGGAATTTGGTAGGACTACTTCATTTCCTATTTTTTTCAAATAGTTTATATAGTATTGGGGCTAATTGTTCTTTGAATGTTTGGTAAAATTCACATGTAAATCCATCTGTCCTGAAGATTTTTTTTTCTTAGGGAGAAGATTAATAGCTTGTTCTATTTCTTTTTCTGAAATGGGACTATTTAAGCAATTTACTTCCTCTTCTGTTAATCTGGGAAGCCTATTTTTTTGGAGTTACTCATCCATTTCACTTAGATTATCAAATTTATTAGCATAAAGTTGGGCAAAGTAACTCATTATTTCTCTAATTTCCTCTTCATTGGTGGAAAGTTCCCCTTTTTTATTTTTAAGACTGAAAATTTGATTTTCTTCTCTCCTTTTTCTAATCAGATTTACCAAAGGTTTATCTATTTTGTTGGTTTCTTTCATAAAACCAACTCTTAGTTTTATATATTAGTTCAATAGTTTTTTTTTTTTACTTTCAATATTATTAATTTCTCTTTTTAATTTTAGAATTTCAAATTAGTATTTGATTGGGGGTTTTTAATTTGATCTTTTTCTAGCTTTTTAAGTTGTAAACCCAATTCATTGATCTTCTCTTTCTCTATTTTATTCAATTAGCCTCTAAAGATAGAAAATTTCCCCTTATTACCACTTTAGCTGCATCCCATATATTTTGGTATGATGTCTCATCATTGTCATTATCTTGAGTGAAATTATTGTGTCTATAGTTTGCTGTTTAACCCAATCATTAGATAAATAAAACCACAAAACAAATAAGTAAGAAATTAAAGAGATAAATTTTGAGAGTGCAAGCTTGAGATCTCCCACTATTATGGTTTTGTTGTCTATTTCTTTTTGTAACTTTCTTAACTTCTCCTTTAGGAAGTTAGATGCTATACCACTTGGTGCATATATATTTACTATTGATATTGCTTCACTGTCTATGCTACCCTTTAGTAAGATATAGTTTCCTTCTTATCTCTTTTAATTAGATCAATTTTTGCTTTTGTGAATTTTTGTGAATTTTGTGAATTTTGTGAATTTTGTGAATTTTTTGTGAATTTTTAATTAGATCAATTTTTGCTTTTGTGAATTAGAATTTTCCATTCTAATTTTCAAGGGGTCTGTTACTTGGGTAAAGTCTTGTGCCTCTTGTAGTAAAATCTTTCCAGTTCTCTTTCCAGTTTTTACTTATAGGATGCTTATTTTTCCTAATTCCTTTTTCTAGGAATTTTTTCTGCATTTCTAATATAATTTTCACTTATTGATCTGCTTATTTATTTATACATTCATTGATTTTTCATTCATTCATTCATTCATTTACTTATTTATCTATCATCTATAATTTCTCATTTAATTTCATCCAGTATTCCTAGTTGACCTAGTGTCCAAGCTATTCTTTCCTTTGAGACTTTGCTTGTAGATATTTGGGGCTGATTCTGTTTGGAGTTTGGGTATTGAGTATTTGTAGCTCCATGATAGCTCTTTATCATAATTACTTCATTGTTGATTACTCATTCTCTGAGTCATTCTTACTTCCTGAATTGTAATTTTTTCTAGAAAGAGTCTGGGTACGTTATAATGTTCTGAAGAAGATAATTAGTGATCCTGTCATTATATTCTCTGGTATTGCATTGTAGAGGGTCACAGATAGTAAGGGAACTCTTGATAAGGTACAAGACCCTTCAGCCCAGAGGGAACCTGCTAATTATATCTGGTTTGGTTCCCCACCTCCCTTTGGTGCTCTCATCTTTTCTGAGCAGTCAGGGAGGGTGTGGCCACTCCCCTTTAGTATTCTTACTCTTCCTGAGAAGTCAAGGAGGCCTGACCACCAGTGTTTTACTTGAAGCAAGGGATACTTACAGTAAAGAGAGACATTTACATATCAATAGCAGGGTGCTTATAGTTAGCACTTGCACAGTGTGCTGTGATGATATAATGATTCTCTAGTTGGCACATGCTTAGTGTGCTGTAATAATGTAATCATACACCATTATATATGGCTGAGAGGACTTGAAATAAGGAGTCCATCTGAGACAGATAGGTGGCATAGTAGATAGAACACTAGCCCTGAATTCAGAAGGACCTGAGTTCAAATCTGCTCTCAGGCACTATCCGTGTGACCCCAGGTAAGTCACTTAACTCAGATTGCCTCAGAATAAAAAAAAAAATGAAATAAGGACTTCATCTGTTACCATCCTTGTGAGTCTCCTGCCTTCTTTACTACTCCACTAAGACCAAGGCTGGTCCCAAGATCCTCTAGAGAGCTAGTCCAGATGGTATATTTTGGCACTCCAATTTGGGGACTCTAGAAAGCACACTATACTTTGGTGCTGGAAGAAGGACCTCCAGAAGGACACTACATTTTGGCACCCAATGTGGGGTGCTAGAAAGCAGGACACTACTCTGCATTCTATGTTCTTCAAGGATCTCAGGGTTTATTTTTATGCATTTAAATTCGTATTATCTGGAGCATGTTCCAATTATTGCTTTCCTGGTCTGAACGTTATAGGCCCAGCTAAGGTCTGGGCAACACAAATATGAGTTTTTCCTTGATCAAAACTCCTATAGAGAGTTGATAGCCTTAGCCAATGTAAGTTATCTGGAAGGATCTATGTAAAGTTCTTGAATTGTGAGGGTTCGGTCGTCTGCTCAATTATAATCCTTCTCTGGGAGGAGATCTGTAAAATCTTTTCCTCTGTGCGCAGGTTTCTTGGGAGCTCTGAATCTCCTCCAGCTCTTGTCCTTTCTCAAATCATACTGGTCTCCTTTCAACCTGCCTGGCGGCAAAACTCTATCCCAGAGTCGATTCTCTCAGACTCAATGCTGCCCTTCTTTTATCCTCACCAGAGAATAGGCAGGTGAGAGAGAACTCAATGGGGTGTGGGGAAATACTTCCACCAATGAACTTGCTCCTCTTAGAATTCCTAAGGTATAAATTCCCTTTAAAGGCCCGAACCAAAGGTCTGAGCCAGAGAACTGTCAAGTCAACCTGAATTCTCACCTTGTCACTGTCCAGACAACCTGAGTTCTCACCTAGTAATCCTAACAGATCTAGAGATTCAGAGAAAGAGAGATTTGGGTTTTCTCTTCATCTGAGGTAGGTGAGAATGTAAACTGAAAAATCTCTATGACTCAACATAGAATTGAAGCAATAGATTCACTTTGAAGACACAAAGGAAAATTATTATCACAAGAGTTCTTAATCTTTTTTGTGTATCATGGATTCTTTTAGCAATCTAGTGAAGTCTATGGAGCCTTATTCAGAATAACCTTTTGTTGCCCATGTTCATAATTGATGGAAATGTTCAACTTAGAGGCTATTGAAAATAAAGCTGAATTTTTTTCCCATTGTAGTTCATGGCTTCAACTGAAACCTGACTCCAGTTTAAGAATCCATGCTCTCAACTTCAGGAAACTTTTTGTCTGTGAAACCTTGGTTTAAGGGAACTGCACTATAAAGAAACCTTAAAATACAGAAATACCTTGAATTGGAGATAAATTTGAGAAATAAACATACTCTGAAGGGCTTTCATTGAATTGGCTGTGTTAGAGAGTAGATACTCTGGTGGGGAAAGACCAATTGCTGTCAGCTAAGAATTGAAAAAAAACCCCAAAACTGTAGAGGTGGGCAGGATGGAACATTTCACAGAAGATGGTGAACATCATTTGATAGTCTAGCAACAGACGAAGTAATAGGACTGCAAAAGAAGACTGAAACAGTAAACAGGAAACAATCATCTCCAGAGAGCTAAGGGAAATTCAGGAAATAAAGTTTAAGAAAGGCTTTAAAAAGGGAAAACTGACTTGTTATCTTCTTAGAGCACTAGAACTAAAATCTAAAGGGAAAAACAGTGCTTTACAAAAGGAGAAATTAAAATAAGCATACTATGAAGTAGAAATCCTTGAGAAGTACCTATAAAGAGTTTTAAAGTAGTATGCTAAATGCCTGAGATTATATAGCTGCAGGGAGGATTGTTGGTCATTGATGATATTGTTTTGTTTTTTGTTTTTAATGGATTTTGATAATAGTTCTACTTGTTTCCCTTATCTTCTAAATAAAGATGATCATAATTTGAGCATATTATTAGAGATTTTAGTGACCACACCTCAGGATATGTAAGATACTAAAGTTCTTAAATTACCTGAATATAAATAATCATCCAGAAATATCCCTAAAGTGTACCCATACCCTTAATATGCCAGGAGCTACACTTTGATTCAAAGCATTCATGCAGAAAATAAACAAGTTTCCTATTTCTATCACAGCTCACTACTTCGTTTAATTGTAAGGAACCAAATCTAAGGTTTTGTTTCACAGATGAATGGGACTGACTGGATGAAGTACTTCTCAGTATTGTCACATGATCCCTGTTCCCAGAACTTTGGGATCTTGAGAGGTCATTTGTTCTCTTGAGGAATGAACTTTGAACCTGGAGATGGAGGAAGTTGCAGAAAGGATGGTCAAAGATAGTTACATCCTGTTAGTGTATCCAATGAGAAAGCTCGAGTCTTTTGCTTTTAAACCCTGGACAAGCCTGAAGCAGCTCAGGTTCCAGGTCACATGGTGGGAGTTAGGATGGCTCCCAGGTGTGTCTGGGCCTCTCCCTGTAAGGGTTAAATAAATGCTTTCTCTTTGTACCTGATGATGTTTTTGATTAGTTAATTGGATTGGGAAGGGGGTCTTGCACCAGACCCATCCCACATACAGATAAAGCAGAGGAAGTATATAAAGACTTTAAAATTTCACAAACTTTATTTAAAATAATAGCCTTTCTTATTTATCCCATGCCCTGCTGAGATTAATCATCTATCTATCGATCTATCATCAATCTACTTAATGATTATTCATTACAAACTTATAAATACTTAAATAGTTGTTTCCTTACAAAATATTTATAATCTCCAAGTGAGGTGAAAATAAAGCTTTTATAATAGAAAGACCTGACTAAGGAGGTCAATATCTAGTACAAAGAAGATAATATGTGTATCATTCCAAAGTCCAAAACTCCACATAAATATCTGCCATCATGCAATGCTATATGACCTCTGTAAGGAGCCAGAATTGAGAGTCTGGGAAATAAATGAGCTTCCTTTAAAAATTTTTTTAGGAAAAACATGTGCTTCTACATTCTCTTTAAAGAGAAGCTGAGAGAGAGAAAATAGACTTGAAAAGGTAAATATTTGGCAAAAGATAGTTCCCTCAACAAATTCTTGATTTTCATTTTGCTCCCCTAGAGTGCTTGAGCAATGCCTCTTTACTGAGATCTGAGACTCTATGATAAGCCAAGTTGTTCCCAGTGGAAAAGTTCACTGACTCAATGAATTGTCTAGTGTAGCCTAATTTATATAACTGCTCTGACTCTTCTTTGCTATCTGCTTAAATAAATAAGTTTCTTCATTATTTGTGTTACTAGCATTTTGTATCATTTAAAAAAAATTTAGAGGTCACATAAATTTTTTTTTTTAAATTTCAATTAAAAAAAAATTCCAGGGGGCAGCTAGGTGGCACAGTGGATAGAGCACCAGCCCTGAATTCAGGAGGACCCGAGTTCAAATTTGATTTCAGCCACTCAACACTTCCTAGCTGTGTGACCCTGGGCAAGTCACTTAATCCCAGCCTCAAAAAAAAAAAAAAAAAAATCAATTCTAGTACTTCTTCCACTAATGCAGTTTGCTATACCAAATTTTAATAGGTAATCATTGTAGTTAGTAAACTTGGGAAAACAAGCCTCTGGCAATGAAGTTTTCTAACTTAGCCAGCTTGGTTCTTAGACAAGACAAGTATCAAGGTCATCGCTAGAGTCACACTATATAGGCCTTCTTATCTTGGTGGGATCTGTCAGAATTTGTGCATGATTGGTCATGCATTTAAGAATCTGGGATAACCTCTATACCAGGATGAGACATCAAAATAGGACTTTAGAGAAGGAGTAAATAGATCTTAGTTTTTTTGTTCATTCAGATAATGTAAACAAATCTTTATAACAGTTTTCTAAGGGAAAGATTCAGCACTGCTAGTTATAATAATAAGTAGTTATACTAAATGCCAGGATTAGGTCTCCAAAGTTCAGAAGAAGGACAAATAGTTAAAGTTATAGTCACATTTTGTTGAATATAAGAAAGAATCTACCAAAACTTAGGGCTGCCCAACAACTAATTCAATAGAATATCCAACATATATTAAAGAACTTGTTATGTGGAAGAGCTTTATGCTATGTTATAAGACAGATATAAAATTCAGAAATGGTTTACATCTTCATGGACCCTACAATTTAGCAAGATATATGTGCAGATCAATAAAACAATGTAGTTTAAATAGGATGAAATATTTGAGGAAATAATTATTGGGGAGAATCAGAAAAGGCTTCTCAGAGGAGACAATATTTGTAGATATTTACTCAGGATTCTTAAGAAGATAAGCTTGGAAGAATGAAGGATAGAACATCAAGAGTGAAAATCAGTGAAGAAGATATCACACACACACACATACACACACACACACACACACACACACACACACACACAAATTCTACTGGGGAACGAAATTGTAGAAATATTCCAATTATGTTAAGTTATGGAGTTTGCTTGAAAGGATAATTAAGGGGGAGAGACCAGTATAATACAGAGCCCAAAAGACAGATTGAAGCCAGATTTTATCTTCCCAGATCTAATATCCTATGAGTCTAGGATTCTCTTTGTCATGTTGTGTAAGAAATTAAGTTATGTGACCTCTAAGATTTCTCCCAAATCTAAAATTCTCTTTTCTTCTATGTGCAAAGACACTATTAGTTATCCCCTCATTATTTAACGTGTGTGTGTGTGTGTGTGTGTGTGTGTGTGTGTGTGTGTGTGTGTGTGTGTGTATGGTTTGAGTGGGGTTTATTGTTCCAAACAGACCTGGAGATCCTTGAGGAATGTAGGGAGAGACAGGAGCCATTTACAAAGTGATTTGAGACCTTTAGTCTTTAAGTTATAAGTTAAGTTTAGTCTCTTTAAGTTATAAGAAATGATAAAAGACTAATGCATTCAGATTCTTTTTAATTCTTTTGTCTTGTGTTCTAGTGAACTTCAAATAGCATGTTTTATGTACTTTGCTAATCCTTGAAACACAATTGATCCTCTGTTGATGGATTTTATTGGATAGAATTTTGCAAATTTGTAAAGTTGAGATTTTTCTCTATTGTTATATGAGCTTTTTCTAATAAAGGACAAGAACCTCCTTAAAGAACATATGACATTCATGTCCAGAGAAGGGAGAAATATATTTTAGAGATATATAAGAGAAAATATTAACTCTTAAGATGAGGATTTGAATCTGGGCTATACTACTTAGTGGGACCATGAGCAAATTTCTTAAAGTTTCTGCATTGACTTCCTTAATTTATATTATGTGGCTGTTGAGAAGAAAGAGTTGCACAGATTACCCAAGGTTACATAAATGTAACCTATTATAATACTATGAGTTCCATAATAAACCATCATTGTCCTTTGCTCTACAAAGAACAGAGCAAAAATGACTAAAGGAAGTAGATACTTGTTTAGAGAAGAGAGCAAGAAGGCATCTACCTTCCTTGATGAGTTTATTGTTGCCTAGTTTAGAAGAGTTACATCCTACATCATTGAGAAAGATAGCAAATGGGATTGCTGAACAATTGCAAGCTATCTTTTAAAGATTGTTAAGACTGGGAAAGTTACTGGAAAAGTTAAAAAAAAAGGTAAAGGTGGGCTTGGTTTTTCAAAAAAATGTGAAGAAAATGGAATCTAAAAATTACAGACTATTCATCATAATCTAATTTTGTCAAAATTCTAAAAGGTAACTGTTAAAAGAGTAGTTAGTGAACATATAGAAAAGGAAGTCTGTGATCACTAAGAACCATCATGGCTTTCTGAATTCAATGATTTTATTCCCTTTGTATACTAAGTATATAGATATAACTAAGTAATACAGCCCAGATTCAAGACTAGACAAGTAAATATAGGGAATGCTATGAGACATAGTTTATCTAGATTCTAGTTAAATATTTCACAAAGTCTCTCATTTCATTTTGGTGGAAGAAATTAGATAATTGGGCTAGATGAAATAAAGTAAATTGTTCTGGGAACTGGTTGAATGGCCAAATCCATAGAACAATCATGGATAGTTTAATGTTGGCTTGGAAGTATTCCAGAGATCTGTGCCTGATCCTGGGTTATTTAATTTGTTTTAATTACCTTTTAAAATTGAACTAAATACAAAATGAGGGGGGAAGAGAATAAAAAAAGAAAGACAGAAAAAGGAAAATTAAAAAAAACAGCGAAAATAAAATATTGTCATATGCCCAGCAGAACATGAGGGAAGATTCAAAATATATAACAATAAATTTCCACTTCAAGAAAGCATATATAATATTAGAAGAAATAATAATCATGAGTGTCCATCTTTTCTTTGATTCTTTTATTTTCTGCTGTGTACTTTTTACTTTATTTTCTCCCCCTCTTTCATTCCCCCCACCTCCCTCAAATAGGCTACAGTTAAGCACAGATACATGTGTGTGTATACGTATATATACTGTATATACATGTACATACACTCACAGATCCATATACTTATATCTATATTCACACATACATGAGTCTACATGCATATATACCTATATATATTCATACACACAATCTACATTTATACATTTACCAATATGTAAACTTGCATCTAAAACATTATTTATATGAATGACATATAATGCAGATTACTTGACTGAATCTTTAAATTTGACTTTGTCTAAGATCAATGATTGCTAACCCTAATTTTTCTAATAAATTCTATTCCTTATCCTTGTTTTAGTGCTTGTATATATCTCTTATTTCCTATCCCTGCTAACTCTTCTACTTAAATTGTGCTCCTAAACTTGTCTTGCTTTTATTTAACCTTCCCCCACCCATGGATCTCTCTCTTATTTTCTCCTCCCACCCTTTCCTTCCTTCTTTATCTCATTCCCTTTAATCTATACATCTTATTCCACTCTTCTTAATCTAAATATCCTTCTGTATTCCAACTTATCCTTTACCACTCTTTCCTCATCTCTTTATTCCTTTCCCATAAATCTATACATCTTTCTATGCCCCACTTTTCCTCACCTTGTCCTTTATCCCTTGCCCATTATATACCTTGTCCAATTGCCATAAATCTACACATCCTTCTATATCTCACCTTATCCTATACCTCCCTCTATTTAGTTTATAGATTTGGAGAAGTATTACTAGAAAGCATGTTGATCTACTAAGGGTTTTAGGGAACTGCAATCTCTATATAAATTGGCCATGTGATTTAACAGTCAAGAAAGTTAATGGAATCTTAATCTGCATCAAGAATTATAGTATCCAAGACCAAGAAGTAATAGTCCCAGTCCTGATTAAAGCATATCTGAAATATTATGTTTAATTTTGGGCACCATATTTTTGGAAGGACATTAGAAAATTGGAGGATATCAAAAGAAGAGCACTCAAGGTGGTAAAGTATCTCATGCTCATGCCATATGAGAATATATTAAAGAAGCTTATGATGTTTTGCCTAGAAAAGACTTAGATGGATCCTTATTCATATGAAAAAAGATATTTGAATTATTTTTGTAAAACCCAGAGAGCAAATTTCTGATTAATGGAAGGATAAAAGACAAATTTTAGCTTATCTTAAGAAAACTATTTCTTATAATGTTTGTTTCTCTAAATTGTGATCCTTCTCTGGGAGCAGATCTCTTGGGGAGCTTCTGGAGGCAGCCTTCCTTTCAGTTCAGTTCCATCCCCCAAAATGCAGCCAGGAGTTAAAGTCCAGATCCTATACTATGTCCTTTAAAGTCTTGAATCTTTTCCTGTGGTCCGGATAGCTTTAATAGCTCTTGTCAGAATGTCTTTAGCCAGCTTCAGTCTCTAGCTCCCTCTGAATCCAAAGCCTTCAGCCAGAACGGAGGTAGACATGGGAATGAAATCTTGGCTCTGCCTCCAAGAGTGTGTTGTGGGCTTCTGTGTGCTTGGCCCTGAGAGTTTCTTGCTTATATGGTGCACATTGAGTATAAACCAATCATTTCATCACTAGGAAGCCATTATTTGTTGTGGGATTAAATCAATGTTAAATGAGATTTAATCATTGTCTCCTCAATTCCACTCAGTACCTTGTTCCAAGTTCTGGCCCATAACATTTCTTTGTAGGATCAAGTCAATTGTCTCAATTCATTCCAGTGACTTAGCACCTTGTAAAAATCCTAATATCTCCCCTTTGCTTTTGATTTAGAATGTAGGGTAGTCATGAACTCTCTGACTTCTCAAGGAGGTGAAAACATCAAAGGAAATGGGAAATCAAATCAGATTAGTGGGTTTCTGAAGGGGCTCACTTGAAACAGGAATACATAAATCCATCAATATGGGGAGTATTACACATAATTACATAAATTACATAAACACATAGTAACATAACACATGCTAGAAGTGATGTAACAAATAACATGAATCAACATGAAGAATTTATACATATCCATAAGTCCTATAAATAGTCCAAAAGGAATCCATTGTCCATTAGTTCATGTGCCAGGAATCCAATAATTTCTGCAAGTTTTAAAGTCCTGCAATAGTCTCATTAACATTTTTTCATCTCAAGGAATCCAATAATCCCTGCTGGTTTTCAAGTCTTTTAACAGTCTTATCTTGAGTTAGGGAATCCAATGATTCCTGCAGATTTTGTTCTTATGTTTTCTCCTTTGTTTCCAGATTTTTCTCTTTTTCTGTCTCTCTCCAGGTGCTTGTTGCCACTCATGTGTTTCCTTCTGTCTGTTAAAATACAAGCAAACCCTCTCTCCCAGGCAGTTAACCTAATTTCCTTCTATTTACTACTTTCTAAATCTCTTCTCATCATCTGGCAATTACATTGGAGTTGTTTGCACTGGACACTGCCCTGTTGGCTTAAAAGGCCTATATTCTCCCCAAGTGTAATCCATTTCTGCTATCTTTGGCTGACTGATCAGGTAATCCCTTTCTGCCATGTGATTGTTTTTTTCTGCTGGTTGATCAAATCAGAGTCCTGACTTTCTAAAGGCTCCCTGGGTGTAACTTCAGCTGCCATCGTGCCCCACCTATCTTTTGATTGAATTCTTGGAGCTGGGCTCCGCCTCTCATTTCCCTAGGTCAATCTATATTCGGAGGCCCAGTGGAAGCCCTTGTGACATTTTGGACATGGATTTTTTTAGGTCTTCTTTCATCCTGTCTTCTCACTCTATCTCCATATCTACATTGAGCTCTTAGATGTCCAACTTTTACACATATTCATCATAGTCTGAGTATAATAAGCATTAGTGCCCACTGTAGCACAGTGTCTTATGATCTCCTCTAAAGAAGCATCTTTGTGTAGTCCCCATATAATTCTTTTGCAAACCTCATTGACATTTTCCATAGCCAATTGTCTGGTCATTATTTCTGTAGCTGTATTCTCTCCAATAGTTCTTGTGACAGCAGTTTGCAAATGTCCCACAAAATCCGCAAAAGTTTCATTGGGACATTGCCTATTTTAGCCTCCCCTCAATCTTTCTGTCCAGGGAGGGAACCCCAAGCTTTTATTGCAGCCTTAGAAATTTGCTCATCCACTGTTATGGGATAATCAATCTGTTCTGAATTCTCTCAATATTGACCTTCACCTGCTAGTGGATAAAAAGTGAATTGTGTGTTAACTCCTGTTTCCCTATTGCATATGACTTGAATCCTACATAATTCATGATACTCTGAAAGCCACAACAAGTTTTGTCCAGGTTCTAAACATGTCCTAGCTATGGATTTCCAATCATTCGGGGTTAGGATTTCATAATACAAATTATCTGGTAACATCTTAGCATAAGATGATGTGACCCCATAAAGAATGCAACCTTTTTTCAAATCCTTAATTTTATCCAAATTAAAAGGAATGTAACTTCTCCTTTTCTGACCTGAAGAGTCAATCTCTTCAATCACAATGTATGCATCTATAAAATCACTTAGATCCTGTCCTTCTCTCTTAGCTTTAAACAATGCTTTTTCTAATCTTGTCATAGGCCGCTTCACAGGCGATTGTGTTTGTGTCACTGCCTCTTCCCCTCCTCCTTTACCCTCCACCCCTGAAGGGTTAATTGAGGGAAATGGAGATGGGAAATGCTCCTGTTGCTCAGAATTATACTTAACTCCATTGTCATCTGATTCATCCTTTTCACCTAATTTAGTTTATACCTCCCCCTTTTGCTCCTTCTTTTTCTTTATTCTATAACTTATATAATTTCCTAAAGCCAGTTGTATTATATTGTATGCATTAAGTGTGTCTTTGGAAATTGAGTTAGGTCCATTTTTGTTGTAGTATTGACAAAATTCCTCTCCTACTAATTTCCATTCCTCTAGATCCAATTCTTTTTCCATAGAAAAACAAGGTCTATAACTTGCACAGTTTTTAAAAGTTCAGTGATCTCCTCCAAAATTATAATCAATCCTTGGCTTTTTATAACCTTGACAAGGCTCTCTAAACATTTTCCTTGAACAGGAACAGAAGGCTATTTTCTAAAAATTTGCCCCATTTCACTGAAATTTTACTTTAGCTCTTTAACAAAGTTTCCTTGTTACTCATGCTATTTCTGGGTCAGAGAGACTTTTCCACTGAGATCTGGATTGTGTGTGTCCCTGTTCAGGCACCAAAATGTAAAGTCTGGGGTAGCTCCTGAAAGGGCTCAGAATCAGTCAGAGTCAGGAGAAGCAAAAGTCCTTACCCTACGTTGGGTGCCAAAATATAATGTTCTGTTTCTCTAAATTGTGATCCTTCTCTGAGAGCAGATCTCTTGGGGAGCTTCTGGAGGCAGCCTTCCTTTTAGTTCAGTTCTATCCCTCAAACTGCAGCCAGGAGTTAAAGTCCAGATTCTATATTGTGTCCTTCAAAGTCTTGAATCTTTTCCTGGGGTCTGGCTAACTTTAATAGCTCTTGTCAGAATGTCTCCAGCCAGCTTCAGTCTCTAGCTCCCTCTGAATCCAAAGCCTCCAGCCAGCACGAAGGTAGATGTGGGAATGAAATCTTGCCTCTGCTTCCAAGAGTGTGATTGTGGGCTTCTGTGTGCTTGGCCCTGAAAATTTCTTGCTTATATGGTGCATACTGAGTATACACCAATCATTTCATCACTAGGAAGCCATTATTTGTTGTGGGATTAAATCAATGTTAAATGAGATTTAATCATTGTCTCCTCAATTCCACTCAGTACCTTGTTCCAAGTTCTGGCCCATAACATCTCCTTCTAGGATCAAATCAATTGTCTTAATTCATTCCAGTGACTTAGCCCCTTGTAAAAATGCTAACAATTTATAATTATTAGAATGGGCTGTCTTAAATCATACTATCTTTTCTTTCACTGGAGGTCTTCGAGCAAAGCCGCCGGTTAGACTATTGTTGAATATTTTTTAAAAGAGCTTTTTATTCAGATATAATTTAAACTTCCAATTCAAGGTCCCTTTTAAATCTAAAGTCATCCTGCTCTATTAAGATAGGAAATGTAGAGAATAAGGTCCCTCTTACTCTATGACTAAAGGATGTTATAAATGTACTATAAGATCTACACTACTGCTCAGAAGTGTGACCTTGC
This sequence comes from Sminthopsis crassicaudata, assembly GCF_048593235.1. NCBI lineage: Eukaryota > Metazoa > Chordata > Mammalia > Dasyuromorphia > Dasyuridae > Sminthopsis > Sminthopsis crassicaudata. Next base: position 601,500,331 of record NC_133618.1, read on the forward strand.
ACTTTACAGGTTTTTTTTTTTTTTTAATAGGATAGAAGTCCATTTCTATGATATGATTAGATAATGTGCAGTTTGGGATTTAGTAAAAAAAAACAACAACAAAGGATCATATGACCATCCATTTTTGTTTTATTTATCACATAAGCTGTTTTTGCTCATGCTAAGTCATTCTGGCTAAATTTTGGAACTAAACTGATTGTTTTCAGTAAAATAATCAAGTTATCTCTAGTTTTAATAGTCCATGGCTCTGTGATTCTATTTTGTCTCTATGATGGAAAACTCTGACTGAATATTTAAGCTATCAACTGACTAGTTTAGTTTTGTGAGGAAATAGTCTATTTTGTAACTTACAGAGATAAAAATTCAACCACCACTACAATGTCAAAAATTCACTTTCTCCAAGAGGAGACACATTTTATTCTCTCTTTTAAATTTCATTCTGTGGCTCGGACTGTCTTTAAACTATAGCTGGTTCTATTCAGAATGCTCTTTGATATACTTCCTGATGCAGACTAATAGTATCTTTTCACTACATATGTGATTAAATATTGAAACAGTATCCACAACTAAGAGTCTTCTCTGGTGGTTAAATTTAAGATAAAACATTTGAAAAATGCAAATGTCCAATTGCTGAATTCAAATTAACTTGATCCTGAATTTGTGTGTGTGTGTGTGTGTGTGTGTGTGAAATGTCAAAGGGGTTACATGATAAATATTTTTTCCCCAATTACTTTAGTATGAAAACTTATATGCATAAGAAAGCCACTGGGATTTCCACCACATCATTCTGTCAAGGAGTTAAGTGCTGTTGGGAAAGGTGGTCCATATTTATAAACAACATGAAATGAAGCTAATATACAGCATCAATGTGGTAATTAATATGATCAAAAGGGAAATATAATGCAAAGTTCCTCTCGATTTTTTTTCCTGAAATTTTGCAACCAAATGCAATATAGAAGTTAGAAATATAGGGTAAAAAATAATATTTATACAAATCAGGCTCTCATTCATAGAACAAAAATTAATAAATAAATGGACAAGTAATTTTTTTAGATTCCATTTTATTTTTTCTGAGTCTTCAAGACCTGTGGCTACTAAGAAGATGGGAATTTTAGTATTTGCATTTATCTGGTAGAATCTTGTCAAGGGATACTGTCTTTCTTTCTTTTCTTAATAGCATTTTATTTTTGTAAATACATGTAAAGATAGTTTTCAACATTCACCTTCTCAAAATCTTATATTCCAAAATTTCCTCCCTCTTTCCTCCATTTCCATTTCCTCAAGACAACAATCTGATATAGGTTAAATACATGTGATTCTTCTAAACATATTTCCATGTTCAGCATGCTATTCAAGAAAAGTCAGATCAAAAGGGAAGAAAACATAAGGAAAAAAAAGCAAATAATAATAACAACAAATAAAGTGAAAATACTATGTTTTGATCCACATTCAGTCTCTATAGTTCTCTCTCTGGATGTGGATGGCACTTTCCATCACACGTTTATTAGAATTGACTTACTTGAATCACCACATTGTTGTAAAGAGTAAAGTCTATCACAGTTGATTATGATATGATATGATATGATTCTGCTCACTTTAATTAGCAGCACTTCATTCAGGATTGTCTGAAATCAATCTGCTCATCATTTCTTATAGAACAAACCATATTCCATTATTTTCATATACCAAAACTTATTCAGCCACTCCTCAACTGATGGATATTCCAGTTCCTTACCCCTACAAATAAGAGCTGCTACAAACATTTTTGCACATATGAGTCCTTTTCCCTCTTATGAACTCCAGATGCAGTAGAGACACTGTTCAATCAAAGAATATGCACAGTTTGATAGACTTTTGATATACTTTCAAATTGCTCTCCAGAATGGTTAGATCATTTCACAATTCTACCAACAACACATTAATGTTCTAGTTTTCACACATTCCCTACAACATTTATCATTATCCTTTCCTGTCATCTTAGCCATCTGAGGTGTGTCTTAATTTGTAATTCTCTAATCAATCATTTTTTTCTTTTTAATTTTTAAGTTACATGATAACTTTATTTTATATTTAAAAGGAATAGCATGTTCTACAAAATAGATTTACAGTTTCAGAATCATTTTTTTCATATGACTAGAAATGGCTTTGATTGCTTCATCTGAAAAGTGTTTACATCCTTAACCCATTCTGCTGATTGACAGACCACTATTTTATGATAGAGTTTTAGGTCTGATTAGGTCTGATTTTAGGTCTGATTCAGATAGACCACCTTCCTTTGCAATTTTTTTTTTTTAATTAATTCTCTTGAAATTTTTGACTTGTTTTTCAAAATGAATTTCATTATTACTTTTTCTCCCTCTATAATTTCTCATCAGTTTGATTGGTATGGCACTGAATAAGTAGATTAATTTAGATAGGATTAACATTTTTGTTATTTTAGCATAGCCTATTCATGAGCATTTTATATTCTTCCATTTGTTTAGATCTAACTTTATTTGTGTAAAAAAGTGTTTTGTCTTTGTATTCATATAATTCCTGGCTTTGTCTTGGCAGGTAGACTTGACAAGATATACTTTCCTGTGTGATAACTGTGTATGTGAAATGGGTAACAGGTTTATCTATTAGTGGTTCCTGATTATCTATTGATGCTGATGGTGTCAAGGATGGTGTATCCTTTTTGTACTATAACTACTTCCCTCAATGATAACTGTAGGAGCTGGGCAAACTGTAGGGCCAGTGGTCTTGGAACACTGTATAACAGCACATTATGATTCAGTGCTAACAACACCAAAGTTGTACAGTAAAGATTTTCACTAGAACAATACATTATTATTCAATGCTTATAAAATCAAGATAGTACAACATAGTACTCCAAAAGAACATTACAACAGTATTGTGAAATACAACACTAAGGTAGTACAATACATTACTCCAATAGAAAGTACAACAGTTCTGTGCAATGGTTACACCACAAAGGAAGTACAAAAGAGTATTTCAATAGAACAGTACAACAGTACTATGCAATGCTTACAACAAGGCAGTACAGTATAGTATTCTAATAGAGAAGTACAATAGTATTGTGCAATGCTTAAAACACCAAGGCACTCCAAAACATTTTTCCAATAGAATAGCAAAACAGTACTGTGCAATGTTTACAACACCGAGGAAATACAATACAATATTCCAACTGCACATTACAATAGTAATGCACAATGCTGACAAAACCAAAGTAGTACAGTACAGTATTCCAAAAGAACAGTATAATAGTACAACAGTATTTACAATGCTTACAATAAAACAATATAATGAAGTATTCCAACACCACAATATAATCATATTGTACAATGCTTGTAATATCAAGGTAGTACAACACAACATTCCAATAAAATAACACAACAGTATCATACAATGCTTACAACAACAAGGCAGTACAGTGTAGTATTCCAACAGAAAAGTGCAACAGTACTATGCATTGCTTAAAACAAGGTAGTACAATATAGTATTCCAATTCATCTGTACAACAGTACTGTGTAATGCTTGCAACACCAAGGAAGGACAATACAGTATTGCAACTATACACTAAAATATTATTATGCAATTCTTACAACATCAAGGCAGTACACAACAGTATCCAAATAGTACAGTAAAAAAGTACTATACAATGCTTACAACACGAAGGTAATGCATTACACTATTCCAATGGCATAGTACAATACTGTGCAAGGTTAACAACACCAAGGCAGGACAACATAGTACTTCTATATAACAACACAACACCATTAGATAATGCTTAAAACACCAAGGCAGTCTAGTACTATATTCCATTTGCACAGTACAACACTAGTTTGCAATGCTTTACAACACCAAGGCAATATATATAGTATTCCAATTAAAAAGTACAACAGTATTATGCAATGCTTATGACACCAAGATGATACAATACAGTATTCCAACAATACAGTAAAACTCTACTATTCAATGCTTACAATACCAAGGCAATAAAATATTCTATTATAATAAAACCATACAACAGTATTGGACAATGCTTACAACAATAAAGCTGTATAATAAAGTATGTTAACAGCAAGGTATAACTGTGTTGTGCAATAGATATAACACCAAGGTAATACAACACATATTCCAATAAAACAACACAATAGTATTATACAATGTTAACAACAATAAGGAAATATAGTATAGTATTCCAATAGAAAAGTACAACCATATGGTGCAAAGCTTAAAACACCAAGGCAGTACAATACCAAGGCAGTAAAATATATTACTCCAATAAAACAGTACAACAGTACTGTGCAATGATTACAACACCAAGGCAGTACAATACAGTATTCCAACAACACAGTAAAACAATACTGTGCAATTCTTATAACACCAAGGCAGTATAATACAATGGTGCAATAGCACAGTACAAAAGTGTTGTGTATTGTTTATAACACCAAGTACAAACAGTATTCCAATAAAACAGCAAAACACTACTATTCAATTCTTACAACACTAAGGTACTACACCACAGTATTGCAATAGAAGCGTACAACAGTATTGTGCAATAGTTAAACAACCAAAGCAGTAAGGTATAGTATTCCAACAGCCCAGTACAATCATACTGTGCAATGCTTACAACACCAAGGAAGTATAGTATTCCAATAGAAAAGTACAGCTGAATTGTGCAATGCTTACAACACAAAAGAAGTACAGTATAGTATTCCAAGAGAAAAGTACAACAGTATTGTACAATGCTTACAACACCAAGGCATATTATTCCAATAAAACAATATAACAGTATTGTGCAACGCTTACAACATCAAAGGTGTACATTACTGTGTAATGTCTGGGATAGCTTTCTGGAAGTCTTCCTCAATGGGTCTTGGTCTCAGCAGGATAGTCACCAAGAGAGTCTAAAGCAATAGAGTCTAAAGTCTTTATTATCTCCTTCACAGTCTGTTTACTCTGACTGACTGACCAAATGCCTCTGTCCTCAGTTTTCTCAGCCCTTAAATACCCTATTATAATAACATCATTGTACTGAGTATATGCCAACTAGAGTGATTATATCATTATATTAAATTAAACTGATTATATCATTATATCACACTAGATATATGTGAACTAGAGAACCATTATCTCATCAATTCCACAGAGTTAACACCTTATTATAAGTATTCTTGTTTCAACCTTCTACATTTCTTTTGTTTTAGAACACAGGTGGTCACACTTTTCCTGACTTTTCAGGAAGAGAGGTGAAAACATCCTCCATGACTTCTCAGGAAGGGAGGTGAAAACACCAAAAAATAGGTGATCACTTCCTTCCTGACTTCTCAGAGAGGTGGAGAATACCAAACCAGACATTGTTAGCAGGTTTCCTCTGGACTGAAGGGTCTTATTTGAAAAAGGTATACATAAATCCATCAGCATAGGAGGTATTACACAAGTACATAGTAATATAACACAGGCTAGAAGTGATGTAACAAACAATATGAATCAACTTGAAGAATGATACATGTTCACAAGTCCTAGAAGGAGGATATATAAATAACAATCACATAAATACCTCCTTCAGCAGCCAAGAGTTAATCCAAAACCAATCTATTGTTCATTACTTCATGTGTCAGGGAATCCAATGATTCCTGTAGATTTTGAAATCCTGCAACAATCTCTTTGACAATTTTTGATGTTCATGAGTCAATTGCCATAACTGCCATGCTTTCTCAGTGGTAGGCATAGTCAGCGTGCATCAGCAGTGCATCTTTATCAAAAATCAAAAATTAATAGTGTAAAAAGCTAAATTTAAAAGTTCTCTAGAGTTACCTGTGGCTCCCCCTTTCATTTGTTTTTGGAGGAGTATCTTGATGTCTCTGTTTCTCCTCTCTAGTTCTCTAATTTAGTATGATTGATTTAATCTTACAACAAATAATAATTCCCTAGTCATATAATGATTGACTTGTATTCAGTATGATGAATGGATTTAATTGTAATAGAGTATTTAAGAGGTCAGAGTCAGACCTGGAGGAGGACTCAAAGAGACTTGAAGACAGATACCCTGGTGGTAGCTGGTCTGTCCTCCTTCACTTCTCCATTGAGACCAAGGCCCATCTGAAGGTCCCAGAAAGCTAGCTCAGCCCCAGGTGAAGGAGATAATACAGACTTTGGACTTTATTCCTAACTATTCTTGTGGTGATTATTCTGCTTAAACTAAGGCCCATTCTCTCCAGAGAGCTAGCCAGAACATTACAGATCCTCTTCTGACAGTTAATCAGTCAGTCAGCAATCTGCACATCTCAGTCTCTGCTCCATCTTCAGTCTGATTCTGATCTCTTAAATACTCCATTACAATTAAATCAATTCATCACACTGAGTATAAGCCAATCATTATATCACTAGGGAACCAATTATTTTATCAATTCCACTGAGTTAATGCTTTGTTGTAGGATTAAATCAATCATACTGAGCCTTAAGTATACCTTTCTAGAATTCCTGCCCTCTACAGTAATACAATACAATATTCCAACAGCATAGTACAATAGTACTGTGCAATCCTTACAATACCAAAGCATAACAATATGCTATTCTAATAGCACAATACCACAGTATTGTGCAATGCTTACAACACCAAAGCAGTACAATGCACTCTTCCAATAGCACAGTACCATAGTATTGTGCAATGCTTTCACCTCTGAGGCAATACACTGCAGTACTCCAAAATCATAGTACAACTATACTGTGCTGTTCTTACACCAAAGTAGTACAATAGACAACAAGCTTAAAACATCCAGACAGTATAATACCCTATTCCTATAGAACAACATACAGTGAAATGGTTATACCACCAAGGAAGTACAATACAGTATTCCAACAACACAGTAAAACAATATTGTGCAATGCTTACAACTCTGATACAGAACAATAGAGTATTCCAACAGAACAATACAACTGTGCAATGCTTACCGCACCTAGGCAGTAAAGTACCCTATTACAATAGAACTATACAACAGTATTGAGCAATACTTACAACAACAAAGTAGTATAATAAAATATTCCAATAGCACAGTATAACAGTACTGTGCAATGCTTACAACACCAAGGAAGTACAATACAGTATCCCAAAGGCAAAGTACAATATTATTATGCAATGCTTGCAACATCAAAACAGTACAACAGAGTATTGAAAAAAAATAGCACATAAGAAATGATTGAGCTGTTTGCTCTCAGAAAAACCTGGACAGATTTATATGAATTGATACAAAGTGAAGTAATCATGTTTACAGTAATAGCAATATTGTACTATAGTCAATTGTGAATGACTTGGATAATCTCAGCAATAATTCTGAAGGACTTATAAAAAAAATGTTATTCACCTTTAGAGAAATATTGAAAGAGTTTAAATATAGGTGAAATCATACTTTTAAAACCTTATTTTTCTTTTTGTGGTATATTTTCTTTCATAATATGAGTAATATGGAAATGTTTTGCCTGACTAAACATGTATATCAAAATTGCATACTATCTCAATGAAGGGAAAAGGGAGGAAGAATGAGAGAGAAATTGGAATTCAATAGTTTAATAAATGAATGTTAAAAATTGAAAAAAAAATAGAATAGCACAATAGTGTTATGCAGTACTTACAACACTAAGGCAATACAGTACAGCATTCCAATAGAACCATACAACAATATTGTGCAATGCTTAATCTTCCAAGGCAGTAAAATGCAGTATTCCAACAGCACAGTAACCATACTGTGCAATGCTTACAACACCAAGGTGGACAACAAAGTTTTTCAATAGAACCATACAACAGTATTGGGCAATGCTTACAACATCAAGGCAGTACAGTATAGTATTCCAATAGTATTGTACAACAGTAATGTGCAATGCTCACAATAACAAGGTAGTACAATGCAGTGTTCCAGCAGCAGAGCATAACAGTACTGTGCAATGCTTACAAGACCAAGGAAATACAATATAGTATTCCAATGACATAATACAATAATATTGTGCAACGCTTGCAATATCAAAACAGTACAATAGAGTATTGAAATAGAACAGCACAATAGTGTTATGCAGTACTTACAACACTAAGGCAGTATAGTACAATATTCCAATAGAACCATATAACAATATTGTTAATCTACCAAGCAGTACAATGCAATATTCTAACAGCACAGTACAACCATACTGTGCATGCTTACCACACCAAGGTAGTAAAAGTTTTTTTTTTTTAATAGGACCATACAACAGTATTGAGCAAACCTTATAACAAGGTAGTAATATAATAAAATATTCCAATATCACAGTACAACAATATTGTGCAAATCTTACAATATCAAGACTGTGCATTACTTTATTCCTATAACAGTAAAACAGTAGGGTGCCATGTTTGCAACACCAAGGTAGTACAATATAGTATTCCAACAGCATAGTAAAATATTATTCTTCAATGCTTACAATACCTAGGCAGTACAATACAGCATTTCAAAAGAAGAGTAAAATAGTGTTTTGCAATGATTATAAAAACAAGGCAATAATATTCCAATAGAACAGTAAATAGTATTGTGCAATGCTAATAACAGCAAGGTAGTATGTTAAGGGATAGGCCAATTCACTGAGAGCCTCCACAGCTGTGGAACATAATATCTAAAGGAGTTGCAAAGCAACCCTTGCTGACACAGGTGATGGAGATTGGGAATGAGATAAATTGGGAGCAGCAGAAAAAGGAGAGAGGTTAGACAACACAACAGTCTCTCCGTCAGAGAGGTAAGAGAACAGCAACTGCCTCTCAGTCTCCTTGTATCATCCTCTCACAAGAGAAGATCCATTCTGCAGGTCTGGGTTGGATCTCCAGCATGTCATGGGAGCATGTCAGGTGGCTCCCATGTATTCCAACAGCTCTCGATAGTACAACAGTAATACTACTATTGTACTATTATACTACTGTTATACAATAAAGTATTCCAACTGCACAGTACAACAGCACTGTGCAATGCTTACAACACCAAGGCAGTGCAATACAATATTCCACTAGAACAGTACAACAGTACTATGCAATTCTTACACTATCAAAGAAGTAAAATACAGTCTTTAAGTAGCAGATTACAAGAGAATTGTGCAATGCTTACAACACCAAGGTAATACAACACAATATTCCAACAGCATAGTACAATAGTACCGCACAATCCTTACAATACCAAGGCACAACAATACACTATTCTAATAGCATAGTAGCACAGTATTATGCAATGCTTATAACACCAAGGCAGTACAATAGACTATTCCAATAGAATTGTACAACAGTATTGTGCAATGCTTAAAACTACAGTGTAGTACAATACAGTATTCCAAAAGAACCATACAACAGTATTGAGCAATTTTTACATCCCCAAAGCAGTACACTGTAATATTCAAAAAGCACAGTACCACTATACTATGAAATTCTTATAACACAGTATTTCAATAGAACAACACAACAGTATTACGGAACACTTAAAACACACTAACACTAAATGCAGTATAGTTCTGCATTCCAAAGACATAGTACAACAGTACTATGCTCTGGTTAAAACACTAAGGCAGTATGATATGGTATTCCAAAGTCATTGTACAACAGAACTGTCCAATCCTTGCAACACCAAGGCACTATAGTACAGTATTCCAATAGAACAGGACAACAGTACTGTGCAATTCTTAGAACAGCAAGGTAGTACAATAGAGTATTCCAACAACACAGTACAACAGTATTGTGCAATGTTTACAACACCAAGGCAATACAATACAGTCTTCCAACAGAATGGTACAACAGTATTATGCAATGCTTACAACACCAAAGCAGTCTTATAGAGTATTCCAATAGTACAGTACTGCAGTATTTTACAATAGTTACACAACAATCCTGTTCCACCACAGTCATCTAACCCAATTTGTTCAGCAATTCCCCAATTGATGGGCATTCCCTCAGTTTCCAAAGCCCTGGCACCACAAAAAATAATTGCCAAAAATATATTTGTCCAAAGAATTTTATGCCTCTCTTTGATCTCCACAAATATCTAAGACTAAAAGATGCTGACTTGCATTGATAGAAGAGGTTCCCCAATATAGAACTTCCCTATGTCACAGTCATTCCCACTTCTTCTTCTTCACAAATAAGTCCTTTATCATTTTCTTTAATCTCTTTGGGATATAGACCTAGTAGTAGCATCATGGGTCAGAATATGCATAATTTTAGAGTCCTTTGGGCATACTTCCAAGTTCTCCAGAATCATTTGATCACAACTATAACAGGGCATTAGTATACTAAATTTTTTCACAGCCCTTACAATCTTTGTAAATTTTTTTCCATTATATTAGCCAATCTAAAAGATATAAGGTGGTATCTTAGAGTGATTTTAATTTGCATCACTCTATTAAGTAATGATTTAGATAATTTTATGTGAATAGATATTTTTGACTTCTAAAAATTGCCTGTTCATATATTTCAACCATTTATTAATTTTGGGAAATGGCTCTTATTTTCATAAATTTGATTTAATTCCCTATATAGTTGAGAAATGAATTCTTTATCAGAGATAATTATTATAAATTTTTTCTCAGTTTCCTATTTTCCTTCTAATTTTGGCTCTCAGTTTGATTAGGAAATATTTATTTTAAATCACTTTCTTCAAATCTGTGGTTTACAATACTACAGTAGCTCTATATCTAAACATTTAGAAAGGAAAGAAGGATTGACTGACATGTCTTTGAGATTCATGATAAACCAAATGATCTTTTTTTTTTTCTTATTACTGACAATCTTAATAAGAAGGCTGGGATTTGCTATCCAATAGTATATTTTTCATAATGTTTGGAAATCTCTAAAATGTTCTAATATATTTATAATCTATGTAAATATTTTGATAAGAGAAATGGTTACTTGACCTCCAAAGGAAAATAATCTTTGCTTTCTTGGAGCTTGAGTAGAACTTTGTACCCATCATAGACATTTTCCATATTATATTTTGGTTATGATTATGTATGTACATATCACAGTCCTGCTATGAGATTCTGGGATTCCTTTAATTTTTCTCCTACTCCCACCAGCAAGTTGCCAAACAAGATTTTCCACACAGTAGTTATGATTGGATCAATTCTTAAGTAGTTTCTTAAGAATAATTGACATTCAGAGTAATGTCTAAAATGATTATTTTGCATTTTATTCTGATTTAATATTATTGTTGTTACCCTTTAATATGAAGAGTTCAAGTTACAGTTTACTCTGCTGGATAGACACTTTTATTTTATTTTATTTCATCTATTAAGTGGTTCTAAGATTTTTTTTTCCTTAAAAAAAAAGACTGGACATTTTTCTGTGAAATTTTTTCTAAGGTTTCTTCATGTACAGGTTCTGTTTCAAGAGAACCACTAGTTAATTCCTCTCCTCCAAATATATGGTCTAGTATAGAGGTTCAAACTCAAAGAGATATGAATTTAATTGATGTCAATAATCACTAACACCATTAAAATAGAATATTACAATTTTATTCTATATCATAGTAGCATTATATAATATATGTAATATGTTTTCACTTCTTTTTACAAAAAAAGCTTGTTAATTCCTTAATATAGTCATCTGAAGGAAAGCAACAAAACACCATATCATTTGGAGGTGACAATGATGATGACTATAGCAGTAGCTCACACTTATTCACCCTTTAGCATTTACAAAGCTTATAGAAGTTCACAAAGATGCTGTAATATAATATATTTATAATGTAGACAATAAAAATATCATTACCCTCATTTTTTATAAGATGATGAATATGAACTTCTGAGAATTTAAAACAGCCCAAAATGATTTACAACCCTCAGGTCTGAAGTCCTTCATGCAATAAGTTCTGCATTCTAGGTCAAATTGATGGTCTCAGAAGAAAATCTTTCATAGGTTTAATTAAGGGAAATTGAATTTAGTCTCTTCCATGAAAGAGGGGGTTAAAAACAAATTGTTTATGCTGCATCACAAATTTAACTTACCCCTCTGGTGATGAACTCAGCAATATTGCTGTTCCTTTTCTACTTTTTGGTTTTTCAATTTCTCTCTAAAGTAAATGCTTTTTCCCCTATATATTTCTCCTGCATGAAGTAAATCATTTTGGGGTTTATTCTAGCTTTAAGATTGTAACATTGAATGTAAATAGGTAAGAATGGCAGAAAAGATATGTTGTTTTTTTTTTTCTGGAGCAGAAAAAAGAGCCATGTTTATTTTATTGTTTTCGGTGATATGTAGGAATGGTTCAAGGACAGATAATCTTTATGGAATGATTTCTTTCCTGGTAACTGGCAAATTCCAGGTGAATTTTTCTTTAATAATTTGTCATGTAATAAAGAGCAGAGTAAGTGCTGGACTCACATATGCAGCATTCAACTTGTAAGAAAGCTGGCTTCGTCAATTATTTAGTGCTATTTGTTCAATCATGCCTGGTCCACCTCGGTTTCCTAGACATCATGTTCCCATTCAGATTCACAGGGCAGCCTCCCTCCCTGGAGGAGTTTCTTATGAGGCAAAGAGGAGGAATCTGTCTGGGGAACAAGTATATGTTACAGATTTATGAGAAGAACCAATTAGAAGATGGTTCTGTAAGCTCTATATGTGACTGGAACACAACAAAGACATAACACTTTCATTACATGGGTTGTCTTGGAGGTTTGATTCCAATTCTAAGAACAAAATGGAAAATATTTGTGTTTCTTTTTTTCTTTTCTTTTTTTTTTTTTTTACTTTCTTCCTGCTGTGTAAAAATGCATATTATCCCTTATATGCTCAAACTATAATATATTGATCATTTCTCAATAAGAGTAACACAGTGTGGTGCAAAGGAAAATTACCTGTTTTTAAAGCTAAACAATCATAGAAACATAAATTTAGTGTTAAAAAGGATTTTACAGGCCATCCTAATAGAAATGATCTCAAAGGAATGTAGGGTCTTTGGGGCCTCTTTATATTCCCACCACGTATCACAATCTTTGACACATAGTTCAATTCAATCATTTTTCAGTCATGTCTAACTCTTCATGACCACATTTAGGACTTTCTTTTTTTTTTCTTTTTTATTGTCTACAGTTATTTTATTTTTATAATAGCCTTTTATTTTTAAAAATACATTCAAAGATATTTTTTAGCATTCACTCTTGCAAAACCTTATGTTCCAAATTTTTCTCCCTCTCTTCCCACCTTCTCCCTTCCCTAGACAGCAAGTAATCCGATTAAACATGGACAAGTCTTGTAAATATATTTTCACATTTATCATATAATATACAAAAAAAATCAGATCAAAAAGGGAAAAAAATGAGAGGGGAAAAAAACAAGCAAGCAAACAACAATAACAAAGGTGAAAATACTGTGTTGTGATTCATATTCAGTCCCCATAATCCTCTTTCTAAATGCAGATGGCTCTCTCAACATCACAAGACTATTGGAATTGGCCTGAATCACCTCATTTTTGATAAGAGCCAAGTCTATCATAGTTGATCATTATATAGTCTTTTGTTTCTGTTTACAATTTTTCATTTGGGATTTCCTTGGCAAAGCTATATCCTTCTCCAGTTGATTTCACAAATGAAGAAACTGAGATAAACGATTAAATGACTTGCTCAGCATTATTCTGCTAAGAATTGAATGAGACCAGATTTGAACTCAGGGAGATAAGCCTTACTGATTCCAATCCTGACACTCTATCCACTAGGCTACATAGCTGCGCACATGATAAATACTTTATAAATGCTTGTGAATAGGTTATTACTTTTTTCTGGGAATCAATATGAATGATTGAAGGTAACTCTGGATTCCCAAAGTCTAAAACTGTTAAACTAAAATTTGGAAAGCTTCTATTACCCAGAGGAATTTCAATTATAACTTCGTATCAATCATTTGAAGACCAACCTAAGTCTGGAGAAGCTTATCATCTGAAATCTCTCCTAAAGGTGATATTTCAAGCTAGAGAAAGTCATGAAATCATTTGCTAAAAGAAAAAGGAAGACTATAATCTATATCAGTGAATGGAGGGAGTCCAGACACAAATGAAATCATGAATTTTTAGAATAATTTTATTCATTATATTATCAACATCATATAGTAATAGTTTTAGTTTAATGAACAGGGCAAATCACAGATTTATATCTGGAAGTAAAGAAAATAATAGGTATTTATCTTTATATAAAGGGCTCTAATTTTCATGTGACAACTATCTAACATGATTTTCAGTGATTTCTGTTTCATACTTCCTGCTGATGATAGCTGCTATCATTATCATTTATTGTGATTAACCAAAAACTAGATTAAAGTACTTATTACATTAAGTTGCTAAACTAAGCACTGGAATCAGAGATAAAAATGAAGAATTCTCTTATTTCAAAGAGCTTTTAAGTATGGAAGAGTATATTCAAAAAAAGATTCTCTGATAGTATCATAAAAGAGAATGATTGAATGACATGGTTTCCTAAAGATAAAAGTAATTGTCATGCACAAGCTGACTGAATTGACTGCTCAGTCTGGAGAAAATTCAGGTCAACTCCTAATTTTTTAAGGTTTTGCTTTAAGTTAATTTGTCCACCAATGCAATTCCAATGGTAAATTAATTTTCAAGATATGACTGTCAGTTAGCCAATCAATAAGTGTTTATTAAGCACTCATTATGTACCAGATACTGTGCTAAGTACTAGAATGCAGATATAGACAGAACAGTAGATATAATAATAATATCCATGTAAACGAAATCCTAGATCTTTGAAGTATTGAAATATCATTTAAGTATCTCAAAACAATGGGATCTCAAAGAGACTTCAAAGAGATTGCAATAGACCTTAATGGTCAAACCAGGCAGCCCCTCTATAACATCTCAAAAAAGTAGACAACCAGCTTTTATTTGAATTCTCAGGGGATGGAGAACTTACTACTTTATATGACAATATATTCCACTTTGGGACATTTCCAATTGTTAGGAAGATTTTTTGCCTATGGAGCCTAAATCTCTCTTTATAACTTTTGCCCATTTTATCTCATTTTGCTATCTGGGGCCAAGCAAATCAGATTTAACTCCTCTTCTACATATTAGGATTTAAATTACCTGATCAGTCCATCCACAAGCATTTAATGAAATGTTTATTATGAAGCCAAACACTATCCTAAACCATGGTGACACAAAAGAAAAATTTAAAATAATTCTTCCCATCAAGGAGCCTCCCTTCTTAAAGATATTAGGGTGATAATTGCTATCTTGTTCTCTTCTCTCTAGATCTTTCACATTCCAAGCCAGATCTAATATAACATTAAGATATATATTAGATATTATATATATATATACATATATATATATATATAATATAGCATAATCTTAAGATCTTTGACTTCTGCTCTTAATGCTTGCCAACTGTTAGATTTGGTCCAGATTTTCAATAGTCTTCCTAAAATGAAGCATCCAGAACTGAATATAATAATGAAATTGTATATCTAGAATTGTAAAGCTCTTAAAAGTCATCTGGCCCAACCACTTATTCTACAGATAAAGAAAGTCTGGTTCATTTGTATCACTTATAGCTAGTAAGTAAAAGAGGAGAGATGTTAAGTCACAAAAATTCAAGTTCAGTGTTCTAATACACTATACGGTATTTGAGACATGTTCCATTTGGAACAGAGAGTAGGTGGTAAAAATACTCAACTTATAGTTAGTAAACACAGCTTCTAGTCCCAGTTCTTGTTCTAACATTTTATGTGGTTTGATGAGGGAACTCTACCTTTTTAATCTTCAGTGTCCTCAGCTGCAAAATAGGGGCAATCATCCTTGTCTAGTGCCTCTTATAGTCTTTCTCAACTAATATCATCTCTATTTACTTTTGAATCTTTGTTCTTTGAATGAATATTATTTGTTCTTGACACTGGATGCCCTCTCCTAGCTGAATATTAACTCCATCCCTACTGGAGATAGCCTAGAGTACTGTCATACTCCAATTTTTGAATCTACTAATAATCTGTTAATATAGCTTATTGATATTGTCATTTTCAGTCAACTTTTTGTGACCCCCATTTGGAGATATATTGGAATGAGTGGTTTGTCATTTCATTTTTCAGCTCATTTTTACAGATGAAGAAACTGAGACAAACATGGCTAATGACTTACTCAGATTTGCACAGCTAGTAAGCATTGGTAAGTTTTCCTGACTCCAGACCTGGTACTCTATCCACTGTGTCACCTAGTTTGGATTAACAGATAGTCACTAACTACAATCTTCCCAGTAAGATTATGGATCTCTGTGCCTTACCATCCATCTTGCAATTGCTATTTAAGATTCTTCAGTCCTTATCATCTGCTTAGGTCCTCCCTTAAGCTTTGTGATCTTATTTCCATTAAATCCTAAGGACTCTTGGACCTTGTTGTCTACCCTGCTTCTAAAGCTCTGCTATCAGTTCTGCAGATGAACTTTATCATATGAATCGTCTTCTATAATTAGAATGTTAACTCCTGGGATGTAAGAACAGTCTTTTCTTCCTATATGTTTCCAATGCTTACTATACAATAAAGGATAAAATGCTTTTCAGCTCCATTCCATGTGTTCATATGTTCATGCTTGTTTTGTTCAGGTGTTCTCTCATCCTGCTGAGACTGCTCTGCTATAGAGCAGAGACAATCTTAGTTACTCTCATATCTTACTCCATTTTCCCCCTGGTATTTTGTAATGACATCCTTTACAGTGATATGGTATTTCACACTTGTTGAAGTTTTTTTTTTTTTTTTTTTTTCACATCTCATTGAATCCTTCCCACACTCCCAGGAGGCACATTTGAAGTAGAATTTGCTGTTCGAATTGTACAAATGAAGAGACTATAACAAAGAGATTGAATGACAGTTCATAGCACTAAATATTAGAATTGAGATTAGAACCCAGATCTCCTGACAGCTCAATTCACACTACACCTTGCACCACATTATATATAGTAGGCAGTTAACACATGCTTCTGATAGTCGACTATTGCTTCCTGGCTCATGGCATCTAATTTTTCCCTATCAGGTTGTCTGAGACAATATTTTCTTCCTTTTGTATTTGGATCCATCTCTACCTTGCCCCTTAGATATCTGAAATTTCTCCAACTCTTTCTTTCATCTAGAAAATCAGACCAAGCTATAGAGGTGAAAAATAATTTTTGTTCTACAAAAAATCAAGTACAGAAACAGAGAGATAGAGCTAGAGAGGCAAAAAAAATAGGCAGAAAGGGAGACAGACACAGACAGATAGAAAGAGGCAGAGAATTCATTCCATTATCAACTGAGAGTGAAAAAATGAACAATCTACTTTCCCCAAAGTCAAATGTGAAGGAGAGACAGCAGGCATAGAAGTAGTAGAAGTGGTCTCATGGAAAGATCTGTTCATTCACCTTAAGTTTATCTAATTTCGAGGAATCTCAAGATGATGTAAAAGCCAAAACCTTAATTTGAAATACCAGAAAGGTTAGAAGCTTCTTTGTTATCTAGGCACTAGTTTTTATATTTAGATGATGGCAGTTCAGGAATAGAACTATAAAAGCACTTATGAAACAGGAGAGTACTGTAGTTTTGTTGTCATTCGTCATTGTTGTTACAGGAATGAACATCTATGAACAACCTCAGAGTATTTAAATGCCTGCAATGCACCTGTGCACTAGGGAAGGTTTTTGTTTAAGGCAAACCAACTTTGAAATATATTTTAACACTATCACCAGTAGGTGCATTTTTGTGTGTGGATACACTTGATGTATTAGGAATATTTTTAACCTTCTAAATGATTAAATGAAAAAAATATTCAAGACAAGGAAAATAAATGTAAATGTTAATCTCAGTGTTTATGTTCTAGAAAAATTTAGAATCATGGAATTATAGAATAGTAGTGGTAGGAAATAATCAAGCAATCATCTTGTCCACCCCCTTTATTCATCTAACTATTGAATTTACTTCCAAAGGTTGTACAAGTGGACTGTGAACAGACTGGGCTTAGACCAAAAACATATTGAATGAAGAGTTCAAATCTCTTTGCTCCAGATTTAAAAGTTCTTAAGATCAAGATAACACAAATAAGGTTCATTTATGTAAGGGTCAATCTTACTGTCGTCTTGATGGCAAATTTTATTGTTGCTTTTTTGAAAATATTAGTTATAAATCAATCAATTGAAGAACTTTAAGGTCAGCAAATGGAGACAAGGAAATACAATCTTCAATATCCCTTCAAATCACCACCACTTTCACATCATAATTACTATCATTATCATAGCCATCATTAAGACAAATTTAGATCAAGAAAGGATCTTAGCGCTCATACAACTCAACCCTCTAATTGTATAATGGTGGAAATTAAAAATCAGAGAGATCAAATTATTTGCTTAGGTCCCCATAGTTGATTGATTGGTGGCAGAATCAGCCAATTTAATCTGATCAATATTTGTCACCTACTTACTATGTCATTGTAGTTTGTCCTTCACTCTTGAAGAGGACCAATTATATCAGAAAGGTAATGTCATGGCTTGCAAGTGAATTGGATTTATGTGAAAGAGGGCTATGCACAGTCACCAAACTTACTTCTGGTTCCATCTAGGTTCAGTGGCAAGATAAAGATCAGGATAACTGCAGATGGCTCTGGATATAGTGGACAATGCTGGCTTTTAAAACAAAGGTTTTTTTTTGTTTGTTTGTTTGTTTTGTTTTGTTTGCTGTTGTTGTTTTTTCCCAGATCTCAGTTTATCTGAGGCAACAAACTCAGTTGATTAAGTATAAGTAAGAAATAAGGTAAAGAATAGCCTCTTTGGCCTGATCAAAAAAAAAAAAAAGGAAAGAAAGAAAGAAAGAAAGAAAGAAAGAAAGAAAGAAAGAAAGAAAGAAAGAAAGAAAGAAAGAAAGAAAGAAAGAAAGAAAGAAAGAAAGAAAGAAAGAAAGAAAGAAAGAAAGAAAGAAAGAAGGAAGGAAGGAAGGAAAGGAAGGAAGGAAGGAAGGAAGGAAGGAAGGAAGGAAGGAAGGAAGGAAGGAAGGAAGGAAGGAAGGAAGGAAGGAAGGAAGGAAGGAAGGAAGGAAGGAAGGAAGGAAGGAAGGAAGGAAGGAAGGAAGGAAGGAAGGAAGGAAGGAAGGAAGGAAGGAAGGAAAGAAAGAAAGAAAGAAACAATCCAACTTGTTCAGCCATTCTTCTTCAATTATTTTTCATGAAATTTCTTTTTTATCTCTTTCTCTGAATTTTATTACTAGAATAAAAAAACCACTAATGATTTTTGTGGAGTTATTTGATATCTTATTCTTTGCTAAAGTAAATTGTTTCGATTAATTTTAATTGGTTATCTAGGATTCCTTGCATACCATCATATTATTTGCAAAGAATGATACATATTATTATTTCCTCACTGTTTTTTCTTATTACATCAATTTCCTTTTCTTTTCTTATTATTATAACTGGAATTTCTAAAGTAATATTATTAAATAATAGGGGTGATAGTGGACATGCCTGCTTCACCTACTAGGAAAGCTTCACGCTTATCTACATCGTATAATATTTGTTGTTGGTTTTAGATAAATACTACTTATCATCTTAAGGAAAGTTTCATTTATTCCTTAGCTTTCTGGTATATTTAATAAAAATCGATGTATTTTTTTCTGAGTTTGGCACCAAAGTTCTTGGCAACTTGGTTTTATTTTTTTTATTTTTATTTATTTTTTTATTTTTTTATTTTCTTCTTCTTCTTCTTCTTCTTCTTCTTCTTCTTCTTCTTCTTCTTCTTCTTCTTTCTTCTTCTTCTTCTTCTTCTTCTTCTTCTTCTTCTTCTTCTTCTTCTTCTTCTTCTTCTTCTTCTTCTTCTTCTTCTTCTTCTTCTTCTTCTTCTTCTTCTTCTTCTTCTTCTTCTTCTTCTTCTTCTTCTTCTTCTTCTTCTTCTTCTGCAATTGGTGTTAAAGGACTTGCCCAGGGTCACACAACTAGTACATATTAAATGTCTCAACTGGACTTGAACCAGGTATTTCCAAGTCTGGTGTTCTAACCACTGCACCACCTAGCTGCCCCTTTTACTTTATTTTTCAGGGAACAAGATTTTTTTTCTTTTTGTCTACATCTCCAATTCAAAAGAAAAAATATGAAACCCTAGTAACAAACATAGATTTAAGCAAATTTCCACAGTGACTATGTCCAGAAATGGAAACTGCAGCTGCATCTGGAGACCCTTCTTTGTCAGAGAGTAGAAAACTTGTTTCCTCATAGGTTCTCTGAAATTTGGGTGGGTCATTGCAGAGTCTACTTGGCTTCCAAAGGCTTTTAGAGAAGATTAATTTTATAGTATCATTGGTGTTGCATCACTTGTTCCATTGGTTGCCTCAGTTCATCCAGGCCTCCTCAACTTTCTCTGAAATCATCCCCTTTAACAATTCCTAAAGTACAAGAGTACTACGGTACAGTAAAATATCTCAATACTATGATACAACCATACTGTAGAATGCTTACAACATCAATATAGTACAGTACAATATTCCAATAGAACCATGCAACAGTTTTGTGCAATGTTTACATAACTAAGGCAGTACAGTGCAGTATTTCAAGAGCACAGTACAACCCTACTGTGCAATGCTTACACCACCAAGGTAGTACAACACAGTATATTAACAGCACAGTACAACAGTGTTCCACAATGCTTACATCAAGACAGTACAGTACAGTATTCCAATACAACATTACAACAGTACTGTACAATGCTTACAACACCAAGGTAGTAAATAGAGTATTCCAACAACAAGTACAATACTACTATGTAATACTTACAACACTAATGCAGTAAAATACAATATTCCAATAAGACAGTACAACAGTATTGCGCAATGCTTACAACACCAAGGTAGAACAATATAGCATTCCAACAGCACAGTACAAAAGTATTATGTGATGTTTACAACACCAAGATAGTACAAAACAGTATTCCAATAGAACAATACAGTAGTATTGTGTAAAATTTACAACACCTAGGAAGTATAATACAGTATTCCAGCACTACAATACAACTGTATTGCACAATGCTTAAAACATCAAGGCATGAAAGTACAGTATTCCAATGACACAGTACAACAGTACTGTGTAATGCTTACAACACAAAGACAGAACAGCACAGTATGCAAATACTTTATTATAACAGTATTGTGCAATGCTCACAACATCAAAGCAATACAGTAGAGTATTACAGTAGAACAATACAACAGTATGATATAATACTCACAACATTGTATTGTACTACAGTACAAATTTCCAATACAACACTACAACAGTATTGTACAATTCTTAAAAATACAATGTAGTACAGTATTCCAAAAGAACCATAAAATAATATTGTGCAATCCTTACACCTCCAAGGCAGTGTAGCACAGTACCACTATACTGTTCAATTCTTACAACACCAAGGTAGTAAAAGACAGTTTTTCAATAGAACAAAACAACATTATTATTCAATGCTTAAAACACCAAGGCAGTATAATACAGTATTCCAATAGAATACGACAACAGTATTTGCTTAATGCTTAAATATGCTTAAAATATCAAGGCACTACAATACAGTATTCCAATAGAACACTTTACACAGAATGAAGCCCCTCTATGCCTTTTTAGAAGGTCTTCATGAGTCCTACAAAAATGCATTACCTTATGGCTAGTGATGAATCTCCCCTAACATGATTATGATATAATTATTAGATGACAAAATCCTTGACTCTTAAATGAAGACACTGAACTAAGAAATTGCTTCTCTAAAAATTATTATGCTAAATAACCTGCCATGTGTCTATAAGTTTGGTTGATATTGAACTGATGGAACTAAAACCTTAACTTCAACCATTTTAGTGGAAAGAGCCAATGATTACCCAGCAGCTGACCCAGGTCACATTATGCAAGTCATTTTCCTTTTGTAGGTCTCATTTTCCTCATTTATAAAATCTGAACTAATTGATCCCTAAGAATCTTTTACAATTCGGAAAAAATATATCTATTCCTTCATGTTCAATAAACCTTTTTCATTTTTTCAGTGTGTAGAACACATATTTCCCAATTAGGTTTTCTTAGATTTTCTGCAGATTTCATTTCAATTCCATATTTCTAGAGTGATATGATTCAGAGTTTGGCAGAATTTGAATGTACAGATGTTAAGTGTGTATCTTTTTCAAGAATGTCTTGGGAACATGATACTATGAAGGCAGAATGCCCACAATCATTGGAGTTGTTTAACTCAATCGTTTGAGAAATATGCACTTAGAAATATGCAATTATATTAGAAAAATCCAAAACCTACTGATTAAGTTATTGACACAAAGTTGATTGTTAAGAGCTCTAAAGATAGAAAAGGGATCTTGTGGATATATTCCAAATCTCATTTCATTGATGATGAATATAGGCCTGAAAAATTTCAGTGACTTGCACAGTAACAAAATGAATTCTTGTTAATGAGGCAACTAGTTAGATCTTGGAGTAAGAAAGACTTGAGCCTCAGACACTTATGAATTGTGTGACTAGTAGACAAGTAACTTAGATCTATTTGTGTCAGTGTCCTCATCTTTAAAATGATCTGGGAAAGGAAATATCAAACCATTATAACATCTCTGCAAAGAAAACCTCATATGGGATCATGAAAAACAGGGTAAGACTGAACAACAATAACAAACATCTTTAACTTTTGCCTCATTGTGTCCATAAACCAATGTGTATGTAATCCAGGTAATATATCAAGCACCAATTGTTCTATAATGAATTTTTGTTTAAATAAACATTCTTATAAAAGATAACATCAAAGATATTAAAGATAACATGAAATGTAATAACAATTAACCATACTAAATATTGAGGACTAAATATAAGATGAAATTTCTTCTTAGATATTACATGTAAAGTATTTTCATAAGAACTAAAAAGAAGTAAATACATATAAAAAGAATGACATATTTTTTCATTTTTTCTTTTTTTTTTCTTTCACAGATTTATCATATTTATTGCAAGTTTTACTGTTCATACACTGGACCAGTTACCCACAACTTGTTGAGTACAGAAAATTCTGTGAGATATTGCAAGATGCTTCTGGCTTAGTTTAAGGCAAAACAGAACAAAACATCAACATCAAGAAGCCACTCCATCATCAAGAACTAATCTGATAACATTTTTCTTTTG
Organism: Sminthopsis crassicaudata; assembly: GCF_048593235.1. NCBI lineage: Eukaryota > Metazoa > Chordata > Mammalia > Dasyuromorphia > Dasyuridae > Sminthopsis > Sminthopsis crassicaudata. The sequence goes on from NC_133618.1 coordinate 601,523,500, forward strand.
AAAAAAAATTTTTTTAAACTAAACACAAAATAAGGAAAATAAAAAAGGAGAATAAAAAATAAACAAAACATTGTCATGTGCCCAACATAACATCAGATAAGTTTCAAAATATGTAACAATTTCCTTTTCAAGAATACATATACAATAACAGAAATGATTATATTCATGACTGCTCATCTTTTTTGGCTTCTTTATAGATTATTCTTTTTTTTCTGCTGTGTCCTTTTTATTTTATTCCCCCCCCTTCATCCCTCCCACCTTCCCCAAGCAGATTATAGTTAAGGACAGGAATGTTTATACATACTTACACACATATTTATCTCTCTCTACACATACACATATATGCATTTATACATATGTAGACATGTATCTAAAACAATATTAAGATGGCTGAAATATAATGTAGATTTTTCTCCTGATTGAATCTTTAAGTTTGATGTTGTCTGACATCAATGATTGCTAGCCTTGCTTATTTTTTCCTAGTAAATTCTACCTCTGATCTTTGTTATAATGTTTGTGTATATTTCTTATTTCCTATCCCTGCTAACACTTCTGTGTTAATTCTACTCCTTAACTTGTCTTGCTATTCCTTAACCTCCCTACACACATGGATCCCTTCCTTCTCTTCTCCCCCCATCCTTTTCCTCCTTCTTTATTCCATTTCTCTTAATCTACAGACCTTATGCTATCCTGTTAATCTAAAGACCCTTCCATACCCCATCTTAACCTGTCTCCTTATCTCTTTATAACTTTTGGAATATGTTAAGCCCTTTATAAAGTGTGTGTGTGTGTGTGTGCATTGTTCTCCATTTAAATCGGTTTTTTTGTTTGTTTTTAATTTTTTTAACCCATTCTTAATATGAACATGTTTTCAGAACTACCTACCCTTTTCATCACTCTAATGCTTCTGGATTGATTCTATCTCTATACCTCATTTATATAATTACTCATAATAATTGCTAATTTTTTGTATTTTATAGACAGTTTTGCATTTTAGAGTCATATTATATTCAACTCTGCCCCAATTTTTCTTTAAGTTACTCAATTCCTTACATCAGTCTTAAATATATGGTTCAGATTTCCATGTAAAATCATAGACAATTTATCTTTATTGAGTTTCTTGAAATTTATATTTGATATTGCTCTGATAAGTTCAATTGCCTACTGAGTTTAGGTCTGGTTTAGACAAAATCCTGAAAATCCACAAATTCACTGATTGTCAATTTTTTTTGTTCCCTATTTGGATAGTTTGCTAGATAGGATATTTTTGGCTGGGGGCCTAGTTCAGAAGAAAAATTATTGTATATTGTTGATATATATATATATATATATATATATTTATACTATTCCAGGACCTTTGGTCAGGAGATAACTTTTCAATCAATTTTCCACATAACTGCCAAAATAATTTTCCTACAACAGAGGTTCAACCATAGTATTCTACTATTCAGAATTTTTAGTGATCTTTTGTTTCTAAGATTAAACATGGACTCCTCAGATTGACATTTAAGGTCCTCCAAAATCTGCTTGTCTTTCCAAATTATTTCATAGTACTCCCATTCACATACTCTATATTCCAGCCAAATTGCCCTATTTACTTAGTAATTCAACATTCTATTACTCACCTATCTATTGTTGTACTAACCATCCCAAAATCAGAAACACTTCCCTCCATACTAATAACTCTCCTACAAGTTTTTTTTTCAAGCTTCTTGAAGTTCTTCTTAAATTCTTTAAGTTCTTCTTTAAGTGCTTCCCTCAATACTCATCTTAGGTGCTATCTTCTCTATAAAGTCTTGATTTACCTCACATTGTCTCCATCCCAGGTATGAGTGCTCTCTTCCTTCTCAAATTACTTTATATTTACTTAATAGTAGCAACTATATTTACTTATATGTGTACAGTACAAATATTTTCATTATAGACTATATATACATTTTGAGAGGAAATACTATTTAGTTTCTGTATTTGCCAACCTACTTCCTAATGTAAGATATAGCTAATACAATGTTTATTTAATAGAATGTATCTCAACAACAAATTATTTGAAAAAAAATTTGGTGGTTTATGAATCAACAATGTAACATGGTGGTCAAAAAACCCTTAGGTTTCACTAACAGTATAGTATTAATAAGAGTAGTTAGATGACACACTGAACAGAACATTGAGCTTGGAGTCAGGAAGACCCAAATTCAAATCTAGCCTCAAATACTTACTAGCTATGCAAATATGGGCAAATCACTTAACATCATTTATCTCAGTTATCAATGGTAAAATGAACTGGATAAGGAAATAACAAACCATCCCAGCATCTTTGCTTCTATACCGATATTGAGTGTGTATGTTATTTCCTTTATGAGCGAATTTTTAATGAGAGGAAGGTTCACTCACATACCCTCTCTTCCTTTTCCTACCCTTCACTATAAAAAGCTTTTTTATTACCTCTCTTTTTATGGCAGATAATTTACATCATTCCCCTAGTCCCTTTTCCTTTTTCCCAGCATATTTCTCTCTCAATTCTTATTTTCATTAAAAAATATTATCCCTTTCATATTCAATTCACACCTGTGCCCTCTGTTCTTTATATATGCCTTCTAATTGATAATGAGAAAGTTCTAGTTAATTATAGGTATCATTCTTCCATGTAGGAATGTAAACAGATAAATCTTAAATCCCTTTTTATATCACTTTCCTGACTACCTCCTTATGCTTTATTTCCCTGAGACCTCTATTTGAAAATCAAATTTCATTTCATCTTTGGACTTTTCATCATTAATACTTTAAAACCCTCTATTTCATTGAATTTAAATCTTTTCTTCTTAAAAATTATACTCACTTTTTCTGGATAAGTGATTCTTGGTTGTAAGCCTAGCTGCATTGCTCTCTGGAATATCATAATCCAAATTCTCTGGTCCTTTATTGTAGAAGCTGCTGAGTCTTATGTTATCTTGATTGTGGCTTTGCTATATTTGAATTCATTCTTTCTGGATTCTTCAATATTTTCTTCTTGACCTGGGAATTGTGGAAATCAGCTATTTCTGGGAGTTTTCATTTTGGTTTTTCTTTCAGGAGGTGATTAATGGACTTTTTCAATTTCTATTTTACCTTCTTCATGTATTTTTAGACAGTTTCCCTTGATAATTTCTTGAAAGATGATGTCCTGATCCTTTTTTTGATCATGACTTACAGGTAGAACAATAATTTTAAGTAATCTTTCCTGAATCTATTTTCCAGGTAAGTTATTTTTCCAATGAGATATTTCACATTTTTTTCCTATTTTTTATTTTTATTTATTTATTTATTTTGTTTTATTGTACCTTGATTTATCATGAAGTCATTAGCTTCCATTTGCTCAATTTTAATTTTTAAGGAATTATTTTCCTAAGTGAGTATCTCCTTTCCCACTTGGCCAATTTTGCTTTTTATGGCACTATAATCCTCAATAAGTTTTTGTATTTCCTTTTGCATTACTCTAAATTCTTTTCAAAATTCTTTTTGAGCTAATCCATAGTCTGAGACCAATTCTTCTTTTTCTTGGAGAATTTAGATATAGAACTTTGACTTTATTATCTTCTGAGTATGTGTTTTTGTTTTGTTTTGGTTTTTTGAATTTTTTTTATTAAAGCTTTTTATTTTTCAAAACATGCATAGACTTCTGGCCAAGATGGCGGTGTGGAGGCAGATAACTGCTTGAGCTCTGTGTTTTCTCTCAGGACTTACTTCATGACAAGTCTCAGAGTTAATGCTTGACCAGAAAAGAAACACACAAATAATCACCAACAGAAGACATCCTTGAAATTCGCCAGAGAAGGTCTGTTTTTGCTTGGGGGAGGGTCAAACAGACTGGGCACAGACTGAGGGCAGGCAGTGAGAGCCAGACAGGCAGCTCACACAGCTAAGACCAGAGGAGGGAGGAGTACGATCTTCTGCTTCTGTGAAAAGACTTTTACCCCAGTGTGGATGTTCTGTCTTGGCAGGAAGCCAGGAGCAGCAGAGAAGGTGTAATCACCGGAAGTGAAGAATAAAAACCTGGAAAGATAGCGTCTCTTGGGACTGGCCACCCCCACCCCAACCCAGAGTGACTCAACTTGTTCTCAGAACCTCAGAGCACAGACGCAGCACATCCAACGCTGTCCTGTTAGTGCCTTGCTGCTGTTTCCCTCAGTCTGTAGAGGAATCTCGGTAACACCATCCAGCCCATCCAGCCCATCCCCCTCAGAAACAATTGTTGCTCTTGTCAATTTGTTTTCTTTGATTCCCACTCTGACAAAAAGAACAAAAATTTCAAAAGGGCTCTAACCATTGAGAGCTTCTGTATGGAGAGAGAGAAGACTTCAAATACTGAGGAAACTAAAAGTAGATTGTCTCCAGAGGAATCCCCTAAGGGAGATATGATCTGCTCCTCAATACAAAAGAATTTCATAGAGGAAATAAAAAAGGCTCTCACAAGAAAGCTAGAAGAAAAATGGAAAAAGGAAAGGGAAGCTTGGCAAGAGAGCCTGGAGAAGTCATTCCACGCATTTAAAGACAGAGTGGATAAAGAAAACAAATCATTGAGAAATAAAATTAGTGAGCTGGAAAAAGAAAACAGCTCTCTAAAAAATAAAATGGATGAAATGGAAAAAATTACATAGAAGAAAAAAAACTCACTTAAAAACCCAATTGGACAATTACAAAAAGATATAAAAAAAGTGAGTGAAGAAAATACATCATTGAAAATTAGAATTGAACGAGTAGAAAGGAATGACTCAAGGAGAAACCAAGAAGTAGTCAAGCAAAACCAGAAAAATGAAACAATTGAAAAGAATGTCAAGTACCTTATTGGAAAGACAACAGACCTGGAAAACAGATCCAGGAGAGACAATTTGAGAATAATTGGACTCCCTGAAAAATGTGAGGAAAAAAAGAGCCTGGACTCTATTTTCCAGGAAATTATCAAAGAGAACTGTCCAGACATTTTGGAAAAAGAGGGTAAAATAGACATTGAAAAAATTCATCAATCACCTACTGAACGGACCCTAAAATCAAAACTCCAAGAAATATAGTGGCCAAGTTCAAGAACCATCAGACAAAGAAAAAAATATTGGAAGCTGCTAGAAAAAAGCAATTCAGATATGGAGGAGCCACAATAAGGATAACTCAGGATCTAGCAGCATCCACATTAAAAGAACGAAGGGGTGGGAATATGATATTCCAAAATGCTAAGGAAATTGGTATGCAGCCAAGAATAACTTATCCAGCAAAAATGAGCATCATTTTCCAGGGAAGAAGATGGACATTTAATGAAATAAATTAATTCCATCTATTCTTGATGAAAAAACCAGACCTACACAAAATGTTTGATCTTCAAATACAGAACTCAAGAGATTTCTAAAAAGGTAAAAAGAAATCTTGAGAACTATATTTATGCCATAATGATATGTAAAGAACACATATATAATTTGTCCTAGAAACTAGAGGAAAGGAAATTATATCATAAAAAAAGAGTAAAGTGGTGGTACTACATCTCATGAAGAGGCAAAGGTAACCTATTATTTCTGAGAGAAAGAAAAGGGAGATGAACATAGTGTGTATCAATAGACATATTCGATTTATGGTGAAACTTCTTCCACTTCATTGAAAAGTGAGAGGGAAGGAGGAAGCTAAGGGGAAGGCAATACAGAAATTGTGAGAAAACGGGGTAAAATAGGAAGAGGATCTTTAAGGTGGGGGAGGGATACTAAAAAGGGAGGGCTGTGAAAAGCAAGTGGTGTTCACAAGTTTAATACTGGTTAACGGGGTGTGAGGGAAGGAAAGGAGAAAAGCATAAGCAGGGGTTAACAGGATGGCAAGCAATATAGAATTAGTCATTCTAATCATAAATGTGAATGAGGTAAACTCCCTTATAAAGAGGAAGCAGTTAGCAGACTGGATTAAAAGCCAGAATCCTACTATATGTTGTTTACAGGAAATACACTTGAAACAGGGTGATACATTCAAACTAAAAGTAAAAGGGTGGAGCAGAATCTACTATGCTTCAGGTGAAGCCAAAAAAGCAGGGTTAGCTATCCTCATCTAAGATCAAGCAAAAACAGAAATTGATTTAACTAAAAGAGATAAGGATGGGCATTATATCCTGCTAAAGGGTAACATAGATAATGAAGCAGTATCAATATTAAACATATACTCCCCAAGTGGTGCAGCATCTAAATTCTTTTTTTTTTCATGTAGTATGAGTTTAATAAATTCTTATTGATCGATTGTGTTTTTGAATAAAGCCCATTACCAGATAATTGAACTTTCTCCTAATATACAATATCCAAAAGAAAAAGAAAGTCAGCAGGTAATAAGGAATGGGATAGAACTCCAAGACATGCTCAATACTAGAGAACTGGGATGAGATCAGAGAAGGCAGGACAAAAAACATTCCGAATGGGATAAGAAACAAAGAAAACACAGAAACCCCAAGTTAATTCTGCCTTGTCTTTTCTCCAACAAAAAAATAGATCCAAAATTAAGGTGTAGAGTTCCTCATACTTGCCAACTTGTCATTTTCCGGAAAACAAGAAAATTACATTGTTTGTGGATTAAGTAATTGGCATGTGATTTTATCTCCCCAAACCACGAGTATGATGGAGCTTATGATGCTGGCAATCACACGATAAAAATATTGTATCTTTTTAACTGTGGTAGAATTGGAAAGGATAGAAGGCTTCCCTTGATCCAATTAGCTGTGGCCTGTCTTTCTAGTTTTGCCAGAGGCTAGAAACCCAGAAGTTGAATTATGGAGACAAGCTGGGTCCAAATCTATATAAGCTAGTTTTGTGGCTTTGTGCAGGCTGCTTTCCATTGCTGGATCTTCATTTGTAAAATGAGAGAGCTATAGGACAATGGAAAAAACTGTCTGATATGGGGTCAAAGGACCTGGGTTCGAATCTTGACTCTTGTCATCTTGGATGAGTTCATTTCCTTTGCTGGACTGCAGTTAAAGATAAAGATGTGTGGATGGGTATGTGGTTCAATAGATGAATCACTGGCTTTGGATTCTGAGACATTTGCTAAACGATGGCCCTGGACAAGTGACCCTTCCTCTTTGGACATCCAGTTACTTGTCTGTAAAAATAAGGGTCTTGGACTAAATGGCTTCTAAGGGCCGTTAAGTGGTGCCATAGTGTACAGAATGCTAAAGCTGAAGTCAGGAATACTTATCTTCATGAGTTCAAATCTGGCCTCAGACACTTACTCTGGATAAGTTACTTGGCCCTGTCTGCCTCAGTTTCCTCATCTGTAAAATGAGCTGGAGAAGAAAAAGGCAAACTACTCCAGTGTCTCTGCCAAGAAAACCCCAAATGGAGTTGGGGACTCAGACATTGCTAAAACAAATGGACAACTCTGTTTCTCTCTCTTTCTATGTATTATATGTATATATGTATACATATATAATCACACATTTACATTTGCACAAGTATATGAAAAAGATTGCTCTCATCCCCAATTTTTTTATTAATAATTTTTTATTATATATATATTTATAATATTATCCCCTGTATTCATTTTTCCAAATTATCCCCCCCCCTCCCTCTATTCCCTCCCCCCGATGACAGGCAATCCCATACATTTTACATGTGTTACAATATAACCTAGATACAATACATGTGTGTAAATACCATTTTCTTGTTGCACAATAAGCATTAGATTCCGAAGGTACATGTAACCTAGGCAGACAGATATTAGTGCTAACAATTTACATTCACTTCCCTGTGTTTCTTCTCTGGGTGTAGCTACCTCTGTCCATCATTGATCAACTGGAAGTGAGTTGGCTCTTCTTTATATTGAAGATATCCACTTCCATCAGAATACATCCTCATACAGTATTGTTGTTGAAGTGTATAGTGATCTTCTGGTTCTGCTCATTTCACTCAGCAACAGTTGATGTAAGTCTCTCCAGGCCTCTCTGTATTCCTCCTGCTGGTCATTTCTTACAGAGCAATAATATTCCATAACCTTCATATACCATAATTTACCCAACCATTCTCCAACTGATGGACATCCATTCATCTTCCAGTTTCTAGCTACAACAAAAAGAGCTGCCACAAACATTTTGGCACATATATGTCTCTTTCCACTTTTTAGTATTTCTTTGGGATATAAGCCCAGTAGTAGCATTGCTGTGTCAAAGGGTATGCACAGTTTGATAGCTTTTTGGGCATAATTCCAGATTGCTCTCCAGAATGGCTGGATTCTTTCACAACTCCACCAGCAATGTATCAGTGTCCCAGTTTCTCCACATCCCCTCCAACATTCATCATTATTTGTTCCTGTCATCTTAGCCAATCTGACAGGTGTGTAGTGGTATCTCAGAGTTGTCTTAATTTGCATTTCTCTGATCAGTAGTGATTTGGAACACTCTTTCATGTGAGTGGATATAGTTTCAATTTCTTCATCTGAGAATTGTCTGTTCATATCCTTTGACCATTTATCAATTGGAGAATGGTTCGGTTTCTTATAAATTAGGGTCAGTTCTCTATATATTTTGGAAATGAGACCTTTGTCAGAACCTTTGCTTTTAAAAATATTTTCCCAATTTGTTACTTCCCTTCAAATCTTGTTTGCATTAGTGTTATTTGTACAGAAACTTTTTAGTTTGATGTGATCAAAATCTTCTATTTTGTGATCAATAATGATCTCTAGTTCTCCTCTGGTCATAAATTTCTTCCTCCTCCACAAGTCTGAGAAATCTATTTATGATCTCATTCTTTATGCCTAAATCATGGACCCATTTTGATCTTATCTTGGTATATGGTGTTAAGTGTGGATCCATATCTAATTTCTGCCATATTAATTTCCAGTTTTCCCAACAGTTTTTTCCAAATAAAGAATTTTTATCCCTAATGTTGGTATCTTTGGGTTTGTCAAAGATTAGATTGCTATAGATGTACCCTTTTTTGTCCTTTGTATCTAATCTGTTCCACTGATCTACCGGTCTATTTCTTAGCCAATACCAAATGATTTTGGTGACTGCTGCTATATATTATAGCTTTAGATCAGGTACACTTAGACCACCTTCCTCTGACTTTTTTTTCATTAGTTCCCTTGCAATTCTCGACCTTTTATTCTTCCATATGAATTTTGTTGTTATTTTTTCTAGGTCATTGAAATAGTTTCTTGGGAGTCTGATTGGTATAGCATTAAATAAATAGATTAGTTTGGGGAGTATTGTCATCTTTATTATATTCGCTCGACCTATCCAAGAGCACTGAATGTCTTTCCAATTATTTAAATCTGACTTTATTTTTGTGGCAAGTGTTTTGTAATTTTTCTCATATAATTCCTGACTTTTCTTTGGTAGATGGATTCCCAAATACTTTATAATCTCAACATTTGTTTGGAATGGAATTTCTCTTTGTATCTCTTGCTGTTGCATTTTGTTAGTGATATATAAAAATGCTGAGGATTTATGTGGATTTATTTTGTATCCTGCCACTTTGCTGAAATTTTGAATTATTTCTAATAGCTTTTTAGCAGAATCTTTGGGGTTCTCTAAGTATACCATCATGTCATCTGCAAAAAGTGATAGTTTGATTTCCTCATTTCCTATTCTAATTCCTTGAATCTCTTTCTCGGCTCTTATTGCTGAGGCTAGCGTTTCTAGTACTATATTGAATAGTAATGGTGATAGTGGGCAACCTTGTTTCACTCCTGATCTTACTGGGAAAGGTTGTAGTTTATTTCTATTGCATATTATGCTTATTGACGGTCTTAAATATATGCTCCTGATTATTCTAACGAATAGTCCATTTATTCCTATACTCTCAAGAGTTTTTAGTAGGAATGGATGTTGGATTTTGTCAAATGCTTTTTCTGCATCTATTGAGATGATCATGTGTTTTTTATTAATTTGATTATTAATATGGTCAATTATAATAATAGTTTTCCTAATATTAAACCAGCCCTGCATTCCTGGTATAAATCCTACATGATCATAGTGTATTATCCTGGGGATGATTTTCTGAAGTCTTTTTGCTAATATCTTATTTAAGATTTTAGCATCAATATTCATCAAGGAAATTGGTCTATAATTTTCTTTCTCAGTTTTCAATCGACCTGGTTTAGGTATCAGTACCATGTCTGTGTCATAAAAGGAGTTTGGTAGGACTCCTTCATCCCCTATTTTTTCAAATAATTTATATAACATTGGGGCTAATTGTTCTTTAAATGTTTGGTAGAATTCACATGTGAATCCATTTGGCCCTGGGGATTTTTTCCTGGGGAGTTGATTAATAGCTTGTTCTATTTCTGTTTCTGAAATTTAAGCAAATTATCTCCTCCTCTGTTAATTTAGGGAGCCTATATTTTTGGAGGAAGTCATCCATTTCACTTAAGTTATCAAATTTATTGGCATAAAGTTGGGCAAAGTAACTCCTTATTATTTCTCTAATTTCCTCTTCATTGGTGGAAAGATCCCCCTTTTCATTTGTAAGACTAACAATTTGATTTTCCTCTTTCTTTTTTCTGATCAGATTTACCAAAGGTTTATCTATTTTATTGGCTTTTTCATAAAACCAACTCTTGGTTTTATTTATTAATTCAATATTTTTTTTACTTTCAATATTATTGATTTCTCCTTTTAATTTTTGTATTTCAAGTTTAATTTTTGGTTGGGGGTTTATAATTTGGTCTTTTTCTAGCCTTTTAAGTTGTAAGCCCAATTCGTTAATCTTCTCTTTCTCTATTTTCTTCAAATAAGCCTCTAAAGATATAAAATTTCCCTTTATTACTGCTTTAGCTGCATCCCAAAGATTTTGGTATGATGTCTCATCATTGTCATTATCTTGGGTGAAATTATTAATTGTTTCTATAATTTGCTCTTTCACCCAGTCATTCTTTAAGATGAGATTATTCAGTTTCCAATTACTTTTTGGTCTATTTACCCCTAACTTTTTACTGAATGTAGCTTTTATTGCATTGTGATCTGAGAAGAAGGCATTTATTATTTCTGCCTTCCTACATTTAATTTTGAGATCTTTATGTCCTAATATATGGTCAATTTTTGTATAGGATCCATGAACTGCTGAGAAGAAAGTATATTCCTTTCTATTGCCATTCAGTTTTCTCCAAAGGTCTATCATACCTAGTTTTTCTAATGTTCTGTTTACTTTTTTAATTTCTTTCTTGTTTGTTTTGTGGTTTGATTTGTCTAAATCTGAGAGTGCAAGATTGAGATCTCCCACTATTATAGTTTTACTGTTTATTTCTTCTTGCAATTCTCTTAACTTTTCCTTTAGAAAGTTAGATGCTATACCACTTGGTGCATATATGTTTAGTATTGATATGGCTTCATTATTTATGCTACCTTTTAGTAGGATATAGTTTCCTTCCTTATCTTTTTAAACTAGATCTACTTCTGCTTTTGCTTGATCTGAGATAAGGATAGCTACCCCTGCTTTTTTGGCTTTACCAGCATCTAAATTCTTAAAAGAGAAATTAAGAGAGCTGCAAAAAGAAATAGACAGCAAAATTATAATAGTGGGAGATCTCAACCTTGAACTCTCAGAATTAGATAAATCAAACCACAAAATAAGAAAGAAGTCAAAGAGGTAAATAGAATACTAGAAAAGTTTGATATGATAGATCTTTGGCAAAAGCTAAATGGAGACAGAAAGGAGTACACTTTCTTCTCAGCAGTTCATGGAACCTATACAAAAATTGATCATATACTAGGTCATAAAAACCTCAAAATCAAATGCAGTAAGGCAGAAATAGTAAATGCATCCTTTTCAGACCACAATGCAATGAAAATAACATTTAATAAAAAGCCAGGAGAAAATAGACGAAAAATAATTGGAAACTAAATAATCTTATACTAAAGAATGATTGGGTAAAACAACAAATCATAGACATAATTAATAACTTCACCCAAGAAAATGACAATAAATACCAAAATGTGTGGGATATAGCCAAAGCAGTAATAAGGGGAAGTTTTATATCTTTAGAGGCCTACTTGCATAAAATAGAGAAAGAGAGGGTCAACAAATTGGACTTAAAACTAAAATTGCTAGAAAAGGAACAAATTAAAACCCCCCAGACAAACACAAAACTTGAAATTCTAAAAATAAAAGGTGAGATTAATAAAATTGAAAGTAAAAAAAAATATTGAATTAATTAATAAAACTAAGAGTTGCTTCTATGAAAAAAACAACAAAATAGACAAACCCTTAGTAAATCTGATTAAAAAAAAACGAAAGAGGAAAAGCAAATTGAAAGTCTTGAAAATGAAAAGGGAGAACTCACCACTAATGAAGAGGAAATTAGAACAATAGTTAGGAGCTACTTTGCTCAACTTTATGCCAATAAATTCGATAACTTAAATGAAATGGAAGAATACCTTCAAAAATATAACTTGCCCAGATTAACAGAGGAAGAAGTAAATAGTCTAAATAGTCCCATTTCAGAAAAAAAGAAATAGATCAAGCTATTAACTAACTCCCTAAGAAAAAATCCCCAGGACCAGATGGATTTACATGTGAATTCTACCAAACATTTAAAGAACAACTAACTCCAATGTTATATAAACTATTTGAAAAAATAGGGATTGAAGGAGTCCTATCAAATTCCTTTTATGACACAAACATGGTACTGATACCTAAATCAGGTAGGCTGAAAACAGAGAAATAAAATTATAGACCAATCTCCCTCATTAATATTTATGCTAAAATCTTAAATAAAATATTAGCAAAAAGACTACAGAAAATCATTCCCAGGATAATACACTATGACCAAGTGGGATTTATACCAGGAATGCAGGGCTCGTTCAATATTAGGAAAACTATTAGCATAATCGATTATATCAATAACCAAATTAACAAAAACCATATGATCATCTCAATAGAGGCAGAAAAAGCATTTGATAAAATCCAACATCCATTCCCACTGAAAACACTTGAGAGTATAGGAATAAATGGACTATTCCTTAAAATAATGAGTATATATTTAAAACCATCAGTAAACATCATATGTAATGGCAATAAACTGGAACCTTTTTCAGTAAGATCAGGAGTGAAAAAAGGTTGCCCACTATCACCATTACTATTCAACATTTTACTGGAAATGTTAGCCTCGGCAATAAGAGCTGAGAAAGAGATTCAAGGAATTACAGTAGGTAATGACGAAATCAAACTATCACTCTTTGCAGATGACATGATGGTATACTTAGAGAACCCCAAAGACTCTGCTAAAAACTATTAGAATTAATTCAGAACTTTAGCAAAGTTTCAGGATACAAAATAAATCCACATAAATCCTCAGCATTTTTATACATTACCAACACAATCCAACAGCAAGAGATACAAAGAGAAATTCCATTCAAAATAACAGACGATTGTATGAAATATTTGGGAATATATCTACCAAAGGAAAGTCAGGAATTATATGAGCAAAATTACAAAACACTTTCCACAAAAATAAAGTCAGATTTAAACAATTGAAAAGACATTGAATGCTCTTGGATAGGCCAAGCGAATATAATTAAGATGACAATACTCCCTAAACTAATATATTTATTTAGTGCTATGCCAATCAGACTCCCAAGAAACTATTTTAATGACCTAGAAAAAATAACACAATTCATATGGAAGAACAAAAGGTCGGGAGTTTCAAGGGAAGTAATGAAAAAAAAAATCAAATGAAGGTGGTCTAGTTGTACCTGATCTAGAACTATATTATAAAGCAGCAGTCACCAAAACCATTTTGTATTGGCTAAGAAATAGACTAGTTGATCAATGGAATAGGTTCGGTTCACAGGGCAAGATAGTGAATAAAAATAGCAATCTAGTGTTTGTCAAAACCAAAGATCCCTACTTCTGGGATAAGAATTCATTATTTGACGAAAACTGCTGGGAAACTTGGAAATTAGTTTGGCAGGAACTAGGCATGGACCCACATTTAACACCACATACTATGATAAGATCAAAATGGGTCCAAGATTTAGGCATAAAGAACGAGATCATAAATAAATTAGAGGAACATAGGATAGTTTACCTCTGAGATTTATGGAGGAAGAAGGAATTTGTGACCAAAGGAGAACTAGAGATCATTATTGATCACAAAATAGAAAATTTTGATTACATCAAATAAAAAGCTTTTGCACAAACAAAACCAATGCAAACAAGATTAGAAGAGAAGTAAAAAAATTGGGAAAACATTTTTACAGTTAAAGGTTCTGATAAAGGCCTCATCTCCAAAATATACAGAGAATTGATTTTAATATATAAGAAGTCAAGCCATTCTCCAATTGATAAGTGGTCAAAGGATATGAACAGACAATTCTCAGATGATGAAATTGAAACTATTTCCACTCATATGAAAGAGTGTTCCAAATCACTATTGATCAGAGAAATGTAAATTAAGACAACTCTGAGATACCACTACACACCTGTCAGATTGGCTAACATGACAGGAACAAATAATGATGAATGTTGGAGGGGCTGTGGAGAAACTGGGACACTGATACATTGTTCATGGAGTTGTGAAAGAATCCAACCATTCTGGAGAGCAATCTGGAATTATGCCCCAAAATTTATCAAAATGTGCATACCCTTTGATCTAACAGTGCTACTACTGGGCTTATATCCCAAGGAAATACTAAAGAAGGGAAAGGGATCTGTATGTGCCAAAATGTTTGTGGCAACCCTTTTTGTATTGGCTAGAAACTGGAAAATGAATGGATGCCCATCAATTGGAGAATGGTTGGGTAAATTTTGGTATATGAATGTTTTTGAATATTATTGTTCTGTAAGAAATGACCAACAGGATGAATACAGAGAGGCTTGGAGAGACTTACCTCAACTGATGCTGAGTGAAATGAGCAGAACTAGGAGATCATTAAACACTTCAACAATGATACTGTATGAGGATGTATTCTGATGGAAGTGGATATCTTCAACATAGAGAAGAGTTAATCCAATTCCAATTGATCAGTGATGGACAGAATCAGCTATACCCAGAAAAGGAACACTTGGAAATGAGTGTAAACTGTTAGCATTTTTTTGTTTTTCTCCCCAGGTTATTTTTACCGAATCCAATTCTTCCTTTGCAACAACAACAACAACAAAATTCGTTCTGCACATATATATTGTACCTAGGATATACTATAACATATTTAATATGTATGGGAATGCCTGCCATCTAGGGGAGGGGGTGGAAGGAAGTAGAGGAAAATTCAGAACAGAAGGGAGTACAAGGGATAATGTTGTAAAAAAATTATAATTATAATTATAAAATTAATAAAAAATTAAATTAAAAAAATAAATTAATTTCAAATGATGCTCATGGAAATTTAAACTTGAAAGAGATGTACAGAAATCAATTTTTTTCTTTTTCTCTAGAAAAACAACTTCATTTCTCATTTGGGTAAAATACTCTCTTGTATCAATGAGTTGAAAAATGAAGATTTTTGAGGTTTGATTTTCTAAGATTTTTTTTTGTTGAATTTGTTATTAATTAGGAAGAAAAATTAATCTAAAAGATTTGAACAAAATCTTATTTTTTAAAAAAATATATACTTCTGTTGCTTTCAGATGCTGATAAGACAAACTGCTAATAAAATGTTCCCAATTCAAAAAATTTATGCATGGAAATTTCTTCAACATTATCCTTTGCAAAACCTTGTGCTCCAGTTTTCCCCTTTTCCCCCCATGCCCTCCCCTAGATAGCAAGTAGTCTCATATATGTCAAACATGGTAGAAATATATGTTAAATCTAATGTATGCATACATATTTATACAATTATTTTGCTGCACAAGAAAAAACAAAATCAAAGCAGTAAAAAAAGAAAAAAGAAAATGCAAACAAGCAATGACAAAAAGAGTAAAAATACTATGTTGTAAACCACATTCAGTTCCCACAGAACTCTCTCTCTCTAGTTGTAGATGGCTCTCTTCATCACTGAATACTTGGAAGCAGTTTGAATCATCTCATTGTTGAAGAGAGCCATGTCCATCAGAATTGATCATTGTATAATCTTCTTGTTGCCATGTATAATGATTTTCTGGTTCTGTTCATTTCACTATATCAGTTCATTTAGGTCTTTCTAGGTCTCTCTGAAATCATTCTGTTGGTCATTTTTAACAGAACAATAATATTCTATAACATTAATATACCATAATTTATTCAGCCATTCTCCAATTGATGGGTGTCTGTTCAGTTTTCAGTTTCAGGCCACCACAAAAAGGGCAGCCACAAACTTTTTTTGCACACGTGGGTCCCTTTCTCTTCTTTAAGATATCTTTATGATATAAGCCCAGTAGAAACAAAGCATGTGTTTTGATCTTCCTCGTCACCATAATAACTTTCAATGATCAGAAACATTTCGGTTGTCTGCTCAATTTCCTAACCTATTATTTCTCTTTTAACTCTTTGTTAAAGTAGGACTCTGTTTCCAGAGTGGAGGATATATTATCCTAGGTTTCAATAATTTTGTGCAGCTGTTTTTAGGGATCCTTCTAGATATCTGACCACAAGTCCTCTTTTTCTGTCCCGGAATTGTTAGGAGATTCCTGCTCCCACTATACCTGTAAGATCTAGTGTTCTAAAGCAACAGAGTCCTGTTTTGTTGATGCTGGGGTCAGGTATAGGGTTGGGGCTGCCTTAGGATTGTGAACTAGGCTCCCATCCTGTTGCTACAGACCTTTTCTACTGAACTTTTAAGTCTTCTTTGTTGTCTCTGGTCTGAGAGGTCTGGAAGTCACTAGTACTGCTGTTGCTTCAGAGGTTTCTAGACAAGTTTCTGTTTGTTGGCCTGGGGCTGGGGCCACCAGGGATGTATTACTTGTATTGGGACTGCACACTGAACTCTCATTCTGTTGTCACAGATCTTTTTTGATGGCCTTCTGAATTGTATTTGTCTGGAAAGTGTCCTAATCCATCTTTTGGGGGTGTTCTGATGCTCTAAAACTTGTTTAGAATCATTATTTAAAGCAATTTGGAGCAGTTTAGAGGAGAGGTTGAATGAGTTCTTGCCTTAACTCTACTAACTTGGGGCAAAAAAACTCCTTGGACAGATTCTTAATAATTATTAGTATAAACATAATGAGAACAAAAATTTAAAAACCACTGTTCTAGGGTGTAAAGACTGACAGGGTAAATAAAACAAACAAACAAAAACCTGGTTTGGAAAGTCAGTCTCATTCTATTCTTTGCCCTTTTTAAACCACATCTGGAGTATTATGCTTAGCCCTGTATAGCCACATTTGAGAAAGAAAATTGACTAGCTTGAGCACATCTGCAGTTTAGAGAATGATGAAACTATTTGAGTCATGGCTTTCGATTAAGGGAACTAGCATTATCAAACTTGAAGAAGTCATAGGGTATATGTTAAAGCTTTTTTTTCAAATATCTTAAGTACTTTCATAGACAAGAAAGCTCAGATTTGTTCTGCTTGGCCTTAGGATCAAAACTGGAAGTTACAGAAGTACAGGGTGGAAATTGCAAAAGAGGCATAGTTTCACTTGATAGAAGGCCAAATTCTCTACCAATGAGAGCTGTCCATAAATGGGGTAGGCTTTTCAGGAGTTGTGAATTATGCAGCACTGAAGTTCAACTAGATACCCTGTGAGATCTCTTCATACTCTGTAATACTTAGAAGTAATCTTAAATCATTTCCTCTCCAATTAAATGAACATATATTCATGCTTGTTATGAAATCATATTTTGAAATTAGAACATTTTAGACAGGATTGTTTTGGTAATGAATGAACAACATTGAGGATTGAAAGCAAAAGTCTTGGGTTCATGTGTTAACTTTGTAATTAAATTATATATTAACTTATCTATTTGTTTACATAGATATGTTCATGTATCTATTCAAGTAGATCTATAAATAGATATTTTGTGCATATGTGAGAGTCTAAACAAGTTTCTTTGTTTTATCTAGCCTAATTTATCTGCCTTAAGATAAAAGAATACTATATGATTTTCATTTTTGCAAGTGGAATGTTGGTAGAGCTCAGGCTGGACCCTATGTGAAAAATTCCAGTTTCCTCCTTCTAGATCTTTGATTCACTGATGCTTCTAGAGAATGTGGTGTCTCCGATACTCTAAGGGTGAAAGTCAACAGAGCTCAGTAAGACCTGAGATGTATATTGCCAAGTTCTTAAGGCTTATCGTTAATGCCAGTATTGGCAGATGCCATAGCAATGGGAATACTCAGAAGCATAGAGGGAGATGGAGGAGAGTCACAAAATCCCATGGGGTAATAGAGCTTAATGCCTTGGATTATGTGTAACCAGCAGGAGAAGGAAGGTACTTGAAATGAGGGTGAGGATGAAATGAAGAGAGAAGATCCAAAGGCAAGTGCAATGCCAGCATTAACCTCATTTGCTTAAAGAATCTTAATAAGGCTTCCAACTTGGCAAAGGAGTATAGAGAACAGATGTCATTTGCATCTCAAATGGTTTAGTACAACACCCATAACAAAGGAAAATCCAAAAGGAAACTAAAGCTCTGGTATCATTTTCTTCATAATGTCCCATTTAGTATCAGTCCTTTCTATTTTCCTCAGGGATTTAGGTTGTGTTTTATATGAACAGACTGACCTGGGTTATTTTAATTTTTAATAAATGATATTGAATAATCCAAAAAATTAAACTCTTGTCCATTTTTTAATTGATGAATTTTTTCTTTCTCTATCTCCTCCAATTTAAAAGAAGATAAAGAAGAAAAACAAAACTCTTATAATAAATATATCATAGTAAAGCAAAACAAATTCCATGATACTCATGTCCAAAAATGTTTGTTTTATTAACTTCTTATATCTATTATTTCTTTGCCAGGAGGTGGAAAATGCACAGATCATCATCAGTTCTCTGCAATCATAGTTGATCAATGTTGCTAAATCTATCAGAGTTGATTGTCTTTATAATTTTTGTTATTATTATATACATTCTTATGTAGATTTTGTTTACTTTGCTCTACATAAGTTCATACAACTCTTCCCAGTTTTCTTTGAATCCATCCCTTTTCATAAATTTTTATGGCACAATAGAATTCTATAATGTTTATACATCATAATCTGTTCAGCTTTTCTTAACTTATTTAGTACCCTTTAGTTTGTAGTCTATTTCAGTATATAAAAAAATAAAATAGCTGATTTAAGTATTTCTGGCGGATGGGTCTTTGTCCTCTTTTTTTGATCTATTTTCAGTAAGTGTAACTTTGGAAAAATCATTTCCTTTCTCTGGACCTCCTCTGAAAAAATGAGAGATTTGGACTGGGTGATATCAAAATTCTCTTATCAGTTTTGATATTTCATAAATCTATGATTCTAAATATTGGCTATAGTTAATATGATTATTTTGACTAAAAGATCAGACTAATCAAAGATTGTCTATTACTCTTTGTATGTGTCACCCCAGTAGAGTCCTCCTTCTCCTTTTGAGATCCTTTAACACACCCCAAATCTGAGCTCACTAGTTTCCTTCCCTATTTCAAGAAACCAGGAGATATCATTGCCAAAGCCTCCATGCATACCAACACCTTTAATGGAACTTTGATGCTATTTGAGGAAAGTAAGGCTCAGAGATGTTAATTAACTTGTCTAAGTTTATTCGTCTGGGATTTGCAATAATGTCTCATAATTTCAAGTTCAATATTCTTCATACAATGTCACATACCTCCTCCTGCAGGGTCTACACTATAAAGGAAGTGAAACCAGAGTACAAGAGATGGAATTAGAGAACAGGAGATAGTAGACAGGCTAAGTGTCAAGTTCTGATCTTCTCTCAGTTGTAATCCTTCTCTGGGAGGATGTTTCCTTTCTCTGTGAATCTTGTCCTCTTCACTTGGGAATCCACGGGGCACCTTCTCCTTGATTCAATTCAGAACTGACTTTCTAGATGGTAACTTCTTCTTTTATCCTCCCAGATAATGGGCGTGGAATAACTCCGGGGCTTGTGGGAGAAATACTTCAACCAATGAACTTGCTCCTCTTAAACATGTAAGTTCCTCCCCAGAAGTTCAAAGGAGTAAAACTCCCCTTAAAGGCCAGAACTAGAGAATTGTTAAGTACCGACTTAGCACTTAGTAAGAACTAATATCTCATTATCTCATTAGCACTTAGTAAGAATCTAACAGCTAAGAATGTATAAGGATAAAGAATAAGTTTAGGAATATACAGAGGAAGAGAGAGCTGAAAAGCTAGGAGCATATCACAAAAAAGAATTTCATAGTTTAATGTCATGGGGGAACACAGTTTTGAATAATAGTGAGATACAAATATGATCACCCCTAAGGGCACTTGAGGTGGAGAGAAGATATTAGTCTTGGAAACTGAGGTGATGAACTAGTTATTCAACACACCTAAAGTGACATCAGTACTTTCAGTGAAGGCTGTAACTATGAAAGAAATGTGTATGTGTATATTTATATTATACATGTATAATACATATAAAATATATTCTGTACACACACACATACATATATATATATACATTTATTCAAATACACACACACACACACACACACACACATATATATATATATATATACATACACATAGTTATGGACATAAATATGAATGTGTTCATAGAAATATAAATATAGACATAGCTATAGATATAAAGATATAAATAGAAAGCATAGAAATAGAAATAGAGAGAAATATATATAGAGATAGAAGTAACAAGGTAGAAATAGACACACACATAGATACAAATTTGATATAAATATAGACATAAAATATATATATGTGTGTGTGTGTGTGTGTGTGTGTGTCTGTGTGTCTGTGTGTGTGTGTGTGTCTGTGTGTATGTATACTGTCCTCTCTGCTAGAATGTAAGCTCCTTGAGATCAGGGACATTTTTACTTTCTTTCTTTTGTCTTTGAATTCCCAGCACAACACAACAAACACCTGCACATACAATTAGGTACTTAATTAATATTTGTTGATTGAATAATTGTTCAATCAATCTGAATATGTTGATTCATATTAGAATCTGAATATGTTGATAAATGGAATTAAATTAAAGTAGAGTTTATTGAATAATGAAAAAAAAGTAGAATTTTAAGATGCAATAGAGTTAAAGCAGATGATCACTTCTCCTGATCCAAAATAAAAAAGGGAGAAAACATTTTGTCCTGAGCAGGTTGGGGGAAAATAAAATCCTTTCCTTGAGGGGAAAAAAGATGAGGGAAGGTTTAATGAGGTATTTCTCTATAAAGTTCTCTATTTTACAGTCAGGTGCAATTATATTGGGTCACTCAAGTGGCCAATAGTTTAGCAAATCAAGTTGCTAAATGTTAGGAATGTTCATTTGTTCATTTTTAATGCTGACTATTCAGATATATTGATCATTCAAGATGTTAAATCCATAATTCAAAAGTATTTTTCCCACACTAAGAAAAGCCAGAGCAGTTGAGCTAAGGGTGAGGCTCAATTAAGTAATCCAAGGACTGCACCAATGCACTTTCCTTTTTGTCTAAAGATTTTTTGTTCAGCACAGAAAGGTAGTATGTGCTGGACTTGGAGTCAGGAAAACTTTGGCTCAAAATGCCTCCTCTTAATTAGCTCTGTAATGCTAGACAAGTATGTTTCTTTTTCAGTAAAATGCAATGACCTATACCAGCTCCATGTCATCTATGTCTCTTTGATCTTAGGATAAGTAGGAAGACAAAGGCAGAAAAAGGCAAGTGAAGCCTTTAGCAGTGGTAGCAGTGAGCAGTCATCTACTACTACTTCAACTACTACTACTATTTCTATTACTACTACTACTATTACAATTAGGTTGTTTTCTCTGTTTTCCCCTGTGTAATACACATTCCTTGGAGACTTTTAGGTGTCAAACTATGCCATAAATTTCCTAAGGTCTTGAGACCTAAGTGTGTTGAGTTCTAAAAGGTTTGGAATTGATAAATTTGAATCACAAGATCAGCAACAGTACAATTCTTAACAGCACATTGTGAGCCCTTAGTTCCTAGAGAGAACTTAGAACACCTAGTTCTCTCAGGAACTATTAAAGGAGGAAGTCTTAGAAACCTAATGCCATTTTAGAGTATGAGTTTGGCTGGATTGTGCTTTTTTTAGGGGTCATTCACTTTGGGAAATATTATCATTCTCCTGAACTATTATTTAGGAGAAAAAATAGTTTTATTCATATAATTTTATCATCTATATATTGTTTTTTTTATATCAATATCTATTTAAAGAAACTGGGTTGTATCCCTTTATTATTAACCTAGATTAATCCAATAGATATATTTATTTGGTAGCCAGTTCTATCAAACTTGATTCAATACCTCATTGAGTTTTGACTTTTCAGAATATTTCAGTCATATGATTATAGAACTAAAGCTGAAATGGAATCCAGAGTCCATTTAATCTAAACCTCTCATTTTATAGAAAAGAAAAGTAAGACCCTGGCATGTTAAATTATTTGTCAAACAATCGAGCACTTGAGGCTAATTACTGATTGGACGATACGCTATAAGAATATTCTTGGAAAATGGCCCTTCCCAATATCCTGTGCTGGCCCAATCTTTTGGTGTATTCAGAGAATTGTGGAAGGGACTAGGGGGTGCAGGGAGACGAGCCAGGGTCTCTTCTGTGAGAGAGAAGAGGCAATGAGGTCACAGAGATCCTACGTGTCCACTCTCTTCACTTCTACAGCTAAAGACCTATAGTAAAGACTTTTGCTTTAAAAAATATAAATAAATTATTTGTCAAAGATTATACAAGATGCCATAAGACATAGGATTTGAATCTCTTTGTCCTTTCTATAGTCTTTTGATCTGATAGATAAAATATTCTCACAAAAAAAGAAAGAAAAAAAAAACCTAGATTAATTGGTTTATTTAATGGTCCTTCCAGTGATACTTTTAGCTACTTTTAGCTGAGGCTGAAAGACCCTTATGGCTTCTTGGGCAGGGAAACAGAGGAAAAGCCAAAAAATGTTAGATCAATTGATTAGAACCAGGAATTCATTTACTGTTGATGTAGAAGGCTAACATGAAGGGCTTAAGACAATAAGTGAGTCCAGGTAAGAAGCATAAATAAGCATCAGGATCAAGAGAGTTCAAGGAGTAAGCTTATAGATCTAGTTTGTTGTCAAGAAGAAAATATTAATATTAAAGAAGGCTTTTCATTTAGCTAAGAGTTCAACACAATTTTCTATACTGAATGACCTTAATGTAGATTTGCAGGTTTTATCCTTAGAAATATGAATTTGGGGGGGGCGGAGCCAAGATGGCAGAGAAGATACATGCGATTTTGTGAGCTCCCTTCTTCCCTCATTACCAATTAGTTAAATCAGCCTCAAAAATAATGTTGGACTGATAGAAACCACAAGGTCTGGAAGCAAGACTTACCAGCTGAAGAGAATCTGGAGTTTCAACAGAAAAGGTCAGTTCCCAGGGGAGGAAAAAAAAAGGCCAGCACAGACAGGGTGAGGTGCTAGCACACTGCACTGATTGGGCTGGGGAGGGCTATGGGATCAGAGAAGCTACTGAGACAGAGGAATCTGGCACAGGCTATTAGCTCTTCTCTGCTTATAAAACAGCAGTCCAGAAGAGAAATCAAGCCACTTTAAAATATAAAGCCAGATCCTAGAACCACCCCAATCTGGAAGTGACCTAACAGATCTCAGCACAGGGGTGCGCCCAGCTTCTGCTGCCTGGGGCTTCTCCTTGGGGTAGTTAAGAGCTTGAAAAGCAGGAACATGGCCCAAGGCAACATCTAATTCACACAGTGTCTGGCTTAGCTGAAGGCTGTGAAACTCAGCCTCAGAAGTCCCAGAGAAGCAGAACCTTTGAAATAGGGACCGCAGTTTCTGGGCAGACACTTCCAGTTTGAGTGCAGGGGCTTTTAACATCAGCGTGATATCCATGCCCCACGGGACGCATTGGCTGGGCTTTGTGTCGCCTTTACTGTTCAGTCTTAAACCTCAGGGAAGTCGCTAGGACACACAGTGCCCTCAAAGTGCAGCCATACTAATCACCTCTGAGGCACTTCCAGGGAGGGAGAGAGGAATTCTCTCCCAGAGCTCTCTCTTAGCTCAGGTGTAGGAGCCACTGCATCCATCCGGGTTGGGAGGAATCTGGTAAAGAAATAAATAAATAAACTTCTGACCCCAGGGACAGACCCCAAAAGATTTTTTAATCATGAGTAAAAAGCCAAGAAGAACTATCGATTCATTCTACACTGAAAAAGAGCGGGTATCCAACCCCAAGGAAGTTAATAGTAGGGAGTCAGTAAATAACAGCCTAAAGGGGAACGATACCTGCCCCCCATCACATAACTCTCTCCTAGAAGAGACTATTAAAAAATTAAGAGAGGAAGATGGGGCGGAGCCAAGATGGCAGAGAAGATACACGCCACTGTGTAAGCTCCTTTCTTCCCTCACAACCAACTAGATTTAATCAGCCTCAGAAATAGTGTTGGACAGATAGAATCCACAAGGACTGGAAGCATGACTTACCAGCTGAAGAGAATCTGGAGTTTCAGCAGGAAAGGTCAGCTCCCAGGGGAGGAAGAAGAGAGGCCAGCACAGGCGGTGGGGTAGTGGCACACTGTGCCGGTCGCACTGGGGAGGGCTCTGGGATCAGAGAATCCACTGACATAAAAGAATCTGGCACAGGCTGTTAGCTCTTCTCTGCTTATAAAACAGCATTTCAGAGGAGAAATATAAGCCACTTTAAAATTTAAAACTAGATTGGATCTTCCCGTATCCCGGGGGTGACTCAGCAGATCTCGGCACCAGGACATAGGGAATCCAGGCTTTCGCCTTGGGGTAGTTAAGAGATTGAAGAGTGGGCGGGGCGGTAACTCACAATGCCTGGCTCGGCTGGCTGGAGGCTGTGGAACGGAAGTCCCAGAGAAGCGGAACCTTTGAACTAGAGACCACGGTTTCTGGCAGACACTTCCAGTTTGAGTGCAGGGGCTTTTCACATCACCTGCTGCAGACATCCACGCCCCACCAGGATGCATAGGCTAGGCTTTGAGTCACCTTTACTGTTCAGTCACAACCTCAGGGAAGCCGCTAAAACACAGCGCCCTCAGGGCACAGCAGTGCTAGTCACCTCTGAGGCACTTCCAGGGAGGGGGTGGGGAACTCTATCCCAGAGTTCTCTCTTAGCTCAGGCGCAGGGGCCGCTGCATCCATCCTGTCTGGGAGGAAGCTGGTAAAGAAATAAATAAATAATTTCCTACCCCAGGGACAGACCCCAAAAGATTTTTTAAGTATGAGCAAGAAGCCCAAAAAAACCATAGATTCCTTCTACACAGAGAAAGAGCGGGTATCCAACCCCGAGGAAGTTAACAGAAGAGAGTCAGCAGATAACAACCTAAAGGGGAACGATTCCTGCCCCCCATCAGATAACTCTCTCCATAAAGAGACTATTAAAAAGTTAAGCGAGTTTGAAGAAAAATGGGGAAAGGAAAGGGAAGCTATGATAGAGAATAACAACGTCCTGAAATTGGAGTTCAAAAAAATAAAGAATTCACAGGAGATGCAGGGAAACAAAATTAGTGAATTAGAAAAGGTAAAAAAATCACAGGAAAATAGGATTTCTGAATTGGATAAGATAAAAAAGTCCCAAGAAAATAGGATTTCTGAATTGGAAAAAGAAAATAATTCTCAAAAAAAATTAGGGAAATGGAATAAAATTCAATAGAGCAAAATAATTCATTTAAAAATGAAATTGGGCATTTACAAAAAGAACTAAAAACTGTGAAAGAAGAAAATAACTCCTTAAAAGTCAGGATGGAACAAATAGAAATGAATGATTCACAGAGAACCCAAGAATCAGTCAAACAAAACAAAAAACAATGAGAAGTTGGAGAAAAACGTCAAATACTTACTGGGAAAATCTATAGACCTGGAAAATAGATCTAGGAGAGATAATCTGTAGATCATTGGACTTCCCGAAAACTATGACCAAAAAAAGAGCCTAGATTCTATTTTACAGGAAATTATCAAAGAGAACTGTCCAGAAATAATAGAAACAGAAGGGAAAGTAGATGTGGAAAGAATTCATCGAACTCCTTCTGAAATAGACCCTAAAAAAAAACACCACGGAATATTGTGGCTAAGCTGCAGAATTACCACACAAAGGAGAAAATCCTGCAAGCAGCTAGAAAAAAAACAATTTAAATACCAAGGTGCCATAATAAGGGTCACACAAGATCTGGCTACCTCCACATTAAAAGATAGAAGGGCCTGGAACCTGATATTCCGTAAGGCAAAAGATCAAGGATTGCAACCAAGAATAAACTACCCAGCTAAGTTTAGCATCTTTTTCCATGGAAGAAGATGGTCATTCAATGAAATAGAGGAATTCCATATATTTCTAAGAAAAAAACCAGACTTAAACAAAAAATTTGATCTACATCCACAAGACTGAAGAGAAATAGAAAAAGGTACACAGAACCCTTGAAAACTGTAACTCTGTTGTGGGTATATAGAAAGTGCGCATGGATAATTTGATTTTACTGATATAAAAGGAAAAAAAAAGGAGGGGGTGTAGTAAAGGGAAGGGGGTAGTATCAGAAAAAGGGGAGGGTGTGATGAAAAGAGGGAAACTACATCCCAGGAAGAGGCATAGAAAATACACCATATTTGAGGGAATTTAGAGAGGGGGAGAATCATTGTGTAAATCTTACTCTCATCAGAAGAGGCTCAAAGAGTAAATAATTGTCATATTTGTTTTTCAGAGAATTCTCTCTCACCTCATTAAAAGGGGGGAGAGGAAAAGGAAAAAGGCAAAGGAGAATAAGGGAAGGGACATGGAGGGAGGGGGGAGGGATACTAAAAAAAGGGAGGGCTGTGCGTCACAAGGGGGGTCTATAAATTAAATATTGGGGAAGGGGTTCAGGGGGGTCAAGGGAAAAAGCATAATCTGGGGATAATATGATGGCAGGAAATACAGAATTAGTAATTTTAACTGTAAATGTGAATGGGATGAACGCTCCCATCAAATGGAGACGGATAGCAGACTGGATCAAAATTCAGAACCCTACAATATGTTGCCTACAGGAAACAAACTTAAAGCAGAGAGATACATATAGAGTAAAGGTAAAAGGTTGGAGCAGAATCTATTATGCTTCAGGTAAAGCCAAAAAAGCAGGGGTAGCCATCCTTATCTCAGATCAAGCAAAAGCAGAAGTTGATCTAATTAAAAGAGATAAGGAAGGAAACTATATCCTGCTAAAAGGTAGCATAAACAATGAAGCCATATCAATACTAAACATATATGCACCAAGTGGTATAGCATATAACTTTCTAAAGGAAAAGTTAAGAGAGTTGCAAGAAGAAATAGACAGTAAAACTATAATAGTGGGAGATCTCAACTTGCACTCTCAGATTTAGACAAATCAAACCACAAAACAAATAAGAAAGAAATTTAAAAAGTAAATAGAACATTAGAAAAACTAGGTATGAAAGACATTTGGAGAAAACTGAATGGCAATAAAAAGGAATATACTTTCTTCTCAACAGTTCATGGATCCTATACAAAAATTGACCATATAAAGATCTCAAAATTAAATGTAGGAAGGCAGAAATAATAAATGCCTTCTTCTCAGATCAAAATGCAATCAAAGCTACATTCAGTAAGAAGGTAGGGGTAGTAGATGGCGGAGAAGAAACACACGACTCAGTGAACGTCCTCACTCCCTCACAACCAATTAGATAAATTAAGTCTCAAAATTAGCTCAGGACTGATAGATACCACAAGGACTGGAAGCACGACTTACCAGCTGAAGAGAATCTGGAGTTTCAACAGGAAAGGTCAGTTCTCAGGGGAGGAATAAGAAAGACCAGCACAGACGGTGGGGTAGGGGCACACTGCACCCATTGCGCTGGGAAGGGCTCTGGGATCAGAGAAGCCACTGAGGTAAAGGAATCTGGCACAGGCTGTTAGCTCTTCTCTGCTAATTATTTAGCAGTTCAGAAGAGAAAGCCAAAATATTTTAAAACTCAGATTAGATTTTCCCCATCCGGGGGGTGACTCAGCAGAACTCTTGGCACCAGGGGGTGTGGCCTCAGCTACCTCCTGAGAATAGTTAAGAGATTGACAAGTGGGTGGATACGGCCCAAGGCAACACACACTGCCTAGCTTAGCTGGAGGGAGTGGAACTCAGCTCCAGGAAGTCCCAGAGAAGCGGAACCTTTGAACTAGGGACCGCGGTTTCTGGCAGACACTTCCAGTTTGAGCGCAGGGGCTTCTCACGTCACCTGCTGCAGACATCCACGCCCCACCCGGACACATAGGCTGGGCTTCGTGCTGTCTTCACTATTCTACGCCCTCGAAGCACAGTAGTGCTAATCACCTCTGAGGCACTTCCAGGGAGGGGGTGGGGAACTCTCTCCCAGAGCTCTCTCTTAGCTCAGGCGCAGGGGTCGCTGCATCCCTCCGGTCTGGGAGGAAGCTGGTAAAGAAGTAAATAATTTCCTACCCCAGAGACAGACCCCAAAAGATTTTTTTAAGTATGAGCAAAAAAGCTAGAAAAACCATAGATTCCTTCTATACAGAGAAAGAACGGGTATCCAACCCCGAGGAAGTTGACAGCAGAGAATCAGCAGACAACAACCTAAAGGGGAACGATTCCTGCCCCCCATCACATAACTCTCTCCTAGAAGAAGCTCTTTAAAAATTGAGGGAGATCGAAGAAAAATGGGGAAAAGAAAGGGAAGTTATGATAGAGAATAACAACGTCCTGAAATTGGAGTTGGAAAAAATAAAGAATTCACAGGAGATTCAGGGAAACAAAATTAGTGAATTAGAAAAGGTTAAAAAAACACAGGAAAGTAGGATTTCTGAATTGGAAAAGATAAAAAAGTCTCAAGAAAATAGAATTTCTGAATTGGAAAAAGAAAATAATTCTCAAAAAAAAAATTAGGGAAATGGAAAAAAATTCAATAGAGCAAAATAATTCATTTAAAAACGAAATTGGGCATTTACAAAAAGAACTAAAAACTGTGAAAGAAGAAAATAACTCCTTAAAAGTCAGGATGGAACAAATAGAAATGAATGATTCACAGAGAACCCAAGAATCAGTCAAACAAAACAAAAAAAATGAGAAGTTGGAGAACAACGTCAAATACTTACTGGGAAAATCTATAGACCTGGAAAATAGATCTAGGAGAGATAATCTGCGGATTATTGGACTTCCAGAAAACTATGACCAAAAAAAGAGCCTAGATTCTATTTTACAGGAAATTATCAAAGAGAACTGTCCAGAGATAATAGAAACAGAAGGGAAAGTAGATGTGGAAAGAATTCATCGAACTCCTTCTGAAATAGACCCTAAAAAAAGAACACCACGGAATATTGTGGCTAAGCTGCAGAATTACCACACAAAGGAGAAAATCCTGCAAGCAGCTAGAAAAAAACAATTTAAATACCAAGGTGCCACAATAAGGGTCACCCAAGATCTGGCTGCCTCCACATTAAAAGATAGAAGGGCCTGGAACCTGATATTCCGAAAGGCAAAAGATCAAGGACTGCAACCAAGAATGAACTACCCAGCTAAGTTTAGCATCTTTTTCCATGGAAGAAGATGGTCATTCAATGAAACAGAGGAATTCTATATGTTTCTAAGAAAAAAACCAGACTTCAACAAAAAATTTGATCTACATCCATAAGACTGAAGAGAAACAGAAAAAGGTACACAGAACCCTTGAGAACTGTAACTCTGTTGTGGGTATATAAAAAATACTCAAGGATAATTTGATTTTACTGATATAAAAGAAAAAAAGGGGGGTGTGGTAAAGGGAAGGAGGTCGGTTCAGAAAAAGGGGAAGGAGTGATAAAAAGAGGGAAACTACATCCCAGGAAGAGACATAGAAAATACACCATATCTGAGGGAACTTAGTGAGGGGGAGAATCATTGTGTGAATCTTACTCTCATCAGAAGAGGCTCAAAGAGTAAATAATTAACATATTTGTTTTTCAGAGAATTTTCTCTCACCTCATTAAAAGGGGGGAGAGGAAAAGGGGAAAGGAAAAGGAGAATAAGTGAAGGGACTTGGAGGGAGGGGGGAGGGATCCTAAAAAAAAAAAAAAAAAGAGGGAGGGTTGCGCGTCACAAGGGGGGTCTGTAAATTAAATATCGGGGAGGGGGATCAGGGGGGTCAAGGGAAAAAAGTATAATCTGGGGATAATACGATGGCAGGAAACACAGAATTAGTAATTTTAACTGTAAATGTAAATGGGATGAACGATCCCATCAAACGGAGACGGATAGCAGATTGGATCAAAAAGCAGAACCCTACAATATGTTGCCTACAGGAAACACACTTAAAGCAGGGAGAAACATACAGAGTAAAGGTAAAAGGTTGGAACAGAGCCTATTATGCTTCAGGTAAAGCCAAAAAAGCAGGGGTAGCTATCCTTATCTCAGATCAAGCAAAAGCAGAAGTAGATCTCGTTAAAAAAGATAAGGAAGGAAACTATATCCTGCTGAAAGGTAGCATAAATAATGAAGCCATATCAATACTAAACATATATGCACCAAGTGGTATAGCATCTAACTTTCTAAAGGAAAAGTTAAGAGAACTGCAAGAAGAAATAGACAGTAAAACTATAATAGTGGGAGATCTCAACCTTGCACTCTCAGATTTAGACAAATCAAACCACAAAACAAACAAGAAAGAAATTAAAAAAGTAAATAGAACATTAGAAAAACTAGGTATGATAGACCTTTGGAGAAAACTGAATGGCAATAGGAAGGAATATACTTTCTTCTCAGCAGTTCATGGATCCTATACAAAAATTGACCATATATTAGGACATAAAGATCTCAAAATTAAATGTAGGAAGGCAGAAATAATAAATGCCTTCTTCTCAGATCACAATGCAATAAAAGCTACATTCAGTAAAAAGTTAGGGGTAAATAGACCAAAAAGTAATTGGAAACTAAATAATCTCATCTTAAAGAATGACTGGGTGAAAGAGCAAATTATAGAAACAATTAACAATTTCACCCAAGATAATGATAATGATGAGACATCATATCAAAATCTTTGGGATGCAGCTAAAGCAGTAATAAGGGGAAATTTTATATCTTTAGAGGCTTATTTGAAGAAAATTGAGAAAGAGAAGATTAACGAATTGGGCTTACAACTTAAAAGGCTAGAAAAAGACCAAATTATAAACCCCCAACCAAAAATTAAACTCGAAATACAAAAATTAAAAGGAGAAATCAATAAAATTGAAAGTAAAAAAACTATTGAATTAATAAATAAAACCAAGAGTTGGTTTTATGAAAAAGCCAATAAAATAGATAAACCTTTTTAAATTTGATCAAAAAAAAGAAAGAGGAAAATCAAATTGATAGTCTTACAAATGAAAAGGGCGATCTTTCCACCAATGAAGAGGAAATTAGAGAAATAATAAGGAGTTATTTTGCCCAACTTTATGTCAATAAATTTGATAACTTAAGTGAAATGGATGACTTTCTCCAAAAATATAGGCTCCCTAGATTAACAGAGGAGGAGATAAATTGCTTAAATAGTCCCATTTCAGAAAAAGAAATAGAACAAGCTATTAATCAACTCCCCA
Organism: Sminthopsis crassicaudata; assembly: GCF_048593235.1. NCBI lineage: Eukaryota > Metazoa > Chordata > Mammalia > Dasyuromorphia > Dasyuridae > Sminthopsis > Sminthopsis crassicaudata. The sequence goes on from NC_133618.1 coordinate 601,555,027, forward strand.
GGAAAAAATCCCCAGGGCCAGATGGATTCACATGTGAATTCTACCAAACATTTAAAGAACAATTAGCCCCAATGTTATATAAATTATTTGAAAAAATAGGGGATGAAGGAGTCCTACCAAACTCCTTTTATGACACAGACATGGTACTGATACCTAAACCTGGTAGATCGAAAACTGAGAAAGAAAATTATAGACCAATCTCCTTAATGAATATTGATGCTAAAATCTTAAATAAGATATTAGCAAAAAGACTTCAGAAAATCATCTCCAGGATAATACACTATGATCAAGTAGGATTTATTCCAGGAATGCAGGGCTGGTTTAATATTAGGAAAACTATTAATATAATTGACCATATTAATAATCAAATTAATAAGAACCATATGATCATCTCAATAGATGCAGAAAAAGCATTTGACAAAATCCAACATCCATTCCTACTAAAAACTCTTGAGAGTATAGGAATAAATGGATTATTCCTTAGAATAATCAGGAGTATATATTTATGACCGTCAGTAAGCATAATATGCAATAGAAATAAACTGCAACCTTTCCCAGTAAGATCAGGAGTGAAACAAGGTTGCCCACTATCACCATTACTATTCAATATAGTACTAGAAACGCTAGCCTCGGCAATAAGAGCCGAGAAAGAGATTCAAGGAATTAGAGTAGGAAATGAGGAAATTAAACTATCACTTTTTGCAGATGACATGATGGTATACTTAGAGAACCCCAAAGATTCTGCTAAAAAGCTACTAGAAATAATTCAAAATTTCAGCAAAGTGGCAGGATACAAAATAAATCCACATAAATCCTCGGCATTTTTATATATCACTAACAAAATGCAACAGCAAGAGATACAAAGAGAAATTCCATTCCAAACAAATGTTGAGAGTATAAAATATTTGGGAATCCATCTACCAAAGAAAAGTCAGGAATTATATGAGAAAAATTACAAAACACTTGCCACAAAAATAAAATCAGATTTAAATAATTGGAAAGACATTCAGTGCTCATGGATAGGCCGAGCGAATATAATAAAGATGACAATACTCCCCAAACTAATCTATTTATTTAGTGCTATACCAATCAGACACCCAAGAAACTATTTTAATGACCTAGAAAAAATAACAACAAAATTCATATGGAAGAATAAAAGGTCAAGAATTGCAAGGGAACTAATGAAAAAAAATTCAGAGGAAGGTGGTCTAAGTGTACCTGATCTAAAGCTATATTATATAGCAGCAGTCACCAAAACCATTTGGTATTGGCTACGAAATAGACCGGTAGATCAGTGGAACAGATTAGATACAAAGGACAAAAAAGGGTACATCTATAGCAATCTAATCTTTGACAAACCCAAAGATTCCAACATTAGGGATAAAAATTCATTATTCGGAAAAAACTGTTGGGAAAACTGGAAATTAGTATGGCAGAAATTAGATATGGATCCACACTTAACACCATATACCAAGATAAGATCAAAATGGGTCCATGATTTAGGCATAAAGAGGGAGATAATAAATAGATTAGAGGAACAGAGGATAATCTACCTCTCAGACTTGTGGAGGAGGAAGGAATTTATGACCAGAGGAGAACTAGAGATCATTATTGATCACAAAATAGAAGATTTTGATTACATCAAACTAAAAAGTTTCTGTACAAATAATACTAATGCAAACAAGATTAGAAGGGAAGTAACAAATTGGGAAAATATTTTTAAAAACAAAGGTTCTGACAAAGGTCTCATTTCCAAAATATATAGAGAACTGACCATAATTTATAAGAAACCGAACCATTCTCCAATTGATAAATGGTCAAAGGATATGAACAGACAATTCTCAGAGGAAGAAATTGAAACTATATCCACTCACATGAAAGAGTGTTCCAAATCACTACTGATCAGAGAAATGCAAATTAAGACCACTCTGAGATACCACTACACACCTGTCAGATTGGCTAAGATGACAGGAACAAATAATGACAAATGTTGGAGGGGATGTGGGGAAATTGGGACACTAATGCATTGCTGGTGGAGTTGTGAAAGAATCCAGCCATTCTGGAGAGCAATCTGGAATTATGCCCAAAAAGTTATCAAACTGTGCATACCCTTTGTCCCAGCAGCGCTACTACTGGGATTATATCCCAAAGAAATACTAAAGAGCAGAAAGAGACATATATGTGCCAAAATGTTTGTGGCAGCTCTTTTTGTTGTAGCTAGAAACTGGAAGATGAATGGATGTCCATCAGTTGGAGAATGGTTGGGTAAATTGTGGTATATGAAGGTTATGGAATATTATTGCTCGGTAAGAAATGACCAGCAGGAGGAATATAGAGAGGCCTGGAGAGACTTAAATCAACTGATGCTGAGTGAAATGAGCAGAACCAGAAGATCACTGTACACTTCAACAACAATACTGTATGAGGATGTATTCTGATGGAAGTGGAAATCTTCAACATAAAGAAGATCCAACTCACTTCCAGTTGATCAATGATGGACAGAGGTAGCTACACCCAGAGAAGAAACACTGGGATGTGAATGAAAATTGTTAGCACTAATATCTGTCTGCCCAGGTTGCATGTACCTTCGGATTCTAATGTTTATTGTGCAACAAGAAAATGATATTCGCACACATGTATTGTACCTAGACTATATTGTAACACATGTAAAATGTATGGTATTGCCTGTCGTCGGGGGGAGGGAATAGAGGGAGGGGGGGTAATTTGGAAAAATGAATACAAGGGATAATATTATAAAAAAAAAAAATATATATATATATAAAAAAAAAAAAAAAAAAAAAAAGAAGGTAGGGGTAAATAGACCAAAAAGTAATTGGAAAATGAATAATCTCATCTTAAAGAATGACTGGGTGAAACAGCAAATTAAAGAAACAATTAATAATATCACCCAAGATAATGACAATGATGAGACATCATACCAAAATCTGTGGGATGCAGCTAAAGCGGTAATAAGGGGAAATTGTATATCTTTAGAGGCTTATTTGAAGAAAATAGAGAAAGAGAAGATTAACAAATTGGGCCTGCAACTTAAAAAGCTAGAAAAAGACCAAATTAAAAACTCCCAACCAAAAATCAAACTTGAAATACACAAATTAAAAGGAGAAATCAATAATATTGAAAGTAAAAAAAAAACTATTGAATTAATAAATAAAACCGAGAGTTGCTTTTTTTTGGGGGGGGGGGCGGGGGGCTGGGGTTAAGTGACTTGCCCAGGGTCACACAGCTAGGAAGTGTTAATTGTGTGAGACCAGATTTGAACTTGGGTCCTCCTGAATTCAAGGCTGGTGCTCTATCCACTGTGCCACCTAGCTGCCCCCCCGAGAGTTGCTTTTATGAAAAAGCCAATAAAATAGATAAACCTTTGGTAAATCTGATCAGAAAAAGGAAAGAGGAAAATCAAATTGTTAGTCTTACAAATGAAAAGGGGGATCTTAGAGAAATAATGAGGAGTTACTTTGCCCAACTTTATGCCAATAAATTTGATAAATGAAATGGATGACTTCCTCCAAAAATATAGGCTTCCTAGATTAACAGAGGAGCAGATAAATTGTTTAAATAGTCCCATTTCAGAAAAAAGAAATAGAACAAGCTATTAATCAACTCCCCAGGAAAAATCCCAAGGAACAGATGGATTTACATGTGAATTCTACCAAACATTTAAAGAACAATTAGCCCCAATGCTATATAAACTATTTGAAAAAAAAAAAAGGTAGACTTCCGGCCAAGATGGCGGCATGGAGGCAGACAGCTGCTTGAGCTCCTCGTTTTCTCTCAGAACTTACTTCATGACAAGCCTCTGACTTAATGCTTGACCCAGAAAGAAATCCACAAATTATCACCAAGAGAAGACATCCTTGAAAGTCGCCAGAAAAGGTCTGTGTTTGTTCGGGGGAGGGTCAATCAGACTGGGCGCAGACTGAGGGCAGACAGCCAGAGCAAGACAGGCAGCTCACACAGCTCAGACCGGAGGGGGAGGGGTGTGATCTCTGCCATTTCTGTGAAAGGGCTTTTGCCCCAGTGTGGATGCTCCTCCTTGGCAGAAAGCCAGGAGCGGTGGAGAGGGTGTAAACACCGGAGGTGAAGATTAAAACCCCAGAAAGCCAGCATCTCTCAGAGCCCAGCCACCCCCAACCACCACCTGGACTGACTCGGTGCGTTCTCAGAGCCTCAGAGCGCAGACTCAGTACAGTCATTGCTGTTCTGTTAGTGGCTCTCTGCTGCCCTACCCCCACTCTGTAGAGGAAGCCCATTAATAACATCCAGCCCTATCCCCCGCAAAACAGACCAATTGTTTCTCTTGTCAGTTTGTTTTCTTTGATTCCTACTCTGACAAAATGAACAAAAAATTCAAAAGGGCTCTAACCATTGACAGCTTCTGTGTGGAGAGGGAGCAGACTTCAAATGCTGAGGAGACTAGGAACAGAATGTCCCCAGATGTATCCCCTGGGAGGGATATAAGCTGCTCCTCAATACAAAAGAACCTCATAGAGGAAATCAAAAAGGCTCTCACAAGAGAGCTGGAAGAGAAATGGGAAAAGGAAAGGGAAGCTTGGCAAGAGAGCCTGGAGAAGTCATCCCATGCATTCAAAGACAGAATGGATAAAGAAATCAAATCATTGAGAAACAAGATTAGTGAGCTGGAAAAGGTAAACAACTCCAAGGAAAACAGGATTAGTGAGCTGGAAAAAGAAATCAGCTCTCTAAAAAATAAAATGGATAAAATGGAAAAAAATTCCATAGAAGATAAAAAGTCAATTGGACAATTACAAAGAGATATAAAAAAAGTGAGTGAAGAAAATACATCATTGAAAATTAGACTGGAACAAGTAGAAATGAATGACTCAAGGAGAAACCAAGAGGGAGTCAAGCAAAACCAGAGAAATGAAACAATTGAAAAGACTGTCAAGTACCTTACCAGAAAGACAACAGACCTGGAAAACAGATCCAGGAGAGACAATTTGAGAATAATCGGACTCCCTGAAAAATGGGAGGAAAAAAAGAGCTTGGACACCATTTTCGAGGAAATTATCAAAGAGAACTGCCCAGACGTTTTGGAAACAGAGGGTAAAATAGACATTGAGAAAATTCATCGATCACCTACTGAAAGGGACCCTAAAATCAAAACGCCAAGAAATATAGTGGCCAAGTTCAAGAACCATCAGACAAAGGAAAAGATATTGGAAGCTGCTAGAAAAAAACAATTCAGATATGGAGGATCCACAATAAGGATAACACAGGATCTAGCAGCGTCCACATTAAAAGAACGCAGGGCCTGGAACATGATATTCCGAAAGGCTAAGGAACTTGGTATGCAGCCAAGAATAACTTACCCAGCAAGAATGAGCATCGTTTTCCAGGGAAGAAGATGGACATTTAACGAAATAAATGAATTCCATCTATTTTTGATGAAAAAACCAGACCTACATAAGAGGTTTGATCTTCAAATACAGAACTCAAGAGACTTCTAAAAAAGGTAAAAAGAAATCTTGAGAACTATACTTCTGTCAAAAAAATATGTAAAGAACATATGTACAATTTGTCTTAGAAACTAGAGGTGGAAAGGAGATTATATCATAAAAAAGTATAAAGTGGTGGTACTACATCTCATGAAGAGGCAAAGGTAACCTATTATATCTGAGAGAAAGAAAGGAGGGAGATGAACATAGCGTGTATCAATAGACATTCGATTTATGGTGAAACTTCTTCCACTTCATTGAAAAGTGAAAGGGAAGGAGTAAGCTAAGGGGAAGGGAATACAGTAATTTCGAGGAAAAGGGGTAAAATAAGGGGAGGATCTTTAAGGTGGGGGAGGGATCCTAAAAAGGGAGGGCTGTGAAAAGCAAGTGGTGTTTACCAGTTTAATACTGGATAGGAGGGTAAAAGGGAAGGAAAGGGGAAAAGCATAAGCAGGGGTTAATAGGATGGCAAGCAACATAGAATTAGTCCTTCTAACCATAAATGTGAATGGGGCAAACTGCCTCATAAAGAGGAAGCAGTTAGCAGACTGGATTAAAAGTCAGAATCCTACTATATGTTGTTTACAGGAAACACACCTGAAACAGGATGAGACATTCAAACTAAAAGTAAAAGGGTGGAGCAGAATCTATTATGCTTCAGGCAAAACCAAAAAAGCAGGAGTAGCCATCCTCATCTCAGATCAAGCAAAAACAAAAATTGATCTAATTAAAAGAGATAAGGAAGGGCATTATATCCTGCTAAAGGGAAGCATCAATAGTGAAGCAGTATCAATATTAAACATGTATGCACCAAGTGGTGCAGCATCTAAATTCTTAAAAGAGAAATTAAGAGAGCTGCAAGAGGAAATAGATAGCAAAACTATAATAGCGGGAGATCTCAACCTTGCACTATCAGAATTAGATAAATCAAACCACAAAATAAATAAGAAAGAAGTCAAAGAGGTAAATAGAATACTAGAAAAGTTTGATATGATAGATCTTTGGCGAAAGCTAAATGGAGACAGAAAGGAATATACTTTCTTCTCAGCAGTTCATGGAACCTATACAAAAATTGATCATATACTAGGGCATAAAAACCTCAAAATCAAATGCAGTAAGGCAGAAATAGTAAATGCATCCTTTTCAGACCATAATGCAATCAAAATAACATTTAATAAAAAGCCAGGGGAAAATAGACCAAAAAATAATTGGAAACTAAATAATCTTATACTAAAGAATGATTGGGTAAAACAGCAAATCATAGATATAATTAATAACTTCACCCAAGAAAATGACAATAATGAGACATCATACCAAAATGTGTGGGATACAGCCAAAGCAGTAATTAGGGGAAGTTTTATATCTCTACAGGCCTACTTGCATAAAATAGAGAAAGAGAGGGCCAACGAATTGGGTTTACAACTAAAATTGCTAGAAAAGGAACAAATTAAAAACCCCCAGACAAACACAAAACTTGAAATTCAAAAAATAAAAGGTGAGATTAATAAAATTGAAAGTAAAAAAAAACTATTGAATTAATTAATAAAACTAAGAGTTGGTTTTATGAAAAAACCAACAAAATAGACAAACCCTTAGTAAACGTGATTAAAAAAAGGAAAGAGAAAAAGCAAATTGATAGTCTTGAAAATGAAAAGGGTGAACTCACCACTAATGAAGAGGAAATTAGAACAATAGTTAGGAGCTACTTTGCTCAACTTTATGCCGATAAATTCGATAACTTAAATGAAATGGAAGAATACCTTCAAAAATATAGCTTGCCCAGATTAACAGAGGAAGAAGTAAGTAGTCTAAATAGTCCCATCTCAGAAAAAGAAATAGACCAAGCTATTAACCAAGTTCCTAAGAAAAAGTCCCCAGGACCAGATGGATTTACAGGTGAATTCTACCAAACATTTAAAGAACAACTAACTCCAATGCTATGTAAACTATTTGAAAAAATAGGGATTGAAGGAGTCCTACCAAATTCCTTCTATGACACAGACATGGTACTGATACCTAAACCAGGTAGATCGAAAACTGAGAAAGAAAACTATAGACCAATTTCCTTAATGAATATTGATGCTAAAATCTTAAATAAGATATTAGCAAATAGACTTCAGAAAATCATCCCCAGGATAATACACTATGACCAAGTGGGATTTATACCAGGAATGCAGGGCTGGTTTAATATTAGGAAAACTATTAGTATAATTGACCATATTAATAATCAAATTAATAAAAACCATATGATCATCTCAATAGATGCAGAAAAGGCATTTGATAAAATCCAACATCCATTCCTACTAAAAATGCTTGAGAGTATAGGAATAAATGGACTATTCCTTAAAATAATAAGGAGCATATATTTAAAACCTTCAGTAAACATCATATGTAATGGTGATAAACTAGAACCTTTCCCTGTAAGATCAGGAGTGAAACAAGGTTGCCCACTATCACCATTACTATTCAATATAGTACTAGAAACTCTAGCCTTGGCAATAAGAGCCGAGAAAGAGATCCAAGGAATTAGAGAAGGAAATGAAGAAATCAAATTGTCACTTTTCGCAGATGACATGATGGTATACTTAGAGAACCCCAAAGACTCTGCTAAAAAGCTATTAGAAATAATTCAGAATTTTAGCAAAGTCGCAGGATACAAAATAAATCCACATAAATCCTCAGGATTTTTATACATTACCAACACAATCCAACAGCAAGAGATACAAAGAGAAATTCCATTCAAAATAACAGTCGATAGTATCAAATATTTGGGAATATATCTACCAAAGGAGAGTCAGGAATTATATGAGCAAAATTACAAAACACTTGCCACAAAAATAAAGTCAGATTTAAATAATTGGAAAGACATTCAATGTTCTTGGATAGGCCGAGCGAATATAATAAAGATGACAATACTCCCCAAACTAATCTATTTATTTAGTGCTATACCAATCAGACTCCCAAGAAACTATTTTAATGACCTAGAAAAAATAACAACAAAATTCATATGGAAGAATAAAAGGTCAAGAATTGCAAGGGAACTAATGAAAAAAAAGTCAGAGGAAGGTGGTCTAAGTGTACCTGATTTAAAGCTATATTATAAAGCAACAGTCACCAAAACCATTTGGTATTGGCTAAGAAATAGACTAGTTGATCAGTGGCATAGGTTAGGTTCACAGGGCAAGATAGTGAATAAAAATAGCAATCTAATCTTTGACAAACCCAAAGATCCCAAATTTTGGGATAAGAATTCATTATTTGACAAAAACTGCTGGGAAAACTGGAAATTAGTATGGCAGAAACTAGGCATGGACCCACATTTAACACCACATACTAAGATTAGATCAAAATGGGTCCAAGATTTAGGCATAAAGAACGAAATCATAAATAAATTGGAGGAACATGGGATGGTTTACCTCTCAGACTTGTGGAGGAGGAAGGAGTTTGTGTCCAAGGGAGAACTAGAGACCATTATTGATCACAAAATAGAACATTTTGATTACACCAAATTAAAAAGTTTCTGCACAAACAAAACTAATGCAAACAAGATTAGAAGGGAAGTAACAAATTGGGAAAACATTTTTACAGTTAAAGGTTCTGATAAAGGCCTCATCTCCAAAATATACAGAGAATTGACTTTAATTTATAAGAAATCAAGCCATTCTCCAATTGATAAATGGTCAAAGGATATGAACAGACAACTTTCAGATGATGAAATTAAAACTATTTCCACTCATATGAAAGAGTGTTCCAAATCACTATTGATCAGAGAAATGCAAATTAAGACAACTCTGAGGTATCATTACACACCTGTCAGATTGGCTAAGATGACAGGAACAAATAACGATGAATGTTGGAGGGGCTGTGGGAAAACTGGGACACTGATGCATTGTTGGTGGAGTTGTGAAAGAATCCAACCATTCTGGAGAGCAATCTGGAATTATGCCCAAAAAGTTATCAAAATGTGCATACCCTTTGACCCAGCCATACTACTACTGGGCTTATACCCCAAGGAACTACTAGAGAAGGGAAAGGGTCCTGTATGTGCCAAAATGTTTGTGGCAGCCCTTTTCATAGTGGCTAGAAGCTGGAAGATGAATGGATGTCCATCAATTGGAGAATGGTTGGGTAAACTATGGTATATGAATGTTATGGAATATTATTGTTCTATAAGAAATGACCAACAGGAGAAATACAGAGAGGCTTGGAGAGACTTACATCAACTGATGCTGAGTGAAACGAGCAGAACCAGAAGATCATTATACACTTCAACAATGATACTGTACGAGGATGTATGCTGATGGAAGTGGATTTCTTCAACATAGAGAAGAGCTAATCCAATTCCAATTGATTAATGATGGACAGAACCAGCTACATCCAGAAAAGGAACACTGGGAAATGAATGTAAACTGTTATTTTTACCTTCTGAATCCAATTCTTCCTGTGCAACAAAAAATTCGGTTCTACACACATATATTGTATCTAAATTATACTGTAATATATTTAACATATATAAGACTGCTTGCCATCTGGGGGAGGGGGTTGGGGGAGGAAGGGAAAAAATCTGAATAGAAGTAAGTGCAAGGGATAATGTTGTAAAAAATTACCCATGCATATGTACTGTCAAAAAATGTTATAATTATAAAATAAAATTAAAAATTAAAAAAAAAAAAAAAAAGGGTATGAAGGAGTCCTAGCAAACTCCTTTTATGACACAGACATGGTACTGATACCTAAACCAGGTCGATCGAAAACTGAGGAAGAAAATTATAGACCAATTTCCTTGATGAATATTGATGCTAAAATCTTAAATAAGATATTAGCAAAAAGACTTCAGAAAATCATCCCCAGGATAATACACTATGATCATGTAGGATTTATACCAGGAATGCAGGGCTGGTTTAATATTAGGAAAACTATTAGTATAATTGACCATATTAATAATCAAATTAATATAAAACACATGATCATCTCAATAGATGCAGAAAAAGCATTTGATAAAATCCAACAGGCATTCCTATTAAAAATGCTTGAGAGTATAGGAATAAATGGACTATTCTTTAGAATAATCAGGAGCATATATTTACGACCTTCAGTAAGTATAATATGCAATAGAAATAAACTGCAACCTTTCCCAGTAAGATCAGGAGTGAAACAAGGTTGCCCACTATCCCCATTACTATTCAATATAGTACTAGACCTGCTAGCCTTGGCTATAAGAGCTGAGAAAGAGATTCAAGGAATTAGAGTAGGAAATGAGGACATCAAACTATCACTCTTTGCAGATGACATGATGGTATACTTAGAGAACTCCAAAGACTCTGCTAAAAAGCTATTAGAAATAATTCAGAATTTTAGTAAAGTTGCAGGATACAAAATAAATACACATAAATCCTCAGCATTTTTATATATCACCAACAAAATGCAACAGCAAGAGATACAAAGAGAAATTCCATTCCAAACAAATGTTGAGAGTATAAAGTATTTGGGAATCCATCTACCAAAGAATAGCCAGGAATTATATGAGAAAAATTACGAAACACTTGCCACAAAAATAAAGTCAGATTTAAATAATTGGAAAGACATTCAGTGCTCTTGGATAGGCTGAGCGAATATAATAAAAATGACAATACTCCCCAAACTAATCTATTTATTCAGTGCTATACCAATCAGACTCCCAAGAAACTATTTTAATGACCTAGAACAAATAACAACAAAATTCATATGGAAGAATAAAAGGTCGAGAATTTCAAGGGAATTAATGAAAAAAAAAGTCAGATGAAGGTGGTCTAAGTGTACCTGATCTAAAGCTATATTATATAGCAGCAGTCACCAAAACCATTTGGTATTGGCTAAGAAATAGATCAGTCAATCAGTGGAACAGATTAGATACAAAGGACAAAAAAGGGTACATCTATAGCAATCTAGTCTTTGACAAACCCAAAGATACCAACATTAGGATTAAAAATTCATTATTTGGAAAAAACTGTTGGGAAAATTGGAAATTTGTATGGCAGAAATTAGATATGGACCCACACTTAACACCATATACCAAGATAAGATCAAAATGGGTCCATGATTTAGGCATAAAGAATGAGATCATAAGTAGATTAGAGGAACAGATAATAGTCTACCTCTCGGACTTGTGGAGGAGGAAGGAATTTATGACCAAAGGAGAAATAGAGATCATTATTGACTACAAAATAGAAGATTTTGATTACATCAAACTAAAAAGTTTCTGTACAAACAATACTAATGCAAACAAGATTAGAAGGGAAGTAACAAATTGGGAAAATATTTTTACAATTAAAGGTTCTGATAAATGTTCCATTTCATAAATATATAGAGAACTGACCCTAATTTATAAGAAATCAAACCATTCTCCAATTTATAAATGGTCAAAGGATATGAACAGACAATTCTCAGATGATGAAATTGAAATTATATCCACTCATATGAAAGAGTGTTCCAAATCACTACTGATCAGAGAAATGCAAATTAAGACAACTCTGAGATACCACTACACACCTGTCAGATTGGCTAAGATGACAGGAACAAATAAAGTGGTCTATATACCAAAAAAAGATCATCAAAAAGGGGAAAGGATACAAATGTACAAAGATATTTATAAACAACTCTTTTGTGATGTCAATATAAATCTTTCCAGGCCTTTCTAAAATCAGCTTATTCATCATTTTTTATAGAATTGATAATATTCCATTACCTTCATATATCACTTGTTTAGCTATTCCTGATTGATGAGCATCTACTCATTTTCCAATTATTCGCAATTACAAAAAGAGCTGCTACAAACATTTTTCCACATGTGGGTGCTTTTCCCTCCTTTATGATTTTCTTAGGATTCAGACCCAGTAATGGCACTGCTGGGTCAAAGGGTATTACAGTTTTATAGCCCTCTAGGGATAGTTCCAAATTGCTCTTCAGAATGGTTGGATCATTTCACAATCCCATCAACAATGCATTAGTGTCCTAGTTTTCCTACATTCCCTCTAACATTTATCATTATCTTTCCCTGCCATCTTAGCCAGTCTGAAAGTTATGTGGTGGTAATGTCAGATTTGTTTTAATTTGCATTTATCTTATCAGTAGTGAGTTAGAATATTTTTTCATATAACTATAAATGGTTTTAATTTAATCATCTAAAATTGTCTGTTCATATTCTCTGACCATTTATCAATTGAGAAATGACTTGTATTCTTATAAATTTGACATTTTTTAAATATATTTTTATAAATAAGACCTTTATCAGAAACACTGCCTGCAATGACTTTTCCCAGCTTTGTACTTCTCTTTTCATGTTTTCTAGTTCTTTGCTCATAAATTCCTCCCTTCACCAAAGATCTGATTGGTAAATTATCTCTTGTTCTTCTACTTTGCTTATGATGTCATCCTTTATGACCACATCACATATCCATTTTGACCTTATTTTGGTATGGGGTTTGAGATGTAGATCTATGCCAGGTTTCCCAGAAATTTTATCAAATAGTAAGTTTTTATTCCAGAAGCTGGACTTTGGGGGGGTTATCAAATATTAGATTATTATAGACCTTGATTATTGTGTTATGTATATCTAATCTATTTCACTGACTCACCACTCTATTTCTTAGCCCATACTATCTGGTTTTAATGACTGCGGCTTTATAACATAGTTTTAGGTTTGATATTGTTAAGCCACCATCCTTTGCATTTTTCCAGATTCTTGATGAATTTTGTTATTATTTTTTTCTAATTCTATAAAATAATGTTTTAGCAGTTTGATTGGCATGGCACTGAATAAGTAGACTAATTTAGGCAGAATTGTCATTTGTATTATATTAGCTTGGCCTAGTCATAAGCAATTGATATTTTTCCAATTGTTTAGATCTGACTTTATTACAGTGAAAAATGTTTTGTAATTTTGTTCATATAGTTCTTGGCTTTGTCTTGGCAAGTAGACCCCAAGTATTGTATTATGAATACTCTTGCTGATGAGTTTTACCAGTAATATATGGAAATGCTGATGACTTGTTTGGGTTTATTTTATATCCTGCAACTTTGCTAAAGCTGTGAATTGTTTTGGATGATTTTCCATAATTGTCTAAGCATATCATCATATTATCTGCAAAGAATGATAATTTTATTTCTTCACTGCCTATTGTAATTCTTTTAATTTCTTTTTCTTTTCTTATTGCTAATGCCAGCATTTCTAGTGTAATGTTGAATAATAGACATCCTTGTTTCATCCTTGATCTTATTGGGGATGAATCCAGCTTTTCACCATTACAAATAATGATTGCTATAGATTTTATATAGATATTGCTTATTATTTTAAGGAAAGCTGCCTTTATTTTTACATGCTCTAGTTTGTTTTTGTTTTTGTTTTTGTTTTTGTTTTTGTTTTTTAATAGGAATGGGTGCTGTGTTTTTTCAAAAGCTTTTTTTTTGCATCTATTGCGATTATCATATGATTTCTGTTATTTTCTTTTTATTGATATGGTTGAATATGGTAATAGTTTTCCTAATATTGAACCAGCCTGCATTCCTGGTATAAATCCCTGCTGATAAGTTGGTATGACGTTTTTGTTAATATTTGACTTAAAATTTTTCTATCAATATTCATTAAGGAAATGGGTCTGTAATTTTGTTTCTCTGTTTTGGGTCTTCCTGCTTTAGGTATCAATACCATATTTGTATCATAGAAGGAATTTGGCAGTACTCCTTCATTACCTATTTTTCCAAATAGTTTACATAGTATTGGAATTAATTGTTCTTTAAATGTTTGGTACAATTCACTTGTGTTTTTATCTGGCCCTGGAGATTTTTTCTTAGGAAATCCACTAATGACTTATTCAATTTCTTTTTACAAAATGGGACATATTTTATTTCCTCTGCTATTAATATGTGGACAATTTATATTTTGTAAATATTCACCCATTTTGATTAGATTGTCAGACTTATTACTATAGAGTTGGGCAAAATAGCTCCTAATTATTACTTTAATTTCTTTTTCATTAGTGATAAGTTCACCCTTCTCATTTTTGATGCTAGTGATTTTTTTTTGTTTCCTCTTTTTGATCAAAGTAACCAAAGGTTTATCTATTTTATTGTTTTTTTTCCATAAAACTAACTCTTAGTTCTATAATAGTTCAATAGCTTTCTTAATTTCTATCTTATTGATTTTTCCTTTGTATTTCAGAATTTCAAATTTGGTATTTCATTGGGGGTTTTTAATTTGTTCTTTTTCTGTTCGTTTTTTTTTTTTTTTTTGGTTTTGTTTTTTTAAGTTACATGCCCAATTAATTGATCTCTTTATTTTATTCGTGCAGCTATTTAGAGATATAATATTTCTCCTAAGAAGTGGTTTGGCTGTATTCCACAGGTTTTGGTATGTTTCTCATTATTGTCATTCTCTTGAATGAAATTATGAATAGTTTTTGTGATTTGTTGTTTGACTCACTCATTTTTTAGAATCAGGTTATTTAATTTCCAATTGGTTTTTAGTCTACCTCTGCCTCCTTATTGAATATAATTTTTATTGCCTTGTGGTCTAAAAAGAAAGTATTTGATATTTCTGCCTTTCTGCATTTGATTGTGAGGTTTTTATCCCTACTACATGGTCATTTTTTTGTGTGTGTGTAGGTGCCACGTACTGCTGAGAAAAAAAGTTACATTCTTTTATGTCCCTATCCAATTTTTTCTTGAGGTCTATCATGTCTAAGTTTTCTAGGATTCTATTAATCTTTCTAGTTTCCTTCTTGTTTATTTTGTGATTAGATTTATCTGATTCTGAGAGATAAAAGTTGAAGTCCTCTCACTAAAATAGTTTTGCAGTCTATTTCTTCCTGTAACTGGATTAAAATCTTGTCTAGGAATTTTCCTGCTCTATCACTTGGTATATACACATTTAATATCATTTTTTTCATTATTTACAGTATTCTTTATCAAAATGTGCTTTTCTTTCTTTTTTAAAATAAAATCTATTTTTACTTTCTGCTTTAAGATCAGAATTGCTACTCCTCCTTTTTTTTTTTTTAACTTCTGAAGTATAATAAATTCTGTTCCAGTCTTTTACCTTACCCTTTATGTGTCTCTATGTCAAATGTATTTCTTATAAACAGAATTGTAGAATTATGTTATTTTAATCATTCTGCTATTTGTTTTCATTTGATGGGAGAGTTCATGCCATTCATATTAACAGTTATAATTACCAGCTCTGTATTTTCCTCCATCCTATTTTCTCCCCTATACATACTTTTCTTCTGCCTTTCCACCCTGAGCTCAGCTGTGTTTTTTTATTTTACTCATCCCATCCCCTACCTTATTTCCTATCATCCCTCCTTTTTCTCTTTGTAGTGTTTTCTTTAACCCACTCCACACACTTCCTTATCTTCTCTCAGTCTTTTTCACCTTCTCTTACTTTTTTTGATAGTGTTTCTGACCTTCCTTCTATCCTGTCCCTCCATTTTCTTTTCCTATTTATCCTCCTGCTTCTTCATAGAATTAAATAAATTCTATACACAACTGAATGATTAAGTTATTCCCTCTTAGAGACAACACTTAGAGATGAAATTGAGCTTTAGATTATGCTCATTGTCTGATTGTAATAGGTCTTTTGCACCTCTTCATGTGAACTAATTTTCCCATTATACTTCCCTTTCTTTTTTTCTAGTACTTGAGTCCTATTACTGTATATTAAATTTTCTGGTTCTGGTTTTTTCAATAGAAATTATTGAAACACTCTTTCTTCATTGAAGCTTCATATCACCTCCCCTGAAAAAGATGCTGAGTTTCAGAGAGTTGTTAATTCTTGGTTATAACCCCGGGTCCTTTGTCTTCTGGAATATGGTATTCCAGGCCCTCAAATCTTATATTGTAGAAGTTGCCAGATCCTGGGTAATCCTGACTGTTTCTCCTTGATATTTGAATTTTTCTGGCAGCTTGCACTACTTTTTCCCTTGAGATTGCAGTTTGGGAGTTTCACAACAATGTTCCTTGTGGTTTTCCTTGTGGGATTTCCTTCTGAACATGATTAATGGATTCTTTCTATAATTATTTCTCCCTCAGTTTCTAGAATATTGAAGCAATTGTCCTTAATAATTACTTGTAGAATGCTATCCAGGCTCTTTTTTTGGATCATGGCCTTTAGATAAGTCAATAAGTTTTAAATTGTCTCTTCTAGATCTATTTTCTAGGTCAGCTATTTTTCCAGTGAGGTATTTCACATTTTCTTTCATTTTTTTTCATTCTTTTTACTTTGGTTGATTCTTACTGTTTTACAATGTCATTAGCTTCAATTTGCCCTGTTCTAGTTTTTAATGTGTGATTTACTTCAGTTAGCTTTTTAATATCTTTTTCCATTTGCTCATTTGTACTTTAATTCTTTTCTTTAAGCAATTTTTTTCTTTCCTTTTCCAAGCTATTGACTCTCTCATGCATACCTTTCATTTCTTTTATCATTTTTTTCTACCTCTTTTATTTGCCTTTTAAACCCTTTTATGAGATTTCCAAGAAATATCTTTGGGCTTGAAACCAAATTCTATCATTCTTTGTGATTTCTTCCATGGACATTCTGTCATTATCTGTGTTTATGTTTTGATCTGTCCTGTCACCCTAGTAGTTTTCTATGGTCAAGGTTCTTTTCTCTTTCTTTCTCATTTTTTTCCTTTCCTTTTTTTTTAACTTTTAAGTTGGAGCTCTGCTCCTGGAGTAAAAGGAGCATTGTCCCAAGCTTCCTGGGCAGTTCTGAACCTTGGCTTTGAGCATAAGCCTCTTGAGTCTGCAGGGGGTATCTTTGTCTGCTCTTTTCAGGAAACAGCCTGATTTCCCAGAGTTTGCCTTCTAACTTGGTACTGGAAGCTACCCCACTGATTTGCTCCTCTACTGAACCAGGACTGAGGGTCTTAGTTGCTGATTTTCTGTGATTAAGACCTTCTCACTGCTTTTCTATGATCTATCTAAGCTGGGCTGAACATCCTTTTCCCTCAATGAGACTGACCTTTTTTGAAGTTTTTTCAGTCTATTTTAAAGTGGAGAGTGGTTTCATTCAGTCAAGCTCTGTTCAGAGGCTTGGTTTCATGTGGTTTTTGAGGGGAAAGCTTGAGCAGCTTCCTGACTTTACTCTGCCATCTTGGCTCCATCCCCCAGAAGTCCCAATTTTATTTTTAAGAGGGAAAAAAAAAACTATTAGATATCCCAAAAGGGTTCTCCGACTTAAAGTTAGGGCATATGAAATATAAAAAATTCCTATGCCCACTCCCAGAAAAAATATTTCTTTTATCCCTCTAGAGATAAGGTAAATAAGAAGTTTCAGGGGTAGATAATGACAGAAATTAAGCCAGGCTCTGTGTATATAGATTTTGGGGTCTTTTTTGTTAGTTTGTTTTGGGGAGGTGAGAGTGGAGAATCCCATTTTCTCCTATTCTAGATCTAGGGTGTTTTGACTTCTCTAGAGATAAATAGGACTCTCATATCCCAGAATAGGTATTGGAAACTTTACATGAAAAGTACCTAATTCCTCCTTTTATGATTTTGAACCACAAATTCCTCTTAAAATAAAACGTGTTTCAGATATACCAGAGGTAGATGCTGGCAGAATTCAGGTCGAGACTGTCAAGATATAAGGAGAAAATCTGTTTTCTACAGCTAAGACACAGCAAGCAGGCCATGTCCTGAAGTTGACATAACAATCTTTTGCACTTACCCATTGGATTTCAGCTGTGGTAAAATCCCAGAATTGTTTTGTACCAGATTCAAGTGGTCTCCAAGCTTGGACAGACACCTGCTATAAATCAAAGCTGTCTCATTGCTGCTCTTCTCCTGATTGGCAGGGCCACAACTCACTTTGTCACCATAGGCATAAATAATGAGATCTTCCCACATTACCTCTGTCCCTTCCTTTGGGGCAGGGTTCCAACACATGGCCTTGCTTGCAAGCCATTTTCCTCACTTTGGAAATAACTTCTGTTTGTGACCTGCTCCTTATCTCTAGTCTCTTTTATTCAGCTCCAGCACCCATAAGTTAAAGGCCAATTTCAGTCCAGTTGACAAGAAATTTGTGAAAAATTCTTATTTTCACCTTCAGTGTTTCAAATTATAATTTGGTGATCCTTATAAAAATAAATAAATATCAGATATATTTGATCTATATTTTGGTTACAGGTTTGGCTAAGCTTCTGGAGAAAAATCCCAATGTATACAAGCAGATATAGGCCTAGGATTCTTTGATTCCTCTAAGGAGAAATATGAAATCAAAGAGCTGGATTCTGGTAGAACACAAGCCCTATTTATCCTTACCCTTTAGAACTTGTGTCCTTCAGTCTCTCTAGAAATAAGTATGACTCAACAATCCATAAGTGGAATGTGGTCAAGCTCAGGCTAAATCATGTGAAAAAAAATTAATTATTTATCCTCAGGCCTTAGTGACAAATAATGCTCAACCATCTTAAAGGTTTATGCTAGCTGATTTTAAATCAAGTCCCATGTGAAAAATCCTTATTTCCTCTCCCTACTGTAGACCTGTATTTTCTGAATCTACAGAGAAATATGACTCATATATCAAAGGTAGAATCTGTTAGATCTCAGGTCAGGCCCTGAGTGAAAAAAATATTTTTATTCATTCTCAAAATAAAAAAAAATCCATAATCTCAGAGAAAGCATCCTGGAAAAGTTCATGCCAGGTCCTATGTGAAATATTTCTTACTTCCTCCTACAATCTAGATTTATAATCTTTGGATAACATTGTACATATAGATATGGGCTCAGCATCAGAGATGATAATAAAGCTTGAAATAAACCACTTGCAAGAAATTGTTACAGGATAAATATCTGAGTTTATGTAGTGGGCAACAGCTGCCAAATATATATTTCCTATAAAACAAAAAAACTTATGTAGAGGGGTCCTAGATGTTAATAATAAACAATGCAGGCATACAATTAGTATATCTGACTGCAGAAGTGATAAATACATCAGGTTCAGGCTCCCCAGTACCTGACTTTCCAGGAATGTACCTTAAAACAAAAGGATGTGTTAATTTTTTTAAGTAAAAAGGTTATTTGGTTCCTAAAACACATTTTGCTCAGGCTTTTTAAAGCATTTCTCTGCAAACATAATTCATTTATTCAGGTCATCTGGAAACACAGTTCTGATCAGCTTTGGTGCTTTTGATCTAGAATTCTTTAAGCCTCATATTTGTACCTCATTTCCCAGCTCATTTTAAGAAAATGATGACACATGAAACATTAAGTGAGCACAAATTAGGGAGAAGATGACACTAGGAGAAGTGATGGTTATTTTACCAGCTTTGCAAATGAGAGCATTCTTCTACTGTACACTTGCTCCCTTGTTTTTTGAAAGCAAAACATGGTACTTCCCTTAGATGCTATAGGTTAGAAAGTTATTTTAAATAACATTTAAAAACAAAGTAATTGATTCAGAGGCTTCCAGATGCATAAAGAATGTAATAAATAAAAATTAATTAATGGAAAAATGCATAATGGAAAAATGTTTGGAGTATACATTCCTTAAAGGTGGGCTTTTTTACATTTTGTTCTGTTGTTTGAACACATGGATGCTTAATTATTTTCAAGTAATACTCCTCTGCCCACTCAAAGGCTATATAGGTTATTCTGACTTAAAAACCATGCTTCCAGATGTCTTCATTGTTTTATAAAACATCTGGATGTTTGTTTTTTAAAAGCCCTAGCATGTATTACAGAAACAAAAAGGAATAGAAAAATATGTAACAACATTGACAGGAACTGTGTATTTGTGCATAAACTATCAATTAGTGCTTAGAGATAGTCATAGATTTAAAGTCCATTGTTTCCCCCAAGCATCATGGAGGAGAGGGATGGTGGAATGAAAACTCATTCAGATGCAAAGTAAGGAAGGGTCAACTTCATATTTCTTTTTTGTTTCCTGATGTCCAATATTTTCTTTCTTTTAATAATTTTTTTGACATTATGTATGCATAAGTAATTTTTTATAACATTATCCCTTGTATTCATTTTTCCAAATTATCCCCTCCCTCCCTCGACTCCCTCCCCTTGATGAAGGCAATCCCATATATTTTACATATGTTACAATATAACCTAGATACAATATATGTGTATAAATACCATTTTCTTGTTGCACATTAAGTATTAGATTTCAAAGGTATAAGTAACCTGGGTAGATAGACAGTAGTTCTAACAGTTTACATTCACTTCCCAGTGTTCCTTTTCTGGGTGTAGTTGTTTCTGTCCATCACTGATCAACTGGAAGTGAGCTGGATCTTCTTTATGTTGAAGATATCCACTTCCAGCAGAATACATCTTCATACAACATTGAAGTGTACAGCGATCTTCTGGTTCTATTCATTTCACTCACATCAGTTGATGTAAGTCTCTCCAAGCCTCTCTGTATGCCTCCTGCTGGTCTTTTCTTACAGAACAATAATATTTCATAACCTTCATATACCATAATTTACCCAACCATTCTGCAATTGATGGACATCCATTCATCTTCCAGTTTCTGGCCACTACGAAAAGAGCTGCCACAAACATTTTGGCCCATACAGGTCCCTTTCTGCTCTTTAGTATTTCTTTGGGATATAGTCCCAATAGCAGCAATGCTGGATCAAAGGGTATGCACAGTTTGATAACTTTTTGGGCATAATTCCAAATTGCTCACCAGAATGGCTGGATTCTTTCACAACTCCACCAACAATGTATCAGTGTCCCAGTTTTCCCACATCCCCTCCAACATTCATCATTATTTGTTCCTGTCATCTTAGCCAATCTGATAGGTGTGTAGTGGTATCTCAGAGTTGTCTTAATGTGCATTTCTCTGATCAGTAGTGATTTGGAACACTTTCATATGAGTGGATATAATTTCAATGTCATCATCTGAGAATTGTCTGTTCATATCCTTTGACCATTTATCAATTGGAGAATGGTTTAATTTCTTATAAATTAGGGTCAGTTCTCTATATATTTTGGAAATGAGACCTTTGTCAGAACCTTTACTTTTAAAAATATTTTCCCAATTTGTTACTTCCCTTCTAATCTTGTTTGCATTAGTATTGTTTGTACAGAAAATTTTAGTTTGATGTAATCAAAATGTTCTATTTTGTGGTCAATAATGATCTCTATTTCTCCTTTGGTCATAAATTCCTTCCTCCTCCACAGGTCTGAGAGGTAGACTATTCTCTGTTTCTCTAATCTATTTATTATCTCATTCTTTATGCCTAAATCATGGACCCATTTTGATCTTATCTTGGTATATGGTGTTGTGTGGATCCATATCTAATTTCTGCCAAACTAATTTCCAGTTTTCCCAACAGTTTTTTTCCAAATATTGAATTTTTATCCCTAATGTTGGTATCTTTGAGTTTGTCTAGATTGCTACAGATGTACCCTTTTTTGTCCTTTGTACCTAATCTGTTCCACTGATCAACTGGTCTATTTCTTAGCCAATACCAAATGGTTTTAGTGACTGCTGCTATATAATATAGCTTTAGATCAGGTACACTTAGACCACGTTCATCTGACTTTTTTTTCGTTAGTTCTCTTGCAATTCTCGACCTTTTATTCTTCCATATGAATTTTGTTGTTATTTTTTCTAGGTCATTAAAATAGTTTCTTGGGAGTCTGATTGGTATAGCACTGAATAAATAGATTAGTTTGGGGAGTATTGTCATCTTTATTATATTCGCTCGGCCTATCCAAGAACACTGAATGTCTTTCCAATTATTTAAATCTGACTTTATTTTTGTGGCAAGTGTTTTGTAATTTTTCTCATATAATTCCTGACTATTCTTTGGTAGATGGATTCCCAAATACTTTATACTCTCAACATTTGTTTGGAATGGAATTTCTCTTTGTATCTCTTGCTGTTGCATTTTGTTGGTGGTATATAAAAATGCTGAGGATTTATGTGGATTTATTTTGTATCCTGCCACTTTGCTAAAATTCTGAATTATTTCTAATAGCTTTTTAGGAGAGTCTTTGGGGTTCTCTACATATACCATCATGTCATCTGCAAAGAGTGCTAGTTTGATTTCCTCATTTCCTACTCTAATTCCTTGAATCTCTTTCTCGGCTCTTATTGCTGAGGCTAGCGTGTCTAGTATTATATTGAATAGTAATGGGGATAGTGGGCAATCTTGTTTCCCTCCTGATCTTACTGGGAAAGGTTGCAGTTTATCTCCATTACATATTATGCTTACTGAAGTTCGTAAATATATGCTCCTGATTATTCTAAGGAATAGTCCATTTCTTCCTGTACTCTCAAGCGTTTTTAGTAGGAATGGATGTTGGATTTTATCAAATGCTTTTTCTGCATCTATTGAGATGATCATATGGTTTTTATTAATTTGATTATTAACATGGTCAATTATACTAACAGTTTTCCTAATATTAAACCAGCCCTGCATTCCTGGTATGAATCCTACTTGATCATAGTGTATTATCCTGGGGATGATTTTCTGAAGTCTTTTTGCTAATATCTTATTTAAGATTTTAGCATCAATATTCATCAAGGAAATTGGTCTGTAATTTTCTTTCTCAGTTTTCGATCGACCTGGTTTAGGTATCAGTACCACGTCTGTGTCATAAAAGGAGTTTGGTAGGACTCCTTCATCCCCTATTTTTTCAAATAGTTTATATAGCATTGGGGCTAATTGTTCTTTAAATGTTTGGTAGAATTCACATGTAAATCCATCTGTTCCTGGGGATTTTTTCCTGGGGAGTTGATTAATAGCTTGTTCTATTTCTTTTTCTGAAATGGGACTATTTAAGCAATTTATCTGCTCCTCTGTTAATCTAGGAAGCCTATATTTTTGGAGGAAGTCATCCATTTCACTTAAGTTATCAAATTTATTGGCATAAAATTGGGCAAAGTAACTCCTTATTATTTCTCTAATTTCTTCTTCATTTGTGGAAAGATCCCCCTTTTCATTTGTAAGATTAACCATTTGATTTTCCTCTTTCCTTTTTCTGATCAGAATTACCAAAGGTTTATCTATTTTATTGGCTTTTTCATAAAACCAACTCTCAGTTTTATTTATTAATTCAATAGATTTTTTACTTTCAATATTATTGATTTCTCCTTTTAATTTGTGTATTTCAAGTTTGCTTTTTGGTTGGGGGTTTTTAACTTGGTCTTTTTCTAGCTTTTTAAGTTGCAGGCCCAATTCGTTAATCTTCTCTTTCCATATTTTTTTTCAAATAAGCCTCTAAAGATATACAATTTCCCCTTATTACCGCTTTAGCTGTATCCCACAGATTTTGGTATGATGTCTCATCATTGTCATTATCTTGGGTGAAATTATTAATTGTTTCTTTAATTTGCTGTTTCACTCAGTCATTCTTTAAGATGAGATTATTCATTTTGCAATTACTTTTTGGTCTATTTACCCCTATCTTCTTACTGAATGTAGTTTTTATTGCATTGTGATCTGAGAAGAAAGCATTTATTATTTCTGCCTTCCTACATTTAATTTTGAGATCTTTATGTCCTAATATATGGTCAATTTTTGTATAGGATCCATGAACTGCTGAGAAGAAAGTATATTCCTTTCTATCGCCATTCAGTTTTCTCCAAAGGTCTATCATACTTAGTTTTTCTAATGTTCTATTTACTTTTTAAATTTCTTTCTTATTTGTTTAAGGTTTGATTTGTCTAAATCTGAGAGTGCAAGTTGAGATCTCCTACTATTATAGTTTTACTGTCTATTTCTTCTTGCAGTTCTCTTAACCTTTCCTTTAGAAAGTTATATGCTATACCACTTGGTGCATATATGTTTAGTATTGATATGGCTTCATTATTTATGCTACCTTTTAGCAGGATATAGTTTCCTTCCTTATCTCTTTTAATTAGATCAACTTCTGCTTTTGCTTGATCTGAGATAAGGATGGCTACCCCTGCTTTTTTGGCTTTACCTGAAGCATAATAGTTTCTGCTCCATCCTTTTACCTTTACTCTGTATGTATGTCCCTGCTTTAAGTGTGTTTCCTTTATCTGTTTCTCTTCAGTCTTGTGGATGTAGATCAAATTTTTTGTTTAAGTGCGTTTTTTTTCTTAAAAACAAATGGAATTCCTCCCTTTCACTGAATGACCATCTTCTTCCATGGAAGAAAATGCTAAACTTAGCTGGGTAGTTTATTCTTGGTTGCAATCCTTGATCTTTTGCCTTTCGGAATATCAGGTTCCAGGCCCTTTGATCTTTTAATGTGGAGGCAGCCAGATCTTGAGTGACCCTTATTGTGGCACCTTGGTATTTAAATTTTTTTTTCTAGCTGCTTGCAAGATTTTCTCCTTTCTGTGGTAATTCTGCAGCTTAGCCACAATATTCCGTGGTGTTTTTTTTTTAGGGTCTTTTTCAGAAGGAGTTCGATGAATTCTTTCCATGCCTATTTTCCCTTCTGTTTCTATTATCTCTGGACAGTTCTCTTTAATGACTTACTGTAAAATAGAATCTAGGCTCTTTTTTTGGTCATAGCTTTCAGGAAGTCCAATGATCCTCAGATTATCTCTCCTACATCTACTTTCCAGGTCTATAGATTTTCCCAGTAAGTATTTGACATTATTCTCCAGCTTTTCATTTTATTTTATTTATTTATTTATTTATTTATTTTTGTTTTGTTTTGTTTGACTGATTCTTGGGTTCTCAAAGAATCATTCATTTCTATTTGTTCCATCCTGATTTTTAAGGAGTTATTCTCTTCATTCACATTTTTACTTCTTTTTGTATATGCCCAATTTAGTTTTTAAATGAATTATTTTGCTCTTTTGAATTTTTTTCCATTTCCCTAATTTTTTTTAGAGAATTATTTTTTTTTCCAATTCAGAAATCCCATTTTCTTGAGATTTTTTTTATCTTTTCCAATTCAGAGAACCTACTTTCCTGTGATTTTTTAACCTTTTCTAATTCACAAATTTTGTTTCCCTTAATCTCCTGTGAATTCTTTATTTTTTCCAATTCAGATTTCAGGATGTTGTTATTCTCTATCATAGGTTCTCTTTCCTTTCCACATTTTTCTTCAAACTCCCTTAATTTTTTAATAGTCTCTTCTAGGAGAGAATTATGTTATGGGGGGCAGGTACTGTTCCCCTTTAGGCTGTTATCTACTGACTCTCTACTATCAACTTCCTCGGGGTTGGATATCAGCTCTTTCTCTGTGTAGAAAGAATCGATAGTTCTTCTTGGCTTTTTACTCATGATTAAAAAATCTTTTGGGGTCTGTCCCTGGGGTAAGAAGTTTATTTATTTATTTCTTTACCAGCTTCCTCCCAGACCGGATGGATGCAGTGGCTCCTGCACCTGAGCTAAGAGAGAGCTCTGGGAGAGAGTTCCCCACCCCCTCCCTGGAAGTGCCTCAGAGGTGATTAGCATGGCTGCGCTTTGAGGGCGCTTTGTGTCCCATCGACTTCCCTGAGGTTTAAGACTGAACAGTAAAGGTGACACAAAACCCAGCCAATGCGTCCAGTGGGGTGTGGATGTCAGCAGCTGATGTTAAAATCCCCTGAGCTCAAACTGGAAGTGTCTGCCCAGAAACCGCGGTCCCTATTTTAAATGTTTTGCTTCTCTAGGACTTCTGAGGCTGAGTTCCACAGCCTCCAGCAGAGCCAGGCACTATGTGTTGCCTTGGGCCGTGTTCCTGCTTTTCAAGGTCTTAACTACTCCCAGGTGAAGCCCTGGACAGCCAAAATCGGCCCCACCCACAGTGCTGAGATCTGTTAGGTCACTTCCAGATTGGGGTTATTATAGGATCCGGCTTTATATTTTAAAGTAGCTTGATTTCTCTTCTGAACTGCTGTTTTATAAGCAGAGAAGAGCTAACAGCCTGTGCCAGATTCTTCTATCTCAGTGGCTTCTCTGATCCCAGAGCCCTCCCCAGCCTGATCGGTGCAATGTGCTAGCACCCAACTGTCTGTGCTGGCCTCTTTTTTTTTCCTCCCCTGGGAACCGACCTTTTGTGTTGAAACTCCAGATTCTCTTCAGCTGGTAAGTCGTTCTTCCAGTCCTTGTGGTTTCTATCAGTCCAGCATTATTTTTGAGGCTGATTTAACTAATTGGTATTGAGGGAAGAAGGGAGCTCACAAAATCACGTGTATCTTCTCTGCCATCTTGGCTCTGCCCCCTGCTTCCTAGTGTTTTTAATAAGAATGGTGCTATATTTTCTCAAAAGTTTTTTCTTCATCAATTATAATAATCATATGATTTCTATTGGTTTTGTTATTAACATTGTCAATTATGCTAAGTGATTTTTTTTTTTAATATTGAAGCAGCCCTGCATTACTGGTATAAATTTTAAATCATCCAATATATTATCCTGATCATAACTTGCTATAATCTCTTTGATAATATTTATTTAAATTTTTTACTTCAACATTCATTAGGGAAAGTGGTCTACAAGTTTATTTCTCTTCCTGTTTTAAATATCAGTACCATATTTCTGTCATAAAAGGAATTTGGTAGAATCTATTTTTTTTTCGGAATATGCAGTATTAGAATTAATTGTTCCTTAAAGGTTAGGCAAAATTCACTTGCAAATTTATCTGTCTATGAAGACTCTTTTTAGGGAATTAATAACTTTTCAATTTCTTTTTTTTTTTTCTAAAATAGAACTATTTAAGTAATTTATTTCCTCTTTTGCTAATTTGGACAACTTCTATTTTTGTAAATATTCATCAATTATTTCACTTTGATTATCAAATTTATTGACCAGCAGTTGATTGAAATAGCTCTAAATTATTACTTTATCTTCCCCTTCATTGGTGGTAAATATACCCTTTTCATTTTTGATGATGGTTTTTGGTTTTCATTTT
Source organism: Sminthopsis crassicaudata (assembly GCF_048593235.1). Classification (NCBI taxonomy): domain Eukaryota; kingdom Metazoa; phylum Chordata; class Mammalia; order Dasyuromorphia; family Dasyuridae; genus Sminthopsis; species Sminthopsis crassicaudata. Next base: position 601,582,315 of record NC_133618.1, read on the forward strand.
TAAATACAATTAACCAAAAATTTACTTATTTTATTCATAAAATCAGCTCTTAGTTTTATTATTTCAACAGTTTTCTTATATCCACTTTTCTTTTTTTATTATTTATTTATAATATTATCCCTTGTATTCATTTTTCCAAATTATCCCCCCCTCCCTCGACTCCCTCCCCCTGATGACAGGTAATCCCATACATTTTACATGTGTTACAATATAACCTAGATACAATATATGTGTGTAAATACCATTTTCTTGTTGCACATTAAGTATTAGATTCCAAAGGTATAAGTAACCTGGGTAGATAAACAGTAGTGCTAACAATTTACATTCACTTCCCAGTGTTCCTTCTCTGGGTGTAGTTGTTTCTGTCCATCATTGATCAACTGGAAGTGAGTTGGATCTTCTTTATGTTGAAGATTTCCACTTCCAGCAGAATACCTCTTCATACAGCATTGAAGTGTACAGCAATCTTCTGGTTCTGCTCATTTCACTCAGCATCAGTTGATGCAAGTCTCTCCAAGCCTCTCTGTATTCCTCCTGCTGGTCATTTTTTACAGAGCAATAATATTCCATAACCTTCATATTCCATAATTTACCCAACCATTCTGCAATTGATGGACATCCATTCATCTTCCAGTTTCTGGCCACTACGAAAAGAGCTGTCACAAACATTTTGGCCCATACAGGTCCCTTTCTGCTCTTTAGTATTTCTTTGGGATATAGTCCCAATAGCAGCAATGCTGGATCAAAGGGTATGCACAGTTTGATAACTTTTTGGGCATAATTCCAAATTGCTCACCAGAATGGCAGGATTCTTTCACAACTCCACCAACAATGTATCAGTGTCCCAGTTTTCCCACATCCCCTCCAACATTCATCATTATTTGTTCCTGTCATCTTAGCCAATCTGACAGGTGTGTAGTGGTATCTCAGAGTTGTCTTAATTTGCATTTCTCTGATCAGTAGTGATTTGGAACACTATTTCATATGAGTGGAAATAGTTTCAATTTCATCATCTGAGAATTGTCTGTTCATATCCTTTGACCATTTATCAATTGGAGAATGGTTTGATTTCTTATAAATTAGGGCCAGTTCTCTATATATTTATGAAATGGAACCTTTGTCAGAACCTTTACTTTTAAAAATATTTTCCCAATTTGTTACTTCCCTTCTAATCTTGTTTGCATTAGTATTGTTTGTACAGAAAATTTTTAGTTTGATGTAATCAAAATCTTCTATTTTGTGATCAATAATGATCTCTAGTTCTCCTCTGGTCATAAATTCTTTCCTCCTCCACAGGTCCGAGAGGTAGACTATTTTCTGTTTCTCTAATCTATTTATTATCTCATTCTTTATGCCTAAATCATGGACCCATTTTGATCTTATCTTGGTATATGGTGTTAAGTGTGGATCCATATCTAATTTCTGCCATACTAATTTCCAGTTTTCCCAACATTTTTTTCCAAATAATGAATTTTTGTCCCTAATGTTGGTATCTTGGGTTTGTCAAAGATTAGATTGCTACAGATGTACCCTTTTTTGTCCTTTGTACCTAATCTGTTCCACTGATCAACTGGTCTATTTCTTAGCCAATACCAAATGGTTTTGTTGACTGCTGCTATATAATATAGCTTTAAATCAGGTACACTTAGACCACCTTCCTCTGACTTTTTTTCATTAGTTCTCTTGCAATTCTCGACCTTTTATTCTTCCATATGAATTTTGTTGTTATTTTTTCTAGGGAGTCTGATTGGTATAGCATTAAATAAATAGCTTAGTTTGGGGAGTATTGTCATCTTTATTATATTAGCTCAGCCTATCGAAGAGCACTGAATGTCTTTCCAATTATTTAAATCTGACTTTATTTTTGTGGCAAGAGTTTTATAATTTTTCTCATATAATTCCTGACTATTCTTTGGTAGATGGATTCCCAAATACTTTATACTCTCAACATTTGTTTGGAATGGAATTTCTCTTTGTATCTCTTGCTGTTGCATTTTGTTGGTGATATATAAAAATGCTGAGGATTTATGTGGATTTATTTTGTATCCTGCCACTTTGCTAAAATTCTGAATTATTTCTAATAGCTTTTTAGCAGAGTCTTTGGGGTTCCATCATGTCATCTGCAAAGAGTGATAGTTTGATTTCCTCATTTCCTACTCTAATTCCTTGAATCTCTTTCTTGGCTCTTATTGTCGAGGCTAGCATTTCTAGTACTATATTGAATAGTAATGGTGATAGTGGGCAACCTTGTTTCCCTCCTGATCTTACTGGGAAAGGTTGCAGTTTATCTCCCTTACATATTATGCTTACTGAAGGTCGTAAATATATGCTCCTGATTATTCTAACGAATAGTCCATTTCTTCCTGTACTCTCAAGAGTTTTTAGTAGGAATTGATGTTGGATTTTATCAAATGCTTTTTCTCCATCTATTGAGATGATCATATGGTTTTTATTAATTTGATTATTAATATGGTCAATTATACTAACAGTTTTCCTAATATTAAACCAGCCCTGTATTCCTGGTATAAATCCTACTTGATCATAATGTATTATCCTGGGGATGATTTTCTGAAGTCTTTTTGCTAATATCTTACTTAAAATTTTAGCATCAATATTCATTAAGGAAATTGGTCTATAATTTTCTTTCTCAGTTTTCGATCGACCTGGTTTAGGTATCAGTACCACGTCTGTGTCATAAAAGGAGTTTGGTAGGACTCCTTCATCCCCTATTTTTTCAAATAGTTTATATAGCATTGGGGCTAATTGTTCTTTAAATGTTTGGTAGAATTCACATGTAAATCCATCTGGTCCGGGTTTTTTTTTTTTTTTTCCTGGGGAGTTGATTAATAGCTTGTTCTATTTCTTTTTCTGAAATGGGACTATTTAAGCAATTTATCTGCTCCTCTGTTAATCTAGGAAGCCTATATTTTTGGAGGAAGTCATCCATTTCACTTAAGTTATCAACTTTATTGGCATAAAATTGGGCAAAGTAACTCCTTATTATTTCTCTAATTTCCTCTTCATTGGTGGAAAGATCCCCCTTTTCATTTGTAAGACTAACCATTTGATTTTCCTCTTTCTTTTTTCTGATCAGATTTACTAAAGGTTTATTTTATTGGATTTTTCATAAAACCAAATATTGGTTTTATTTATTAATTCAATAGCTTTTTTTGCTTTCAATATTATTGATTTTTCCTTTTAATTTGTGTATTTCAAGTTTAATTTTTGGTTGGGTTTTTTAATTTTGTCTTTTTCTAGCTTTTTAAGTTGCAAGCCCAATTCGTTAATCTTCTCTTTCTCTATTTTCTTCAAATAAACCTTTAAAGTTATATAGTTTCCCCTTATTATTGCTTTAGCTGCATCCCACAGATTTTGGTATGATGTCTCATCATTGTTATTATCTTGGGTCAAATTATTAATTGTTTCTTTAATTTGCTGTTTCACCCAGTCATTCTTTAAGATGAGATTATTCATTTTGCAATTACTTTTTGGTCTATTTACCCCTATTTTCTTACTGAATGTAGTTTTTATTGCATTGTGATCTGAGAAGAAAGCATTTATTATTTCTGCCTTCCTACATTTAATTTTGAGATCTTTATGTCCTAATATATGGTCAATTTTTGTATAGGATCCATGAACTGCTGAGAAGAAAGTATATTCCTTTCTATCGCCATTCAGGTTTCTCCAAAGGTCTATCATACTTAGTTTTTCTAATGTTCTATTTACTTTTTAAATTTCTTTCTTATTTGTTTTGTGGTTTGATTTGTCTAAATCTGAGAGTGCATGGTTGAGATCTCCCACTATTATAGTTTTACTGCCTATTTCTTCTTGCAGTTCTCTTAACTTTTCTTTTAGAAAGTTAGATGCTATACCACTTGGTGCATATATGTTTAGTATTGATATGGCTTCATTATTTATGCTACCTTTTAGTAGGATATAGTTTCCTTCCTTATCTCTTTTAACTAGATCAACTGCTTTTGCTTGATCTGAGGTAAGGATAGCTACCCCTGCTTTTTTGGCTTTACCTGAAGCATAATAGATTCTGCTCCAACCTTTTACCTTTACTCTGTATGTTTCTCCCTGCTTTAAGTGTGTTTCCTGTAAACAACATATTGTAGGGTTCTGATTTTTGATCCAGTCTGCTATCCGTCTCCGTTTGATGGGAGCGTTCATCCCAGTCACATTTACAGTTAAAATTGCTAATTCTCTATTTCCTGCCATCATATTATCCCCAGATTTTGCTTTTACCCTTGACCCCCCTGAACCCCTTCCCCGATATTTAATTTATAGACCCCACATGTGACGTGCAGCCCTCCCTTTTTTTAGTATCCCTCCCCCCTCCCTCCACGTCCCTTCCCTTATTCTCCTTTTCCTTTTCCCTTTTCCTCTCCCCCCTTTTAATGAGGTGAGAGACAATTCTCTGAAAAAATATATGTCAATTATTTACTCTTTGAGCCTCTTCTGATGAGAGTAAGATTCACACAATGTTTCTCCCCCTCTCTAAATTCCCTCAGATATGGTCTATTTTCTATGCCTCTTCCTGGGATGTAGTTTCCCTCTTTTTATCACTCCTTCCCCTTTGTCTGACACTACCCCCTTCCCTTTACTATACCACTCCTTTTTTCTTTTACATCAATAAAATAAAATTATCCATCCGTACTTTCTATATACCTACAACAGAGATACAGTTCTCAAGGGTTCTGCGTACGTTTTTCTGTTTCTCTTCAGTCTTGTGCATGTAGATCAATTTTTTTGTTTAAGTCTGGTTTTTTTCTTAGAAACATATGGAATTCTTCTATTTCATTGAATTACCATCTTCTTCCATGGAAAAAGATGCTAAACTTAGCTGGGTAGTTTATTCTTGGTTGCAATCCTTGATCTTTTGCCTTACGGAATATTAGGTTCCAGGCCCTTCGATCTTGGTATTTAAATTGTTTATTTCTAGCTGCTTGCAAGATTTTCTCCTTTGTGTGGTAATTCTGCAGCTTAGCCACAATATTCCACTTTTCTTAATGTCTATTTTGATTTTATAACTCTCAAGTTTTGTATTCAGTTGTGTATTGTTACTTTTCCACCCTAGTTTATTTATTTTCATGCCAAATTCATTAATCTCTTTCTCCATTTTAGAGATGTAAAAATTTCCCTAAGAATTGCTTTGGCTACATCTCAGAAGTTTTGCTTTGTTGTCTTATTACTGTTCTTTTTGATGAAATTATTCATTGTTGCTATGACCCATTCATTCCTCAGGTTTAGACTAGTTTTCAATTAGTTTTTACTCTGTCTTTACATGATCCTTTATTGCACATAATATTTATTGTATCATGATCTATAAATGATGATGCATTTTATATTTCTACTACTCTCTATTTAATTGTGAGGTTTTATGGCTTAACATATGGTCAATTGCTGTGTAGATGTCATCAATAAATGTGAAAAAAGTATATTATTTTCTATGCTCATTCCATTTTGCCTAGAGGTCTTTCATATCTAACTTTTGCAAAATTCTATTTACTTCCTTAACTTCTTTCCTGTTTTTTATGTGGTGGTCATATAGTTCTGAGAGGGGGATGTTGAACTCCCTCATTCATTTTACTTAGAATTTGGATGCTATGTTACTTTGTGTATATATGTATATATATTTAATATTGATATTACTCTATTGTATATGGTATTTTTTGGCAAGATGTACTTTACTTTCTTATTTCTTTTAATTAGATCAATTTTTTTTGCTTTTGCTTTGTCTTAGATTAGAATTGATACCTTTTCTTTTTTTTTTAACTGAGCTGCAGCATAGTAGATTCTGTTCCCATATTTTATCTTTACTCTGTGTGTATTTTTTGCTTCAAGTTGATGCTAAATCCAATATATGTATACATATTTATACAGTTATCTGGCTGCACAAGAAAAATCAGCTCTAGAAACAAAAAATGTGAGGAAAACAAAAGTGCAAGTAAACAATAACAGAAAGAGTAAAAATGTTATGTTGTGGTCCACATTCATTTCCCATAGTTATCCCTCTGGGTGTAAATGACTTTCTTCATTACTGAACAATTAGAACTGGTTTGAATCATCTCAGTGTTGAAGAGAGCCACTTCTATCAGAATTGATCTTTGTACAGTTTTGTTGTTGCGGTGTATAATGATCTCCTGGTTCTGCTTGTTTCAGTTAGCATCAGTTCATGTAAGTCTCTCCAGGTCTCTCTGAAACCATCCTGCTGGTCATTTCTTGCAGAACCATAGTATTCCATAGCATTCATATACTGCAGTTTATTTAGCCATTCGCCAATTAATGGGCATCCATTCAGTTTTCAGTTTCTAGCCGCTACAAAAAGGGCTGCCACAAACATTTTTGCACATGTGGGTCCCTTTTCCTTCTTTAAGATATCTTTGGGATATAAGTCCAGTAATAACACTGCTAGATCAAAGGGTATGCAAAATTTGATAATTTTTTGCACATATTTCCAAATTGATCTCCAGGATGATTGGATTCATTTGCAATTCCACCAACAATGTATCAGTGTCCCAGTTTTCCCACATCTCCTCTAACCTTTGTCATTATCTTTTCCTGTCATCTTAGCCAATCTGAGAGGTGTGTAGTGGTACCTCAGTATTGTCTTAATTTGCATTTCTCTGATCAATAGTGATTTGGAGCATCTTTTCATATGACTAGAAATAGTTTCAGTTTCTTCATCTGAAAATTGTTCATATCCTTTGACCATTTATCAATTGGAGAATGGCTTAATTTCTTATAAATTTGAGTCAATTCTCTATATATTTTAGAAATGAGGCCTTTATCAGAATCTTTGAATGTAAAAATGTTTTCCCAGTTTATTCCTTCCCTTCCAATCTTGGCTATATTAGTTTTCTTTGTACAAAAACTTTTAACTTAATAAAATCAAAATTATCTATTTTATGATCAATAATGATCTCTAGTTCTTCTTTGGTCACAAATTCCTTCCTCCTCCACAAGCCTGAAGGGTAAACTCCTCTGTTCTTCCAATTTATTTATAATATCATTCTTTATGTCTAGATCATGAACTCATTTTGACTTTATCTTGGTATATACAATGTTAAGTGTGGGTCAATGCCTAGTTTCTCCTATAATTGTTTCCAATTTTCCCAGTAATTTTTGTCAAATAGTGAATTCTTATCCCCAAAACTGGGATCTTTGGGTTTGCCAAACACTAGATTGCTATAGTTATTGACTATTTTGTCTTGTACACCTAACCTATTCCACTGATCAACTAGTGTATTTTTTAGCCAGTACAAAATGGTTTTGATGACCGCTGCTTTATAATATACTTTTAGATCTGGTACAGCTAGGCCACCTAAATTTGATTTTTTTTTCATTAGTTCCTTTGGAATTCTTGACCTCCTGTTCTTCCAGAATAATTTTGTTGTTATTTTTTCTAGGTCAGTAAAATATTCTCCTGGGAGTTTGATTGGTATAACACTAAATAATTAGATTAGTTTAGGTAGTATTATTATTTTTATTATATTTCCTTGACCTATTCAAGAACACCTGATATTTTCCCAATTGTTTAGATCTGACTTTATTTGTGTGGAAAGTGTTTTGTAGTTTTGCTCATATAGTTCCTAAATTTTCCATGGCAAATATATTCCCAAATATTTTATACTATCAACAGTTGTTTTAAATGAAATTTATCTTTGTATCTCTTACTGTTGGATTTTGTTAGTGAATTTTTAAAATACTGATGATATATGTGGATTTATTTTGTATGCTGCAACTTTGCTAAAGTTGTGGTGGTTTTTACTAGAATCTATGGGGTTCTCCAAGTATAACATTATATCATCTACAAAGAGTGATAATTTGGTTTTCTCATTACTTACTCTAATTCCTTTAATCTCGTTTTCATCTCATTGACAAATCTAGCATTTCTAATACAATATTGAATAGTAATAGTGATAGTGGGCAACCTTGTTTCACTCCTGATCTTGTTGGGAATGGTTCCAGTTTATCCCCATTACATATGATGCTTACATATGATGATGGTTTTATATAGATGCTACTGACTATTTTAAGGAAGAGTTCATTTATTCCTATACTCTCTAGTGTTTTTAAAAGAAATGGGTGTTAGATTTTATCAAATGCTTTTTCTGCATCTATTAAAATGATCATATGTTTTTTGTTAATTTGATTATTGATATAGTCAATTATGCTAATAGGTTTCCTAATATTGAACCAGCCCTGCATTCCTGATACAAATCCTACTTGGTCATGGTGTATTATCCAGGGGATGATTTTCTGTAATCTCTTTGCTAGTATTTTATTTAAGATTTTTGCATCAATATTCATTAGGAAGATTGGTATATAATTTTCTTTCTCTGTTTTTGTCCTACCTGGTTTAGGTATCAGTATCATGTCTGTGTAATAAAAGGAATTTGGTAAGAATACTTCATTCCCTATTCTTTTAAATAGTTTATATAATATTGGAATTAATTTTTCTTTAAATATTGGTAAATAAATTCACATGTAAATCCATCTGATGCTGGGGATTTTTTCTTAGGTAGTTGATTAATAGCTTGTTCTATTTCTTTTTCTAAAATGGGACTACTTAAGCAATTTCTTTGCTCCTCTGTTAATCTGGGCAACCTATATTTTTGTAGGCATTCCTCCATTTCACTTAGGTTATCAAATTTATTGGCATAAAGTTGGGTAAAATAACTCCTAATTATTGCTCTAATTTCCTCTTCATAGTGGAATGTTCTCCCTTTTCATTTTTAAGACTAACAATTTGATTTTCCTCTTTCCTTTTTCTAATCAAATTTATCAAAGGTTTATCTATTTGGTTTTTTTTTTCATAAAACCAACTCAGTTTTATTTATTAATTCAACAGGTTTTTTCCTTTAAATTTTATTAATCTCTCCTTTAATTTTTAGAATTTCAAGTTTAGTATTTAATTGAGGTTTTCAATTTGCTCTCTTTCTAGCTGTTTTAATTGCAAGCCCAATTCATTGATCTTCTTATTTTCTATTTTTTCCAAGTAAGCCTCTAGAAATATAAAAATTCCCCTTACTACCACTTTGGCTACATCCCACAAATTTTGGTATGTTGTCTCATTATTGTCATTCTCTTGAATTAAATTATTGTGTCTATGGTTTGCTGTGTTCCCCATTCATTCTTTAGAATGGGACAGTTTAGTTTCTAATTACTTTTTGGTCTATTTTCCCATGGCTTTTTACTGAATGTAGTTTTTATTGCATTGTGATCTGAAAAGGAAGCATTTACTATTTCTACCTTTGTGCATTTTATTTTGAGGTCTTTATATCCTAATATATGATCAATTTTTGTATAGATTACATAAACTGCCAAGAGAAAGTGTACTGTTTTCTGTCTCTATTCAGTTTTCTCCAAAGAGCTATCATATCTAAGTCTTCAGTATTCTATTTATCTCATTAACTTCTTTCTTATTCATTTTGCTGTTTGATTTATCTAGTTCTGAGAGTGCAAGGTTGAGATCTCCCACTATTATAGTTTTGCTGTCTATTTCTTCTTGCAGCTCTTTTAACTTCTCATTTAGGAATTTAGATGCTATACCACTTGGTACATATATGCTTAATACTGGTATTGCTTCATTATCTATGCTACTCTTTAGCACGATATAGTTTCCTTCCTTATCTCTTTTAATTAGATCAATTTTTGCTTTTTCTTGATCTATGATCAGGATGGTTACCCTTGCTTTTTTTTTTTTTTTTTTACTTCACTTGAAGCATAATAGATTCTGCTCCAGCCTTTTACATTTATTCTGTATATATCACCCTGCTTTAAATGTGTTTCTTGTAAACAACATATTATAGAATTCTGGCTTTTAATCCAATCTGCCTCCGCTTTATGGGAGAGTTCACCCCATTAACATTTATAGTTAAAATTACCAATTCTGTATTTCCTGCCACTTTATTATCCCCAGATTATCCCATTTCCACTTCACCCCCCTCCTTAATATTTAACTTATGTGTACCACTTGCTTCATGCAGCCCTCCCCTTTTCTTACACTTTTCCCCTACTATTTCTGTATTCCCTTCTATTTAACTTATCCCTTCCCTTTTCCCTTTTCTCCTCCCACTTTTCAATGAGGTGAGAGAAGTTTCTCTATATACCAAAAATATTTTCTCTTTGAGCCAAATCTGATGAGATTAAGATTCACAAAGTATTCATCCCCCTCCCTTCTTTCCCTTAAATACAATAGCTTTCTTTTTCCTTTGTGTGAGATATACTTTCTCTCTTTTCCCTCTACTTTTCCCTTTTTCTGGTACAATCCTTTTCCACCTCTAGTTTTTTTTATGTTATAACAGTAAAACCAAATTATACCTGCACTCTCTCTGCATACCTATAACAGAAATAGTATTCTTTTTATCCTTTTATGTTTCTCTTAAGTCCTATATTTGGAGGTCAAATTTTTTGTTTAGCTCTAGTTTTTTCATCATAAATAAATGAAATTTGCCTATTTCATTGAATGGTCATCTTCTTTTCTGGAAGAAAATGCGCAATTTAGCTGGGTAGTTTATTCTTGGCTGCATTCCAAGTTCCTTTGAATTTTGGAATATCAGATTCCAGTCTCTTTGATCTATTAATGTGGATGCTGCTAGAATTTAAATAATCCTTATTGTGGCTCTTTGGTATTTGAATTTTTTTTTCTGTCTCCTTCTAATATTTTTTCCTTTGTCTGATAGTTCTGATATTTAACTACAATATTCCTTGGAGTTTTAATTTTGGGGTCTCTTTCAGGAGGTGTTTGATTAATTATTTCAATGGCTATTTTACCTTCTGATTATATGACATTTGGGCAGTTCTTTTTGATGATTCCCTATAAAAATGGTATCTAGACTCTTTTTTTATATGATTTTCAGGGAGTCCAATAATCCTCAGATTATTTCTCTTAGATCTATTTCTTAGATATGTTTTCCCAAGAAGGCATTTTACATCTTTTCCCTATTTTTTTTTTTTTTTTTTTTGGCTTTGCATGACTGATTCTTGGTTCTCCTCAAGTCATTCATTTCCATTTGTTTAGTTCTGATTTGTAACAAATTATTTTCTTCATTTACTTTTTTATTTCTTTTTGTATTTGTCCAATTGAGTTTTTATAGAGTTATTTTGTTTTATGGAATTTTTTTTCCATTTCACATTTTTTTTTAAGGATTTATTTTCTTTCTCCAATTCACAAATTCTGTTTTCCTGGGAGTTATTTACCTTTTCAATTTCACATTTCAGGAAGTTGTTTTCTTTTTTCACTTTATCAAATCTTTCTTTTAATGAGTTATGTGCCTTTAATAAACTCTCTTGCAGCATCTTCCTTTCCTTTTCCCATTCTTCTTTTAGCTCTCTTTTAAGATCTTTTTTAAATTTCTTCTAGAAGAGCCTTGTGTGGTGGGGACCAAGTTATATACCATTTTGGGGCTTCATCTGGAGACAATCTGCTTTAGGTTTCCTCAGGGTTTGAAATCTGTTCTCTTTCACTAGAAGCTATCTATAGTTAGAGCCTGTTTTGCCTTTTTAACCATTAAATCATTTTTAAAAAATTAAGTTTGGATCTGCTTATTTTGGGGCAAGGTGGTACCAAGCTTCCTCTACATTCACCAAGAAGAAGCAATGGCTGCTCTGGGATTTTACTGAGTCACTCCCAGTGCTGGGCGGCCAAGTGGCCAGGTCCTGTGAGACTCTGGTGCTTTGGGGTATGCTCTTTACCCTCTGAGTTTGTGTTGGATGCTTTATAACTTCTCTGCTGATCTACTGGCTTACAACCAGGACAAAGTAGCCAATCTGCAGTACAGTCCTCCCTGTAGATTCTCTGTAGTGTAGAGACCAAAGCCCTCAGCATGAGCTTGCTGCCAGGCTCTGACTTCCAGCCTGTGCCTGGCCACCTAATCCCATGCTCCCATGTGCAATCTGGTAATCTCGGAATTATTTTCTGCTGGTAATTTTTCACACCCAATATTTGTGGATTCTGACAGTCTAGCACTATTTCAGAGGCTGAATTTCATAGTTAGAGGGTAGCAGGAGAGCTCAGAATGAAGTGTGTGTCTTCTCCATCATCTTGGCTCTACCCTACCTTGCTTGACTGATTCTTGATGTTTCATGGAATCATTCATTTCCATCTATTCAGTTCTGATTTTTAGTGAATTATTTGCTTCATTTACTTTTTTTTTACTTTTTTGTATTTGTCCAATTGAATTTTTAAATGAGTTGTTTTGTTCTATGAATTTTTTTTTCATTTCACTTTTTTTTTCTTTCAGGAGTTATTTTCTTTTTCCATTTCACAAATTCTGTTTTCCTGAGAGTTATTTATCTTTTCCAATTCACAAATTTTATTTTTTGGGGAATTATTTACCTTTTCCATTTCACATATTCTGTTTTTCAGGGAATTGTTTTCTTTTTCCATTTTGTCATATCTATCCTTTTCCAAACTGTCTTTTCCTTTCCTTTCCCTATTTTTCTTCTAGATTGCTGTTAAGATCCTTTTTAATTTCTTCTAGGACAGTCTTGTGTGGTATGTAACAGGTTATATCACCCTTTGGGACTTGATCTGAAGATAATTTGCTTTTAGTCTCCTTTAGGTTTGAAATCTGTTCTTCTCTTTCACCATAGGAGCAATCTATAGTTAGAGTTCACTTTGCCTTTTTATTCATTTTTAAAAACTTTGGAATCTGCTTTTAGGGCAACCAAGGTTTTTCAAGCTTCCTCGACAAGCACCAGGAACTAGCAGTGAAGCTGCAGCAGCTGCTCTGGGATTGTACAGACTCACTCTTGATCTAGGTGGGTATGATTGGTTCCTGTGAGACTCCGACACTTTGGGGTTCACTCTTTACATTTTGTTTTTGTGTTGAGTGTTTTATAACATCTCTCATGATCTACTGGCTTGCAACCAGGACAAAATGGCTAACACTATGGTAGAGTCTTCCCCATAGATTCTCCACCACAGGAAGTCTGCACCACCTCCCTGAGACTGCACCCCACACCAGGTCTGCACAGCATGCACTGGCATCCTGTGCCTGGCCTCCTCCCATGCCTGACCAAAATAGACCTTTTCTGGTGATCTTCAATATTATCTTCTGCTGATCATTTGTTGAGCTCCAAATATTTGTGATTCTTCCAGTCCAGTATTATTTCAGAGGCTGAATTTCATAATTAGTGTGAGGGTAGTAGGAGAACTCTGAAAGAAATGTGTGTCCTCTCCACTACCTTTGTTCTGCATCCTCAAGTGGATTTCTTGTAAGCAACAAATTGAAGGATTTTTTTTATCCACTACCTGCTTCCATTTTTATGGGAGAGTTTATATTATTGACATTCATGGTTATGATTACTACCTTTATATTTCTCTGCATCCATAATTATTCTTCCTCCTGTTTATCCTCTTTCTCCTTTCACTCTCCCTTTTTTATCAGTGTTTTACTTCTGACTATTGCCTCACTCAGTCTGCCCTCCTTTTTCTCAACCCTCTTCTTTTATTTCTTCTTTCCTTTCCTATTTGTCCCCTCCCTTCTTTCAGTGCCTTCTTCCCTTGTCTTTTGCCTCCCCCTCTTAATTTTGTATAAAGTAAGATAAATTTCTTTATCCAACCAAGTGTATATTTTATTTTCTCTTTAAGCCAAATCTGATGAGAATACAGTTTAAATAATGTTCTCTACTTCTCTTCTTTCCCTGTATTGTAAGTTATCTTTTATGCCTATTCATCTGATGTAGCTTCTCTTGTTCTGCCTTCTCCTTTTTTAACTCCTTAATTTTTTATATCATCACATCGAAGTTATCTTTTGCTGATACCTGCTATCTATCTGTACTCCTTATAAATGTATATTTATAAGATACAAAATTCTCAAGTGTTTTAAACATCATCTTCTCATGTAGGGATGTAAACAGTTTAATCTTATAGAATAATATTTTTTTTTCCTTTCCAGTTAACCTTTTTATCCTTCTCCTGAGTCTTATATTTGAGAGTAAAATTTTCTGTACAGCTCTGATCTTTTCTTCAGGAAAGTTTGAAAGTTCCATAATTGATTGAGTGTTCATCTTTTCTCTAGAAAGATTTTGCTCAGTTTTTCTGGGTAATTGATTCTTGGTTGTAATCTAAACTTTTTTACCTTCCAAAATATCACATAAATCCTTCAGTCCTTTAATGTAAAAGCTGCTAAATCTTTGATAACCCTGACTGTGACTCCTTGATATTTGAATTATTTATTTCTAGCTGTTTGTAGTATTTTCTCATTTATCTCATTGTTTTGGAATTTAAATATATTATTCCTTAATGTTTTCCATTTTGAGAACTTTTGGGAGATGATAGGTGGATTCTTTCTATGACTATATTGATCTAAGATATCAGGACAATTTTCCTTGATAATTTCTTGAAAGATGCTGGTCATGCTCTTTTAAAAAAATAATGATCTTCGACTTGTCCAATAATTATTTGATTACTTTTCCTGGATCTATTTTCCAGGTCATTTGTTTTCCTAATGAGGTATTTTGCCCTTTTCCTGTTCTTTCATTTTAAAAAAAATTGTTTGACTGATTTTTGGCATCTCATAGACTCATTAGCTTCCACTTGCTGAATTATAATTTTTAATAAATTATTTTCTTCAGTTAGCTTTTGTACCTCCTTTTTCAATTTGGTCAATTAAATTTTTTAAAGGAATTGTTTTCTTCAATGATTTCAACTGCTTTCTCTTCTAAATTGTTGACTTTTTAAATAATTCTCATTCCTTTTTCCATTTTTTTCTTTGATCTCTCTTACTTGATTTAAAAAGTCCTTTTTTTGCTGTTCCAAATAAACTTTTAGGACTTGAGAACAATTCCCATTCCCCTTTGATCTTTGCATGTAAGCATTTTGACAGACTTGTCTTCTGAGTTTGTGTTTTGATCTTCCTTGTTACCATAGTAAGTTATTTAAGGTAATGGTTTCTTACTCATTTTGGCCTATTTCCTGAATTTTAAAGTTGACCTCTGCTCCTGGAGCACTGTCTCACACTTCTTATGCTAGGGGTCAGTGGTCTGGTCACTGTCTTTCTGTGAGGGGACTGCAGGCCTTTTGCTTACCCACAGAGCTGAGATGATCCAGCTTAATTGTGCCTGTTGCATTCTTATTCTAGAGCTATCAATTTGTTTTCTGCTCTGGGGATGGAGGTTTCACTATTAGCCTACTGTGACACTGGCATGCTCAGATAAGATCTAGAGACCTTAATTCACAATCTGTTCTCTTACTGGCTTGCCTAGACACTGCCTAATCTGGGCTATGCTCCCCTTTATCCAAGTGAGAAGATATTTCTTGTAGTCTTAAATTATCTTAAGCTATATAATTGTTTCATTCCAAAATTTTTGTGTGCTTTCTAACTCCAGAATCTGCTTAGAGGCTTGATTTAATATTTTCCAGGGAAATTGGGGAGAGTTCAGGCAACTTTTTGGATTTTCTTTGCCATCTTGGCTCTGCCTTATGAATAATCTTGTTCTGCCAACTCAACCTTGGGTTACTCCCAGCTTCTGTAACCGTCAGGGGCTTAATGGGGAAATTACAAAATCTATGTTACATAATCTTAACTTGGCCTGCACTGTGGCAAGGAAATTCTTTTATATCTCTTCTACTATTCATCAAAGTGCACTCTCCAGAACTGAAAATAACTTCAATTGCCAGATATAATTATCTTTTCTCAATCTCAATCCTCTTGATCTTTTTAGCCACTGACATTGTTGATCACTCTTTCCTTTTGATGCTCTCTTCTCTCTAGGTTTCCATGATAATACTCTGTCCTTCCTGTTTCTTCTCTCCCATGTCTGACCTCTATCCTCAGTTTCTTTTGTTGTATCTTCATTCAGTTCATTCCTACTAATAATGAGTTTCCCCCAATTCTCTGTTCTGGGTGTCTCATCTGTACTGTTTCACTTGGTGATTTATAAGCTCCCATGAATTCAATTCTCAGTTCAGTTGATAATTCTTAGATTCATCTCTCCAGCCTTATCCTTTCTCCCAACCTCCAGATTCTCATCTTTATTGCTGCTTAGACATTTCAAAGTGAGTATCTGTAGATATCTTAAACTCACCATGTTTAAAATTTAATCCATTATCTTTCTTCCCAAGATTCCCCTCTTCAGAACTTCTCAAATACTATGAAAGGTAACCAATCAGACAAATTTACAATTTAGGGGCTATCTTAAATTCCTCATAAACTCTCCTCTATTCCCCTTCATATCTAAACTATTGTGAAAGTTTTTTTGTTTGTTTGTTTGTTTGTTTTTTCTTTTTTTTTTCTTTTAAATCTTTGAAATGTTCCTCATCATCTTGTGCTTTGATTGTTACATTGGTCTATTGACTGGTTGTCCTGTCTCAAATCTCTCCCTATTGTAATCTATACTCCATTCAACTGTGAAATTAATCTTCCTAAAGCAGAGATCTAACTAAGTTTCCTCTCCATGCAATAAACTCCAGTTATTTTTAAAGCCTTTTGTAATCTGGATTCCTTCTACCTTCCTTCTTTTCTTATACTTCATTCATCGTCAAGTACTTTGTGGTCCAGTGACTCTGGCTTCCCTGCTGTTCCTCCAAAAAGACACTCATACTTTTCAACTTCATGCATTTTTACTGAATTTCCTATATGCCTATAATTCTCTCTTTCCTCCTCTCTACCTCCTCTCTTTTCTAGTTTTTCTCAAGAAACAATTGAAATTGCATTCCTTACCACAATCTTTTCTAGATTCCGTTTAAAACCAGTGCCTTCCTTTTGTTGATTATCTCATTTGTCATGTATATATTGTTTGGATGTAATTATTCACATCTTGTCTGTCTACCTTTCTCCACCCATTTAAATTATGATTTTCTTCAGATCAGGGACTACTTTTTGTCTAAATGCCCTGCACTTAGCACAGTGGCCAGGTGCTTTCCTTTCTTCTTTTTAGGAGGTAGATAGCATGTTTCATCACTGGTCTTCTGGAAGCTAATTCAAGGCCATAAATCTTTCACAATTGACTGTTTTTATTATTATTGGTATAATTATATAAATTTTTCTGGCTCCATTCACATTACCTTGCATCAGTTCATGCATGTCTTCCCAGTATTGAACCCATCTGTATATAGCAGTGTAATCTTCTCTCCTCAGTTCAGATGAAAATCAAATTCAAATGTCTGTTGGACCTGCTGTAGACCTCTATTGTTGTTTTCTAATTATATGAGTTAATTTCTTTATCTAAATTTAGATATAACAGAACCATGCCAATGTTTTTTTTTTTTAATTTATGACCACCTTGATGATGGATTTCAGAGGATATGCATGTGTCATTTCCCCAAATTATATTGTAAGCAGGCCATCTTCATTAAGCCCTTTTTGATTTTTTTTCCTAATTTTTCAAGTGTGATGTGAGACCTCAGGGTTGTTTTGATTTTCATTCCTCTTATTAGTTACTTGAAGCATTCTTTCATGTGATTGTGAATACTTTACAATTCTTTTGAGAACTGTTTGTTCATATTCTTTGGCTGAGGCTTTAAATTTATATATATATGTTTATATAGATAGAAAATATAGATATGCATACGTGTATGTGTTATGTGTATATATGCATGCGTGTATCTATATATACATATATATATATATATATATATATAATTTATATGTTTTTTAATATCAAATGCTCATCAGAGAAATTTTATATAAAATTTATTCCTCATTAGACAATTCCCTTTCTTATTCTAGATGCTTTAATGTTTTCTCTTTTGAATTTTTCTTGAAGAGATCGCCTATCTTTTATATTCTGTTGTTTTCTTTTATTTCTTAGTATTGCTCATTTAAGATCTTATATCTCCTTATTCTCTGGAATTCTGCATTCAGTTAGATATATCTTTCCCTTTCTTCTTTCTTTTTTCCCTTTCTATTTCCTTCTTTTCTCAATTTGTGAAGTCTCACCAGACAGTCCTTTTTTCTTGTTTTTTTTTTTTTCTTTTCTTTTTTTTTCTCTTTTGAGGCAATTGGGGGTTAAATGACTTGCCCAGGGTCACATAGCTCTAAGTGTTAAGTAACTGAGGTTGGCTTTGAACTCAGATCCTCCTAAATTCAAGATTAGTGCTCTATCCACTACACTGTCTATCTGTCCTGCTTAGTTTTTTTCATTTGGAATTTTTCTGTTGCTATCTCTTGTACATATTGTAAAACTCTGTCTATAGTTTTTCAGACACTCTAACAGAGTAATCCCTTAAATCTGTTTATTACCTCCAATTCATATTCATAAGGGATGTTATTAGGCCATACTTATATGGTCTTTCTTCAATTTAATACGAATTTTTCAATAAACTCATAATCTGATCCATCGTAGCTCAAGTTTTCTTTTAGCTGACTATATAGAACTTCACAACTTTTGGTTGAAAAGAATTTAATTGATCTGATTTCAATATTGACTATATGTTGATATCCATGTATACAGTTGCCTTTTGGGTTGTTAAAAAGAATGTTAATTATTAACAGTTAGTTATCTTGACAAAACTATTATTTTTTTGTCCTAGTTCATTTTGAACTTCAAGGCTAAACTTGGTAAGTACTGTCCATGAGGTTTTCTTGAAAAAAAAAAGCTTGAGTGATATGTCATTTCTTTCTCCAGTGTATCAAATTTTGTCAGAACTCTCCAATATGATTTGTTTATCTTGGGTAAACCTGCACAGCTCATTGTTTTATTGAGCTATCAAACCATTCTGCCACAACAAGGCAATGATCTGGGATAGGTAGGTACATTTAGAAAGAAGTATTTTATTGATTTTTCAGTTATCACTATTGCTATTGCTCTCTACATTTATTCACTTTTCTTAAATTTCTGTTTTTAAGATGTATTTAAGATGCTTATTATCTTTTCAGTTTTAGTTTTCTTTTTAAAAATATCTCATACCCTTCATTATTATTAAGTGTTCATCTTTTGTCATTTATAGGTAGACTCAGATATGTAGGATAGGTGACCCTGTGGTCACTCTAGGCTATATCCTGAGTTCTTTTGCTATTTGGAACACATTCTATTGCCTCATCTTTCTAGATAGCATGCCATAGTCTTTTGTTATTTGAATGTCCTTTCCTTTATACTTTAATATCTTTTTCTCGATGACACTATGTATCTTGGAGTTTGTAGCCTTTCTATTTAATGTAGAAGTGATTTAAAATTTAGCCATAATGTATCTTGAAGTTTATAGCCTTTACCTTTATTTTGGAAGTGATCAATGAATTATTTCCATAGCAATTTCAGTTCACAAATTTCACACAATTCTCTTCTATTACATTCTTTACTGTGGTGATAAAGTTCATCTCTTGCCATGTTCTTTGATTTTTTTTTATTTTATTTTTTTGCAAGGTAATTGGGGTTAAGTGATTTGTCTGAAGTAATACAGCTAATTAAGTGTTTGAACTCAATTTTGAACTCAGGTCCTCCTGATTTCAGGGCTGATGCTCTATCCACGGTGCCACCCAGCTACCTGCTCTCCTTTGATTTTTAGATTGTCTTTTTACATCCTGCTTTTGAGATCCATATTATTTATTTACATAGTGAACATATTTTCTTTTGACATTATTGTTTTTTGCTTGTCTTCTAAATTGCCTGTCATTTTTATACATTTGCATTTCAAGTTTGCTATTCTTTCTTTTGTTTCTTTGGTGAAGCTAGCCATTGCATTTTCAAGCTCTTTTAAGTTTTTTTTTTTATTTTGCTTATTATTTTTACTTTGTAGGATATAAATTCTGCTCTCATAATTTCAATTTCATTTTTAAACCAATCAGGAGCATGTGTTATTCTATGTTCTCCTCGATTTCCATAGAGTCCTCAGTCACATCAAGTACTGGAAAATTTCCCTTCATTTTGCAGTATTTATCTATGTGCTTGAGCTTGTTTAAGAGATTTGGAGCTATATTTTCTTCTGTTTTTTCCTCTTAATTTGACTGTTAAAGTCAAAGTCTTTGAGTTTTCTTCTTCCTGGAATTTTTGGTACTTTTAGTCTCCCTTCAACCCCCTATACGTTTCTTTGCTCATTTCTGATTCCTCCCCCTCTGACAGGTTTCCCTAGAGGCTGAAAAGGTCTTAGTCTCTTCCCAAACTGAACAATTTATTCATGGCTCACCACCCTTGATCTTGGTCCCAGCTGACTTTTCAGGTGATCAGAACTGGTCCCAGCTGGATGGTATGTTGTTCACTTAGGTTGGGCGAAAAACTACACAACTCCTTGCATGCAATTTTCTGTCAGTGATTTCTTTTTATTTCTTAGTTCTTTGGCCCAGCACTATTAGTTCAGAGCCTGCTTTCCCCAATATTGGCAATCCAGGGCTACCAACAATTTAGAGCTTTCTCTGATACCAGCAGTTTTGAGCTGCCAATAATTTAGAACTTTCCCTGGCTCAGGTAGTTTGGAAGTACCAGCAGTTCAGAGGTTTTCAGTATTGGTGCTTCTGCTTTGCCACCCCAGCAGGCTTTTCCTCTTGCCTAGTTGGCTTTTGAGGCCTGAGGAAACTATAATTTTGGAAAGAAGGAGGGAATATTTAGGTGTTAGGAATTGATTTTAATCTCACATACTTAGATTTACTAGTACAGCCTCACTGCCAATAGCATGGGAGATGGGAGAGGAGTGCTAAGTGAGCCTATGTGCACAGCCTTGGGGTTTTTTAACTTTCTTTTGAATACTTGATATTGTAAATCATGGAAACAGTTGAAGTTGTTTTATCTTTAGCACGTAATTTCTGTTTTTGTGACATTTGAGAGGTAGGGGAGATAAAAAAAAATCCAGTCCATGATCTTGTTGCTAATGTGACTTTTTTCCAGGTTGGTTGTTTTTGCTGCTTTACTTTATATTTTCTTCTCTCCTCTTTCTACTCCCCTGCCCCCATTCCCTAACACAGATCTTTGAGTTTGTTTTTTAATATTTTAAAAATTGTATCATGGAGTCATTGGCTTTTGTTTAGTCCATTCCACTTTTCAAGGAGTTTGTGCTTGGGAAAAGTTTTATACCTCTTGGGCCAAGTTGTTAATTCTCTTTCTAATTCTTTCTTCTATAGCTTTCATTTCTTTTCTTAACTTCCCTCCCCCCAGTACTCTCACTTCATTTATAAAAATAGTTTTTGAATTTAAATTCTTTATTTAAAATTATTTTATCTTTTCAAGGAGTTCTATATGAACCTTGTATCTAAACTATGTTTCTCTTTTAGATATTGGTTGTCTCTTTGAGACTGTGTTCAGCGCCAAGCTTTGCATACTTTTTTAGAGAATATCTGAGCTGGTCTTCTTACCATTTTCTTAGAGAAGTAAGTCTTCTCTTATTCAAAGCTCTCAGGGGCAGCTCAGGATGAGGATCTGTAAAATTTGAATTTTATGTCCAAAGAAAAGTTGGATTGTTTTTCCCATGATCTGAGTTCTGCTAGTTCCTTATCTGGGTTTGGATTTGAGCAACCTTGGATTGCTATAGGCTTCATACCCTAAAACCATATGGAAAGCTCTACTACTCCAGAGTGGCACAATTGTAGGCTTTTCTTTGTTCTGGGATTCTTGCATTAGTTATTCCTCTGAGGTAAAAGCTGGAACTGAGACCTAGCTCCACTCTTGAGGTTAGTCACACAGCTGCTTCTTGCCTGGCTAAGGGAATGACTTCTTCTTTCCCTGGAAGTAATGCCACTGCTAAGATCTCCTAAGTCTATTTTTAAGTTTGACCCAGGAATGGAATGTTGGTTGCTACTTGGCACCTGTTCCTACTCTCTACATTAATTTTTATCTCTGAGCTTCATCTATCTCCCTTTGCTAGAATGCTTGATGCAAAGTATATTCCTAATCAGATTTAGGCCACAATGTCCACTTCTCTTATTTTCCTAATCTGTGCTGTACTGAAAAAAATAACTATGTTTTTCCTTGCATTTTCCCATCATAATTCAGTATGGTTTATTTATTTATTTATTTATTTGTTTATTTATTTATTTATTTAGTATTTGCTTGGAGGAGTTTTGAGAGGAAGCTCTCTCTGTATCCTGCTATTCCACCATTTTGTTATAGTTTCAATGCCCTTAAGCTATTTCCTCTGCACTGAGGCAAGATAGATATTAGAGAGTTTTTAATATTTTATTAATTGGAGAGTTTAATTGACTGGACAGGACTCTCATCTCAAAGTATCCAGTAATGAATGGGGGAATGATAAACGCTTTTATAGCTTTTCATTCAAAGGAAAGAAGAAAAGCGGGAAAAGTTAGAAGCACTTAGTTCTGTCAGGATGGGGGGGAGGCTGTAAATTCCAAGCCAGATCAGGAAGTTCAAATAAACAGAAGTAAAGATGTCAGTGAAGTATCTGAGATAGACTTATCTTTTGGAATATTTTAGAGGGGCAGTGTTATGAATTCTTGGGGGCAGAAGGAGCTAGGAGCCAAAAAGTCTGATCTGCTTCTCATCTCCCATTGACAATTTATAACCTTAGAGCAAATGGTCCTCAGTCTTAATGAACCAGGGGGGTTTTACGACTTAAGGGACTGAGGCAGAACAGTTAAGGAAACTTGAGATAGAACAATTCAGGGAAACTCAGTCAGGACAATAAGGGAAACTAGTGCAGGGAAACTGAGGTAGAACAGCTCAAGGAGACTGGGGCATAACACATATCAACCATTAAACACTATAGAAAGCCTAGAAGTTATCTCAGAAATTAAAGGAAGGACTTCCTTTTCTTTCTTGTACTGATATTGGTGTATTGCTTTTTTAGTCCCAGAGGCACAGGCCAACAGCACCAGAGGTGGGACATCACAGGAGAGTAAGAAGAATGCTTCAATATGGATCCTTTCTGTCTGACTTGCTCCTGAAACCTTCCATATATGTTATCACTCCATTTAAAATGTGAGTTATTTGAGAACAAGAACTATTTTATTTTTCTATGTGCCTTGTACATAACAAGTGCTTTAATAAATGCTTTTATATTCATTTATTCAAAGCACAATGTATCTTAGAAGAGATGACTTTTCCTGATCAGTGGTAAGGTTGTTCTAGAAACTGTGCTTCTGTCAGAGCGAACCTAATATTTTACCTTAGAAAGAAGAAATTGACAGGGTTGGGAGAAGGGCAGGTTTATAGTTCTTTAATAGACAATATATTATATCTTCTATATCTGTCTAAGGATTTTAAAAAGTTCTTTTGACAAAGACAATACATATGTCTTTCTCCTTGTGATAGGAAAAAATGTCATGACAAAAAAATATGGCAAAATGTTATATTATCATCTTTAAACTGAAACTAAATGTACACTAAACTGAAACCACTATGAAGACATAGTGGATAAGTGCAATAATTTAAGTCAATAAGACCCATTTTGAATCCCTACTCAGACACCAGTTGTGTCACCTGGGCAAGACTTCTTTTCTATGAGTCTTAGTTTATTTGTTTTTAAATTGCCCCACTATCATTACTCCCCTCTAATTTTCAGTCTTTTCTTACCTATCTATTGCTTCCCTGCAGCATACAATCATCTTTTAAAACCATTACTAGTCCCCGTGATTCTTGCCAGTTATTATCTTTTCTTTCTCCTTTCTTTCTTGCCACATTCCCTGAAAAAGCCTTCCATTTCCTGTTTTCTCAAAGAAGAGAAAAAAATACTGCTGGCTCAGAGATATGCTAGAGTACCTCTTACTAAGGACCCTGCATTGAGACTCATGAAAATCAAGCTTAATTCTGTGGAAAACTGATCTCTAACAGAGGGGAGTCGGACTCTTCTTATATTCTCTGGTTCATTAAGCCCTTTCTGAGTAGAACTTTAGGCATAATCTTTAACAAGTGTAGGTTTAGCTCATGTCTAGTACAGAGCTTCTTAAACTTTTCCCATTAGCAACTCTTTTCATTAAAAAAATTATATGACCCTGGATATATAGGTATGTAAAATAAATATACAAATCAAACATTTAATAATAAGAAATTGTGATTTTATGACACCCCCCCACATTTAGTTATGAGACCCACATGGAGATACTGGGGTCTAGCATCTCTCCAATGGGAATTAATAAAATTTCGTTAAGAAAGGTACTTAATATAAAAATAGATTGAGTATAGAAAAGCTATTTTTTTATTTTACCAAAAACTAAATGTTCCTCAGTGGCTAATCATTTTTGACATAGAGCGCGTCATCAACTCTCCCCCTCATTCCATTCTCATTATGGGTAAGGAGGGAGAATAATCTGTCCATGAGAATTAACTGGAAACTTCTGATGTTGTATAGCACTTATTTAGAGTTCCACAAGAAAGAGTCAAGGTAGCTCAGCCCTAGATATACTCCCAAGAAAGGGTGCTCACAATTAAGTCTCTTTCTTCTAAATTCTGATATCTTTACTCAAATGAAATGGTTCTCTCCAAAAATATCATTAATCTCTTAATCATAAAATCTAATATTATTCATCAATCCTAATCCTTATTGAACTCTCAACAAAGTTTAGCATCATCAACCACTATCTCCTTTTACTTGCTCTTTCTTTGATATATTTTTTGTGACTTTTTGCTCTTTTTCTGCTTATCTAACCCACTCTTCAGTCCCCTTTGTGTCCCCTAATGTGTCAAAAATAGAGCCTTTTCCCTCTAAAAACTTAACCCTCTTCAAAACTTTTATATTTAATTTAGATGTGTCACAATCTTTTCAGTGATCTACCACTTTCCACGTCAAACTCTGCTTCCACTCTCCCTTATCCTACCTATCCACAAAATTGCTAGTTTTGTCACAAGATTTTCCAATTTACTATTGCCAAAATTTTCATTTTAACCTTCACATCTCTTGCACATTGCCTCTCTGCTACACAACTACCATCCAATCCTAGACACTAATTTCTCTACTAGATTATTGCAATAGTTTCCCAACTGGTCTTCCTGCCTCAAATTTCTCTCACTCGCATCCTCTATATCAATAATGCCACTCTCAAAATAGGAATGAGCCACTAATACATACATACTCCTACTGGTCATACATTGATTTAGTTTTAAAATGTGATGTCCATGTTTTGTTAAATTTTTGTTTATTTTACTTAATATTTTCAAATTATATTTTAATCTTGTTCAGGCCACTCTCAGGAATGTGTCTGAATTCATGCAATCAATAGGAGGCATGTTTAACATCTTTGCTTTACAAACCTGCCAAAAGTAGTATTTTCCTAAAGCATAGGTTCTTTCTTCTATTTCCCACCTACCCCCAACACTCTCAGGTTCAGAACTTCCAGTAGGATCACATTTATCACATTTCAATTCATCTGTCTGGAATCTAAAGTTCTGCACAATCTGAACACATCCTATGGTTTCTGTTTTTGCACATAATACATAGTCCCAGAAAAAATGCCCTTCTTGCTGTTCCTCCAACACAGCACTCCTACTTTTCTTCTTTAAATTTGTATTGGACTGAATACAGTACTGAAATGTACTCCTGCCTCTCCTCTGAGTATTAGAATATCTAATTTCTTTCAAGAATCCAAGTCAAAGAATAACTTTGGCATAATATTTTTCCTTGTCCATCAATCTCCTAACTGTGTCCTGTTATATTATGAGACCCACATGTCTAATTATATATTTTATATCTGTTTTGCGTATACATTTAATATATGTGCATGCTGCTTCCCTCTTTGGAATATAATGTTTTTGAGGGCAAGAATTGCCATTTTTATTTTTCTATTCTTAAGAATTAGCCCAGGGCCTGGGACATATTAGGAGGTCAATAGAAGCTTATTTATTAGGTAACTTGAAAAGGATTATAATAGCATCTACCTCAAAGAGATATTTTGAAAATGTGTAAAACCTACTGTAAATATTAGAATACTATACATACAAATGTGAGCTATCATTATTGAATAGAAAATGGCTCTACAAAAAGCAAAGAATTCTATTTATTATTTACATATCTTTAACTTTTCAACAAAGATTTATTAAGCCATTCCTGAGTGTTCTCTGCTATAAAAGAAATCCAAAATTTTGATAAGGCATTTTGTTTTTTACCCTCAATGAGCTTACAGTCTAACCATAGGCACACGCACACAAAGAATAATAATAGCCAGTATTATCTGATCTGTATATTCACCATAACAAGGAAATATTACCACCAGAGAGTTATACTTTCTAAGTATATTTAGAATATATGGGTGATTCAATTAATTTTTTTAAAGATTTCATGGAGTCATATCCAACATATGAAAGGAATCAAAATCCCTTGCTTATTCATGGTGAGTGGTGCTGGAAAGATTCATGGATGTTTCAAATGACAGATATGTGAATATTGATCAGTAGGAAGAAAAGAAGACTTTGGGTATTATATAAGTATCTTCATTTTGTCATGTAATAATAGACATGAATTGCTATCCACTGACAGGAAGGATTAATGACACCAGGAAGAAAATAATGAAACCTAACGAATTCAGTCTGTTACAGAATAATAGGATAGACTAAATCTTAGAGACTGTACCTATATTTCCTTTCTCATCATCTTTTCCTTACATCTTCCCCCAGCTGACTTTCTTTCTTCCTATTCCCTAAGCTTTTGCTATTCTACTTTGAGAAAATAAAGTGCTTAGTGGGATATATTCGAAGAGCCCAGGAAAAAAAAAGCAGAATAGTTGAAATAGTTGAATATAGATTAGTTGCAACAGTTTTTCAAAGGTCTAATGCTTCACTTATAAAATTCATGTTCAGAAATATAAATCTAAGAAAAAAAAATCTGATACAGTGACACAATCAGAATTCAAGAAAATCGTATCCTTTATTGTTTCAATTTTCCTGGGTACTATTAAGTCCCAAATCAGTTAGGCAAGGGCTATACTCACAACTATGGAAGCTAAGTGCTTCTTTTTTCCCCTGAGACTGGAGAAGAAGAGGTTTTTTTTTTTCCTTTTTTCAGATCTCTTCTCTCCTTTCCTCCTTTCTTCTATCCTTCCTTCCTTCCATCCCTCCTTCCTTCATTCCTTTGCTACTTGTTCTTTTGTTCCTCCCTTCCTTTGTTTTTTCTCCATTCTTCCATCCCTTTTTCCTTCTGTCCTTCCTTCCTTCCTTCCTTCCTTCCTTCCTTCCTTCCTTCCTTCCTTCCTTCCTTCCTTCCTTCCTTCCTTCCTTTCTTCCTTCCATTCTTTCCTTCCTTCCTTTTTTCCTTCCTTCTCTTCCTCTTTCATTCTTTTCCTCCATCCTTCCCTCTATTCTTCCTTCTCTCCCTAGATGATTAACAACTGTTTTTTGAATGGAGTTTCTTACTTACCCTTAGAACCAGTTCATACCTCTGCCAATAAAAGAATAGCCTGTTTTAATAATAAGCTCCTAATTCAGCAACCTGCTTGTTGGAAGACGAGTTTTATTTAATAACTTTTTATTTAAGTTATGAAAATAGAGAGCAACACTATTTGTTTTTATTAAAATGGCTGAGTTGGTAGCATTGTATAATCAATATCTGGTTTTCCTGATCTTTTTCTCAAAGTTATCTTTTTTAGAAACTGGCTAAAGAAAATTAAATAATGGGATGGGCAGCTAGGTGGCATGATGGATAGAGCCCTGAAGTCAGGAGGACCTGAGTTCAATTATGGCCTCAGACGCTTAACACTTCCAACTGTGTGACCCTGGGCAAGTCACTTCACCCCAATTGCCTCAGCAAAAAAAAAGAAAAAGAAAGAAAAGAAAATTAACTACAGCAGAGCTAACCTGGTTGGCATGATATAATTCAAAGGCTTGCTTGCCTTCACATCAGCTATGTCATTTCCTAATTTGGACACGTTCCTTTCATTACTCTGATACTAATGTTTCTTATTTGTAACATGAAGTTAATGATACCTGCTCTTCCTTCTGTGTAGGATTGTTGTGAGAATAAAAAGAGATAATGGATGTCAAAGCTCTATGTAAAATGAAAAGCTATACAAATATCAGGTTATATTGCTATTGTTCACTTTTACTGTTTCCATGATCACTATTAGCTACTCTAGTCAAATCATCCCTGTGGTAATCAACAAACAATTTTTAAATGACTGGAAAGGAGAGGCTATGCTACTGCTACTTTTTATATCTATAGACATAAGGTACAATTGCTTTTTAGATTTATAATAATGGCACATTAATTTTCTTATTAAATCTCTTTCCCCACATGGACAAGAATATTATAATGCAATGACTAATTTGAGAGGATGATTTTTTTTCACATTAGTAACTAATCCTCTTCCTACTTCCATTAATTTCCACGTGATGGTTCTGAACAAGGAAAAGGGAGCATCTGGATGGGGTTGACTGTTAATTTGCATTTTAACAACAATAACTTACTTTTATGTAAGCATTTTAAAGTTTTCAAAATTATTTCCTCACAACAGACCTGTTGTAGATAATGTGAATGCTTTTTTTTTTTGTCTGAAAGATTAATTTGTTAGAACTTGGCTTCAAATTACAAGGTTTTGGTAGTGACTAAAACCAGAGACCTAAAGTTATGAAGTTATAAGGATTATTAGAAGGATATACGTGATCAGGGGTCATTCAAAAATCTCTTGCTGTAGTGGGTATATGTAGATACAAATAAAACACTGAACTCATGACCCAAATAACCATTGGTTTCCCTAGAACCCAGACTCTAGGTGCCTAATGGAGCCTATTAATAATGCAACTAGAAATTTGCAGCAGTAGTCAGTACCACAACCCTGCACACTAATGAATTTAATCCCTTTGGGGAAGATAGAGTTTTATATCCTAAAGGAGGACTGCATGGAAATCTACTGGCAGTGCCTTAATGAGACCTTCTCAGGCAAACTTATCACCAAAGGAGTGTCACTTAGTTTATTGTTGAGAGATTGGATCTGGACCCTGGAGAAACTAATTCCTGGTAAACAAACTAAGCAGAAAAATCGGAATTCAAAGCATAATATGCCTATTTTTAATGGAGTCACAATTGCAGGACTCCACAGTATCATCATTTCCATTTTCCATATGAGGAATCTAAGGCTGAGAAATGTTCAATCCCTTGCCCATGGTCATATAGCTATTAAGAGAAGGTCATAGACTTTAAATCTTAAAGGATCCTTAGAAAAAATGCAATCTTGAATCCTTCATTTCATAGGCAAAGCCCAGGGAGGAAAGTGGCCCTTTCCAGAGCTCCATAAGTAGTAAATAAGAGCCAACATTTAAATCCAGATTCTCTGACTCAAATGCTCAATTTCATTTTGCCATACCATACTGTCTCTTTAAAAGTAGACAGTTTTAGGGGTTTAATTTTTAAGATTAAAAAATGAGAATCCCAAAGGTGAGGCTGTTTTCATTGTAAAATTATATTGAATAGCATCAACATCTCCTGGCTGATAGCCAATAGCATAGATTTGGTGGTTTTCCATACTTTCCTTTTTCCAAGAAAGTGGAAGGATGAAAAACTGACTCAATTAACTGAACCCTAGGCAGCTAATTAGCATTGTAAATAAGTATAACTGGAAAATCACATTCTTTTCTTAGTCTTTTCAATAAAATGATTTTGGCAGTGTGGGAGTGGGGTGTAAATAATTGATTGACCTTTGCCCTTTTAGATGGTGAAAAGCCATTTTGGGCAATCTCTAATTGAACTACTCACATTTCATAACTCAAATTCAATAAGCTAGAAAGTACCTTAGGGATCATCTAGTCCAACTACTTGATTTTTTTCAGAAAAACAAACCAAGGGTCCAAAGAATGCAAATGATTTATCCAAAGTTACAAATATCTTTATGTCAGAATTGAGACAAGAAGCTAGAAAGGCCCAGACAAGGGAGAATGAATGCTATTTATGAAAAACAGCAAAAGGGACTTTGATTGGCATAATCACTGATAGGGAGGCTGGCATCAGGGGGTTAAACTACACAAAATTATCTTGGAACCTATAAATCATATGTTCATGTCTTTACATCACAGAAGGCTGGATATTTTCCCATCTTCATTAATGGCTTAATCTCACTATCTCATCTGGCATTTTGAGCTGTTTTTCCGTCACTTTATATTTAACTGTAATTGTAAAAATAAACATTAAAATTGTTTCTTAAATCTTATTTTTATGATACTACTACTTTTATTTTTGCTAGCCTCTAACAGAAACCTTTCCTTTAAAAAATCTGAGAAGGGATTTATGTATCACCAGAATGCCAAAGCGAGTCCAGAATAAAAAAAGTTAAAAAGGTTAAAAACCAATGGTTTAAGTAAAAGTTGTGATCTCTTTTCAAAAGGCAATACTCTTGAGAAGTATAACAACTTGATCCAATATTTGTTATTTAAAAGTGAGTATGAATAAATTTCATATTTGTTCTTGAGTAGGATATGAAAAAGGGAGAAACTAGGTGAAGGCCCTTAGTACTGCCCAGGCAGAAAAGGAAACATAAATCTGCAGGTGTTCAAGAAGAACTTTTACTGTTTGATAATTCTGATGTTCATCTTCTCTCCACACTTGACAGCATAATGGCCATAGAAATCCTTCTACTCAGAATTTTTGGGTCAAATGATCAATCCTGTGGATCTGTAGGACTTTGCTATCTGTAGACGTCTGATAATCTTTATTATTCCTGACATGCTGTGATATATATATATATATATATATAATCAATCAAATTAAACAGCACATATATATGTATATATATATATACATATATATGTGTGTGTGTGTGTGTGTGTGTGTGTGTGTGTGTGTGTGTGTGTGCTGTTTAATTTGATTGATGGTTGGAATCAGTAGTGTAATAAGAAGAATCAAACTTGTAATCAATTTTGTGTAGAATTCTGGCTTAGCCATCATATTAGCTATATGATCTTACATGATTAAGACTACCTCTCTTAGCCTTAGTTTCTACATTTGGAAAACCTGCATGATTCAGACCACCTCTCTTTGCCTTTGTTTCTACATTTGGAAAACAAAGATGATGATGATACTTGAGCTATCTATCTCTAAAGATCATTATGAGGATGTAAAAGCATTGTACAGGGTATGACGTAAGAGAAGGTAGCTGTTTACATTTCTCATTTACTCAACTGTTTTCATTTCTTGTTTTCTTTTGGTTCCTTGTCCTTTTCCTTGGCAAACTTCAGTTTCTTTTTAAAGAATGTTTAAATTAATCATTTCAATAACACACTGACTAAAGTAAGAAACCGTTCTATACTAATTTGGAACAAAGCATTTGGCCAAGCTGATTAAAAAGTAAAGGAAGGAAATATTTTTTATTTCATGGCTGAAGCTGAGTAATCCCTAAAATTAAAAAAAAATGTGTAAAACAGTTTACTTGAAATCATGTTCATGAAAACCATTTCTTCCAGAGATGATTAAAGTTCCTAATGATTCTTGAGACTATACTATCTCAGGGTGAATCCAGTTATCAGTGAAATCATAGTCTCAGAGAAATTAACAACTGGAAGAGAGGATGAAGGTCACTGGTGTGTTAGAGCATCTCATTTTTCAAGACCTTTATTTTCATCTCTAGAGCAAAAGGCTTGGGAAAGATAATTTCTAAAGCCTTTGAGTATTGTGTCATATATTCTCATCTATGTAATATAGCAGAAAAATTCAAAACATCTGACTCCAAAGTCTGGTTCTGCCAGTTTATGGGAATATGACTTATCCACTCAGCACCTTGATTTCCTCCTCTGTAAAAAGAGGTGGGGTATATTAGATGTCTCTAAAATTCCTTCATAGGGATATTATCCAAGTCTAAGCCTCTCAATGCATATATAGATGAAGAAATTGAGACCTAAAGAAGGAAATTAACCTGCTCGCACTCTTTCTCACACTTAGTGGAATGCTGGTCCTCTGACTACAAGACCTCGCTTTTCTAGTTCCTTCTGGATAGTTGATACTATTTGATAATCTTAAAAATATATTTCATTATTTTTTTTACTTTAGCAATTATACTGAGAGAAATAAAGACAGTAGTTATAATGTCATTCTTTTACTACACGGGTAGAAGATTTTCTCTTTTAATTCAATTTTTCTTTTTTTCTCAATTACTGTAAACAAAAATTTTAACCTTAGTTTAGAAAATTTTGACTTCCAAATTCTTTCTCTTCATTCCTCACCTTACTTATACTTGAGAATGCAAATTGATATAGATCATACATGTGCAATCATGCAAAACATATCCATATTAGCCATGTTGCAAAAGAAAATGTAGACTAACGAATAATAATAATAAAGTTTGAAAAGTATGTTTTAATATGCATTCATATTCCATCAGTTCTTTCTGTGGAGGTAGATAATTTTTTCATCTTAAGTACTTCAGGGTTGTCTTGGATCATTGTATTGCAGAGAATAGCTATTATTCACAGTTGATCATCATAAGATATTGCTATTGTAATGTACAATGCTCTCTTCATTCTGTGCTCACTGTACTTTGCATCAGCTCATGTAAATCTTTTCAGGTTTTTCTAAAATCCTCCTTGTCATCTCTTAGAGCATAATATATAGAATTCCATCCCAATCATGAAACATAGCTTATTCAGCCATTTCCTACTTGGTAGTCATTTCTTCAATTTCCAATTCTTTGCCAACACAGAAAGAAAGTTGCTATACATATTTTTGTACAAATGAGTCCTTTCCTCTCCTTTTTGGTTGACTTTTATATACAGACAGACCTAGTAGTGGTATTGCTGGATCAAAGAGTATGCTGTTTTGGGAATAGATCCAAATTGCTTTCTAAAATGGTTGGATCAGTTCATAACTCCCCCAATAATACATTAGTGTCCCAATTTTCATTCTAATATGCCCTCTAACATTTATCATTTTCCTTTTCTGTTATATTGGCCAGTCTAGTATTTGTGATGTGGTATCTCAGAGCTGTTTTAATGTACATTTGTCTAATCAATAGTGATTTAGAACCTTTTTTAAATGTGACTATTGATAGCTTTGATTTCTTTTTCTGAAAACTGACTTCATATTATTTGACCATTAGTCAATGAGAGAATAACTCATATTCTTATAAAGTTGACTCAGTTCCCTATTATTTGAGAAGTAAGATCTTTATCAAAGAAACTTGCTACAAATATTCCCCCCTCCCGAAATTCCTGCTTTCCTTCTAATTTTGACTGTGTTGGTTTGGTTTTTCAAAACCTTTTGAATTTAATGTAGTCAGAACTATTGATTTTATATTACATAGTGTTCTCTATATCTTCTTTGGTTATAATAATTTCCTTATTCATAAATTAGACAGGTTAACTCTTCCATGCTCTACAAATTTGCTTATATAACCATTTATGTCTAAATCATTTACTCATTTGTACCTTATCTCAGGTCAACAATGATGTGAGATGTTTCTGTCAAACTGCTTCCTAGTTCCCCTAGAATTTTGTCAAAATAATGACTTCTTGCCCCCAAATACTGGATATTTGGCTTTGTCAAACACTAGATTATTATAATCTTTCATTACTGTGTATTATATACCAACCTATTCCACTGATCCATCACTCTCATTTCTTAGCTAGTACCAGGTTGTTTTGATGATTATCTCTTTGTAATAGTCTAAAATATGATCTTGCTAACCACATTCCTTCATTATCCGCCCCCATTGATTCCCTTGATATTATTGACTTTTTCTTCCAAATGAATTTTGATATAATTTTTCTAACTCTATAATTTTTAGGGGTAATTTGATTAGTGTGGCACTGAACAAGAAAATTAATTTATGTAGAATTACTGCTTTTAATATAACAGCTTTGCTTACCCATGAACAATTCATTATTTCTCCAGTTATTTAGATATAATTTTATTTGTTTGCAAAGGGTTTTGTAATTGTGTTCATCTATTTCCTGGGTTTCTCTTATGAGGCACTCCCAACTATTTTAGATTGTCTACAGTTACTTTACATGGAATTTCTCATTTTATTTCTTGTTAGACTGTGTTAGTATTGTTGAAGCTGTGAATTATTTAAACTAGTTTTTTACTTGATTCTCTAGAACTCTCTAAATATACCACCATATAATATTCAAAGAATAATAGTTCTGTTTTTTGTTTCTTGATAGCTTATTATAATTCCTTTGTTTTGTTTTCTTATTGCTTATTGTTAGCATTTTTAGAACAATATTGCATAAAAGTAGTGACAATGGGCACCTTTGCTTCATCTCTGACTTTTTGGGAAATTTTCTAGTTTATTTCCATTATAGATAATGCTTGGTAGTGGTTTTGAATAAAATATTGCTTATCTTCTTAAGAAAAGCTCCATTTAGAACAACAAAAGGTAGAGAATTTCAAGGAAAGTAATGAAAAAAAAATTAAATGAAGGTGGTCTAGCTGTACCTGATCTAGAACTATATTATAAAGCAACAGTCACCAAAACCATTTGGTATTGGCTAAGAAATAGACTAGTTGATCAGTGGAATAGGTTAGGTTCAAAGGGCAAGATAGTGAATAAAAATATCAATCTAGTGTTTGACAAACCCAAAGATCCCAACTTTTGAGATAAGAATTCATTATTTGACAAAAACTGCTGGGAAAACTGGAAATTAGCATGGCACAAACTAGGCATGGACCCACATTTAACACCACATACTAAGATAAGATCAAAATGGGTCCAAGATTTAGGCATAAAGAATGAAATCATAAATAAATTAGAGGAACATAGGATAATTTACCTCTCAGACTTGTGGAAGAGGAAGGAGATTGTGTCCAAGGGAGAATTAGAGACCATTATTGATCACAAAATAGAAAATTTTGATTACACCAAATTAAAAAGTTTCTGCACAAACAAAACTAATGCAAACAAGATTAGAAGGGAAGTAACAAATTGGGAAAACATTTTTACAGTTAAAGGTTCTGATAAATTGATAAGAGTGAGAGGGAGAAATAGGTTTCTGGTTCATCCCAAAAATAAAGATGTTTATGTAGAGATATTACAGATATAGAATGTTACATGTATTTTTGTATGAGGTCACTACTATTAATTTTATGTAATTGTTTTGTTATGTGGGATCTCTCATGGAGTGTGTGTGTGTATAACTTCTAAATACTTATCTATAAAAATAAAACAACAATAAAATTTTTAAAAATAGCTAACTTGATAAAAAAGTTTTTGTACAAACAAAACTATGCAGACAAGATTAGAAGGGAAGCAATAAACTGGGAAAACATTTTTTACATTCAAAGTTTCTTATAAAGACCTCATTTCCAAAATATATAGAGGATTCACTCAAATTTATAAGAAATCAAGCCATTCTCCAATTGATAAATGGTCAAAGGATATGAACAGACAATTTTCAGATGAAGAAATTGAACCTATTTCTAGTCATATGAAAAGATGAATATTGATCAGAGAAATGAAAATTAAGACAACACTGAGATACCACTACACACCTGTCAAATTGGCTAAGATGACAGGAAAAGATAATGATGAATGTTAAAGGGGATTTGGAAAAACTGGGACACTGATACATAGCTGGTGGAATTGTGAATGCATCCAACCAATCTGGAGAGCAATTTGTAAATATGCTCCAAAAGTTATCAAACTGTGTATACCCTTTAATCCAGCAGTGTTACTGCTAAGATCCCAAAGAGATCTTAAAAGAGGCAAAAATGTGCAAAAATGCTTATGGCAGCCCTTTTTGTAGTGGCTAGAAACTGAAAACTGAATGGATGCCCATCTATTGGAGAATGGCTGAATAAATTGTGGTATATGAATGCCATGGAATACAGAACTATTGTTGTGTAAGAAATGATTAGCAGAATGATTTTAGAGAGGCCTAGAGAGACATGAACTGATGATAAGTAAAATGAGTAGAAATAAAAGGTTTTGCAAGGGTCAATGTTGGAAAATTATCCATGTATTATGTTTTGTAAATAAAAAGCTATGATAACAATAAAAAGAATAACTAACTTTATATATTGTTTACTTTTTATTAGGCATTATGCTAAGGATTTTATAATTACTACCTCAATTTAAAACTTACCCTGGGGGTAGTTGCTATTACTATTTTATAGATAAGTAAACCAAGGCACAGCTTAAATGACTAAAATATAATGGAACATTTTGGGGGATTGGGGGAGAGAGGGAAGAGAAACTTGGAGTTCTAAACTGGAATAGAAAAGAGATTGTTGGGAAAGAAATATATACAGAAACTAAAAAGCTATAGATAAAAAGGAAAACTAATGATGATGATAATTGCTTGTGATTTTAAATCACATTTAAGTCTCTATTATTATCTATATTGTGCATATTAAATAAATTAGTTCAGAGATTCGTGAATATTCAATTAGATAATGTACTTTCCCAATATTCTTTTATTACATATTTTTTCTTTTATTTTTGTTATCTTTTCATATAGTGGAGCTATATGCCCTTGATGCCCCGGTGTCTCTTCCTGAAAACTTTCAGGCAATTGGATATCTCTAGTTTTATATGACCTAACTGAGTTAACAATTTGTGAAGTGCCTACTCTGTGACAGATACTTATACTAACACTGGGGTGTTAGAGTAAAGGGCAGATCTCAAGGGAAATGTATAAGAGTCACTTGGAGGCTTATTCTATCTGAGCCTGACAAACAAGGCAATGATGGTATAGAGTAAACCTCAGTCCTTGCCCTTGCTGATCATGCACCTGGTTCTTACACTCTCAGCTGGGGACTATAAAAAGGGGGTTGGAGAAGACAAAAAGGAAAAGGGGAAACTCCAGAAGGGAAAAACTCTGGAGGGAACACTAGAGGGAACATCAGGGAATGCCATGTAAAGTGATAGAATAAAGATCTACTGCTGCATACATGAGTGACTTGGGTGTTCTGTGGGGAACCTCAAGAGAGGTAGCTCTCTAATTGAGATAATTAGAGCCGAAGATGTCTCAAGACCTGGGGAAGGTAAGAAACCAGTTGACCCCTGGTGAGGTAAACAGTGGGGAATTAACATAAACTAAGAAAAACAACAACAACAACAACAACAACATTATTTTACTGTATATTTTGTCATATGTAGCATAGCATTTTTCTCCAGTTACATGTTAAGAAAAAATTTAGCATTCATTTCTACAAGATTCTGAGTTTTAAAATTTTCTTCTTCCCTCCCTTCCCTCCTCTCTTGCTAGTATGACAAGCAGTATGATTTAGTTTACTCTTTTTCCATTCATTTTTTTTCAAATATCTGTCATACTTATTTTTTTCTAATATTCTAATTATCTTTTGAGTTTCTTGTTTATTTTTGGTTGGTTTTATCTAATTTTGAGAAGAGATAGTTGATGTCCCCTAATATTAATTTTACTATATATTTCGTCCTATAACTTAAGTTTTCTTTTTTAAGAATATGGATGCTATACCATTTGGTATATGTATGTTCACTACTGAAATTTCTTCATTATCTATAGCACCATTGCAAGAGGTAGTTTCCTTCTTTATCTGATTTAATTAAGTCTATTTTTGTTTTTGCTTTTCCTGAACTCCCTTGCTTTTTTAAACTTCAGCTGAAGCATAATATATTCTTCTCCAGTTCTTCACCTTTAATCTGTATGTGTCTTCATGCTACAAGTGTGTTTCTTAGAAACAACAAATTGTAGGATTCTAGGTTTTTTTATCTACTCTGCTATCAACTTTTGTTTTATGGGAGAGTTCATCCCTTTCACATTCACAGTTATGATTACTACCTGCATGTTTCTCCATCCTATTCTTGCTCCTGTTTGTCCTCTCTCTTTTCACACTTTCCTTCCTCACCTGTGCTTTGCTTTTGTCTACCACATCCTGATCTTCCCTACTTGCTATAAGTTCCCTGCCCATTCCACACACCTTTACTTATTTTCTACCCTTCTCCTTCCTTAACAGGTAACATACATTTGTATATTCAAATAACTGTGTATGTCATTCCCTTTTTGAGTCAATGTAGATGAAAGTAAGTTTCAAATGAAGCTCATTGGCCACCCTCCTACCTTCCCCTCCCCCTCCATAGTAATAGGTCTTTTGCACCTTCTCATGTGAAATAATTCACACTATTCTACTGTTCCTTTTCTTCTGTACCCAATGTACTCCTCTTTCTCATCCCTTAATTATTTTGTCACTCCTTTTAATTCACCTTATACCCTTTCTCTCTCTCTCTCTCTCTCTCTCTCTCTCTCTCTCTCTCTCTCTCTCTCTCTCTCTCTGTATATATATATATATATATATATATATATACACAAATGTGTGTGTATATATATATATATATATATATATATATACATGCATTCCTTCTTTCTATACTATTATAAATGCAATTATTAAGAATACTATTAGTAATAAAATAATTAAGAATTACATTTTCCCAAGTAGGAGTGTAAACAGTTTAGCTCTAGTGAATCTCTTATGTTTTCTTTTCCCTTTTATCCATTTATTCTACTCTTGAGACTTGATCTTATAGGAGGTAAACTTTTTTATTTAGTTCTGATTTTCTTGTGAAAGTTCGAATCCTTCTACTTCATGGAATGAGCATTCCCTCCCCTTGAATATTATGCTTAATTTGACTAAGGTGATCTTTGGCTGTAGTTGTAGTTCCTTTGCCTTCTGGAATATAGTGTTTCATGATTTAAAGAAACTTTAGAGATCATCTATTCTAACTCCCTCTTTTTATAGATGAAGAAACCAGAACCTAGAAAAATAAGGCTATTTGCCCAAGATCATAGAGTTAAGCAGAAAAATAATTAATTTATGAAACTGAGATTTCTGCCAATAAATTTACTGCTTTTTCTGTTGTATTCTTGGAAGGTTCTGATCAATTTTTGACACCAGATGGGAACACAAATCCTACAACTTTTAAGGTAAGGAGAATGGGCAACACCAAATATTTCACTCAGTTACATCAAATGTTACCATAGAGATATCCTATTGATGATTCATCACATGATAGAAACATCTGCACAATGTCGATCCAGTACATTTGGTCACAAAGTAGCCAGACTAGTTTCTTGGTGTCATATGAGATGAAAACATCTGGTTATCTTTCTGAGTGAGTTCTGGTATGGTAGAATATTGGCAACTATATTCTATATTCTTTTTTTGTTTGTTTTTTCCCCCTCTAAACCTGAAAAACATTTGTCTTTCTAGATAATGGAACTTAGTGCTCAGGCCAGAGTGAAATGTCATTTATTTTGGACATTTTGGTTTTCACAGAATTATTATTAATAAGCTTCCAAAATAGGCAACCTATTAGATAAGAGAGGTTTCTGATTCAGCATCCATGAGTCCAAAACCACTTGTAAAAATGACTTGTATTTTGATGTCCTTATTCTCACCCTCACATCCACAGTCTATTCACCTGTTCTCTCATTGTGATATGCTTTTTCTCCTAGCAATGCATAAGGCTCTTTCTCTCCACATATTTTATACACACACACACACACACACACACACACACACACATATATATATGTATATACATGCATATATATATATATATATATATATATATATATATATATATATATATATATATTGCATGCAAAATATGCAGGAGATTTCAGCAGGGGGTGATCATATTTAAAAAAATGTAGTAATTGTTCCAAACCAATGCACAGGCAGAAGTAGCACCTTCCTTCCATATATATCCACCCACACAAAGTTCTTGAGTCAAAGAGAGCTAAGCTTGTTGCTAGACAGGATTCATTATGTTTCCTCTTATTTAATGGGGAAGTCCCCAAAGATGGTCCATGCCAGGCAATTGGATTCTACTCTCTTTGAGTCCCATACCCTTCTTTCTCTCCCTTACCTTTGCTCCCCAAAGAAGCTTAGAGTGATCCAATTGTTTAGATAGGAAGTTAAGCCCATAAGGCTCTGGGAGTATGATCTAGTCTGATCCCTTACTGGACAGCTGGTTAGTGGCAGAGATAGAAAATTATTAGTTATTTTCTTTTCCAGCAGATATATCTATATCTATATCTATATCTATATCTATATCTATATCTATATCTATATCTATATCTATATCTATATCTATATCTATATCTATATCTATATCTATATCTATATCTATATTTTTTTTACCTCAATGTACCACCAGTTCAAAATCTCAGGGATTTATTTCTAATACATTAGGTTTTTCACCATAGCCACTGAGAACCTGGGGAAATTTCCATCATCATCACGGGCAAAACTTTCAAAAGTGGTCATTAGATTAAATTAACATGAGGTCAAAAGTGAGGCTGGTACTTATTACCTCCCATACTTATTTTGGGGTTATGTTCAAAGACCTCATAGTAATAGTCTGACAAATGACTTCCTTCTCCTATTGCTAGCAGGCAGAGTACCTTGGAACACGTTCTTGAAAGAACATACTGCTACTTATCCTAAATTCCCTCCCACAAGGGTGTATAATATGGTAGAAAGTGGACTGGAATCCACAAAGTATTGTGTTCAAACCCACCTCCTTCCTGCACTAACTCTCTCTGTGACCTTGAAACATTAAGTTTCCTCACCCTCAGTTTCTTTATCAATGACAGGGGTATAAATAAATAACTATTATTATAAAGGATTGTTGGAAAGATCATATAAGGTATTATAGGTAAAAAATAGCAAAATCTCCTAAAATTTAAAAGCCAAATATAAATGTCAGCTGTTTGGAATTGAGATCCTTCTCAAGCATTCATTCACCATAAAGGCAATTCTAAAATATCCAGCCTGCAGTCTTACCAAGAAGCCTACTAGCTTCATTCTTATCCTTTCTTCTGTCTCTAAGCATGTCTGCCTATCCACAGGACCCTTCTAAATCCTCCTAGCAGATAGAGCACCAATCCTACACTTCTGCTCCCTGAAGAAAAACTCCTAGGAAAAACTGCTATATGAATAATTCAATAATTATTAGAGTGTTAAGAAACTCAAACTCCTGTAATTAAGGGCCTGAGAGGGGACCAAAACCACGATATGGCGAGCATTCAGTACAAATTATTACTGTTGTTGCTGTTTAGTTGTTTTCAGTTATGTCCATCTCTTCATGACCTCATTTGGGACTTTCTTGGCCAAGACACTGAGTGATTTGCCATTTCCTTTTTCAGCTCATTTTACAGACAAAGAATCTGAAGTAAACAGGGTTAAAGGACCTGCCCAAGCTTTGACCTAATGAAAATGAGTTTTCCTTATTCCAAATCCATCATATGACCTAACTGTCCTCCTAGGAGAAATTATTTGTAATATAGTAATAAGTACATTATACAGTCTTAATTGAATGATGAAAATTTTGATAATAATAATAACTAGGTTGTACATAGTGTTTTAAAATTTACAGGATAGTTTGCATGAACTGATCTTCACAAGATCATTGCAAGGTAGGTGCTATTATTTTCATTATTTTATACATAAAGAAACTGAGGCTAAAGAGGATCACATAATTAGTAAATGTCTGAGGCAGGAATCTAACTTAGGTCTTCCCATCCACGGTACCACTTGGCCTATAAAGATACAAAAATGAATCAACTACATATATGCATAGAAATAGGTTTCTTTCTAATATACTGCTACATCTAGGCTATAACTAAAGAATCCCGGTTACAAAATGCCTGCTAAATAGCCTCAATTCCCTTGAAAGGAAAAATGAAAAATCCAGGATATGATTGCTCATGAACTTCTTCAATAGATGTCTCACTTGATACATTTAGGAAGATCAATGAGACTCTTTAGTCTGCATAGAAGCCTTTGCAATTTACTAAGAATAAAGCTGTTGCTATTACCATTGACCAGCTTTAATGGATTGCAGAGATGAAGCTCTAGACTTGCTAACTGGTACAGTAAATCTTGGGTAGAGGATGGCTTCAAAAGCACTTGAGATTGAGGTAGAGAGCCATAAAAGTAGCTCCCAGATGGGGAGTCCAATCACTGATGATAATCATATGACCTTATGGGAAAGTTTATATGGTAGCACAGAAGCTAGTAGCTATTTGT
This sequence comes from Sminthopsis crassicaudata, assembly GCF_048593235.1. Lineage (NCBI taxonomy): Eukaryota > Metazoa > Chordata > Mammalia > Dasyuromorphia > Dasyuridae > Sminthopsis > Sminthopsis crassicaudata. The sequence goes on from NC_133618.1 coordinate 601,624,073, forward strand.
TGTATTTAGCTGATTCCACCATTAGGCAAAATGCCAGGAGTTTGAAAGGTGGATAGAGAAGGAAGATGAGTGAAAGAAATACTTGCCTAGGAAAGTGTCAAGGGAGAATAAGCAAAATGAACCAGTATTTTATTTTTCTATTTGACTACAAGCATCTCAAAATTAAGAACCAAGGCTTCTTAAGTATTTCAGAAATTAAAGATAGACTGTAAGACAAAGTTCAAAAGAAAATAGTTGTATGCTTGATTTCCTAAAATTTACAGAAGTCTATTGATTATAATTCTGAACCTACTTAAGGGCATTCAGGAAATAGAAGGATCTGTATTACTCAATCTAGAGGTTGGAACATGACTTGGGTGGGGTCCTCCTCCCCCAAAAACAGATGATGGAAATGTATTGCTTACAATGAATTCTTTTTGCAAAAAGAAATTTCTAAACAATTCTTAAAATTGAAAATTCAGTAGTTATTCTTTGCTTAAATATGAACATTGCTTTCAGGCAGGTAGACAACTAGCATTTATTAAGTGTTAGGCCCTGTGCTAAATTCAGAACATACCAATAGAAACCAAAAGAGAAATCATCTCTAGCCTCAAGAAAATCACATTCTAATTTTTGCTGTTGATTCTTCAGTCCTGTCCAACTTTTTCTGACTTTATTTGGAATTTTCTTGGCAGAGATAATGGAATGCTATTTTCTTCTCCAGCAAATTTTACATCTAAGGAACTAAGGCAAACAGGATTAAGTGACTTGCTCAAAGTCACAGAAGCTAGTACGATTCTAAGACTGTATTTGAACTCCTGAATCTGTGTCCTCCTGACTCCAAAGTCAATAGCTATCTACTGTGTGACCTCACTGATCGATATTCTAATAGGAAAGATAGTGCTTGAGAATATAATGCAATGACTTGTCAAAATTTGGATATACTTTTTCTCTTACTACATTATGTTTGCTTAAGAAAAGTTTTGTCTAAGCCCTTTGATCCAATATATCCTATAAATTCAGGAGGCAATTTAATTGGTATTTATTTTATCTCCTCTTTTCAGATGAGGAAACTAAGATCCAGAGAAATTAAATGACTAGTCCAAAGTCATAGATAATAATTATACAGGCAAGTTTTAAACAGAGATCCTCTGACTTCAAAGCCACTGAAACATACTTCCTAATCAAGTGCTACCTACTTTGACAAGCCTTCCCAGATCCTCATATAGATACAATTTCTGTCTTCCTAAATATTTTGTTTGTATCTTTCCTATGGTATTATGTATACTACCTTGCATTTTTCTTTTCCTTAATAGATTTTGTTTTTAATATTGCCCAGGATTCCTTCTGTATCTCTAATCTGTCTCTTCCCAGAGAAACATCTATTCTTAATTTCAAGAGATTAATGAAAAATGCTAATGAAGGTGGCCTGACTGTGACAGATCTAAAACTATATAAAGCAGTGGTCATCACAACCACTTGCTACTGGCTAAGAAATAGAGTAGTTAATCAGTGGAATAGGTTAGGACCACAGGACAAAATACGCAATAATTATAGCAATCTAGTGTTTGACAAACCCAAACATCCAAGCTTTTGGGATAAGAACTCACTATTTGACAAAAACTGCTGGAAAAATTGGAAATTATAAAGGAAGAAATTAGGGCTCAACCAACACTTAACACTACATACCAAGATAAGATCTAAATGGGTTCATGATTTAGACATAAAGAGTGATATTATAAGCAAATTAGAAGAACATGAGATAGTTTACCTCTCAGATCTGTAGAGAAGGAAGGAATTTGTATCCAAAGAAGAATTAGAACTTGTAGTGTCCCCTTAAGGCTACTCTACCTGCCTTGGTGGCCCCAGGACTAGATCAGCTTAGCTGCCTTCGGGCTCTGACCATATCACACAGAGACAGAAGAGACCAGGAAGTGCAAACATTCTGTATTTATTCAGTCATCTTCTCAGTGGGGGTATATAGAGGGCTGGAATTCTGCCCATCAATTGGAGAATAGCTGGATAAGTTATGGCATATGAATATTATGGAGTATTATTGTTCTGTAAGAAATGCTCAAGGGGATGATTTTAGAGAGGCCTGGAGATCCTTACATAAACTGATGCTTAGTGAAGTGAGCAGAACTAGGAGATCATTGTATATGACAACATCAATATTATACGACAATCAATTCTGATGAACATGACTCTTTCCACCAATGAGATGATTGATGCCAATTCCAATGATCTTGTGATGAAGAGAGCCATCTACACCCAGAGAAAGGACTGTAGGAACTGAAGGTGGGTCACAACATAACATTCTCATTCTTTTTATTGTTGTTTGCTTGTATTTTGTTTTCTTACTCCTTTACTTTCTTTTTTATCTGATTTCTCTTGTGCAGCAAGATAATTTTATAAATATGTTTATACATATTGCATTTAACATATATTTTAACATGTGTAACATATATTGAATTACTTGCCCTCTAGGGGAAGAGGTGGGGGGGGGGAAGGAGGAGAAAATCTGAAACACAAGGCTATGCAAGGGTTAATATTGTCAAATTGTCTGTGCATATGTTTTGAAAATAAAAAACTTTATTAAAAAAGGAGAAAATAAAATAAATTACTTTGCATTAAAAAAGAATGATCTTTTCCTATTTATTTATTTTTTGTGTTAAGCATATTAAAATATATGTTCAATCCAATATATGTATACATATTTAAACAATTATCTTGCTGCACAGGAAAAATCAGGTCAGAAAGAAAAAAAATGAGAAAGAAAACAAAATACAAGCAAAAAACTATAAAAAGAGTGAAAATACTATATTGTGGTCCATAGTTCCTACAGTCCTCTCTTTGGTTATAGATGGCTCTCTTTATCACAAGACCATTGGAACTGGCCTCAATTATCTTATTGTTGGAAAGAATCTTGTCCATCAGAATTGATCATCACATGATCATCTTGTTGTCATGTATAATGATCTCTTGGTTTTGCTCATTTCCCTTAGATTTACTTCATGTAAGTCTTTACAGGCTTCTCTAAAATCATCCTGCTGATCAGTTCTCATAGAACAATACATAATATTCCATAACATTCACATATCATAGCTTATTCAACTATTCTTCAATTGATGGGTATACACTCCCTTTCCAGTTTTTTGCCACTATGAAAAGGGCTGCCACAACCATTTTGCACATGTGGGTTTCTTTCCATCCTTTAAGATCTTTTTTCAGATATAGGCCAGTAGAAACACTGCTAGATCAAAGGGTGTGCATAGTTTGATAACTTTTTGAGATTAGTTCCAAATTGCTCTCCAGAACAGTTGGATTCATTCACAATTCCATCAACAATGTATTAATGTCCCAGTTTTCCCACATACTCTCCATTATTCATCATTATCTTTTCCTGTCATCTTAGCCAATCTGACAGGTGTGTAGTAGTATCTCTGAGTCATCTTAATTTGCATTTCTCTGATCAAGAGTTATTTAGAGCACCTTTGTATATGACTAGAGATGAGAATCATCTATTTAAAAAAGTATTTTAAAGAGAATTAAAAATTAGCCAAAAAATCTATAAATAATTTAACATCAACTGTTATGTACAGTATTGCACTCTCCTGGACCAAGATTTCCCTCTCCCCATCCACTTCTGTAGTGGAGTGAGGTTAAATCAAGTTGATAATTATTTATTAAGCATTTACTATTTGTAAGACATTCTAAGTATTTGTGATTCAAAGAAAAGCAAAAAAAAAAATCTCTCCAGGACTTCACTATCTAATGGGGGAGATGACAAGTCATTATGTGGAAACAAAATGTCTGCTAGGCAAATTGGCAATAATTTCAGAGTTAAGGAACTAGAATTAAAGAAATCCAATAAAGACTTCTTGCAAAAGATAGAACTTTTTTGATCTATACAAGGCAGAGTTTGTTGTTTTTAGGTCTACACCATCTATTTTCAACTTTTATGGTTGGTTTGTATACATTGTTGTAGTCCTTGTGTATATTGTTTTCCTGGTCTCAGTTTATAATAGTTGATGTAAGGCTTTCTTCAGTCCTTGTATTCATCATATCTGTTTTTTTTTTTTTTTTGTTTGTTTGTTTGGTTTTTTTTTTAGAGCACCATAATATTCAATTATATTTATATGCTAAAATATGTTTAGCTATTCCCCAATAGATTGGCATCTACTTTGTTGACAATTCTCTGAAACTAAAAGAGCTACTATGAATATTTTTTGTTACGTTTGTTTTCTTCCTTTTTAATGAAGTTTTTTTTCCCTGTCAAATCCTGTAACCATTAGGAAATGTCTTTTGTATGTGGACTATGGTGTGATATATTATTGTATCCTATTACTTCCTAGTTTTTTCTGGAAGTTCTTACTAAATAGGGATTTATTTCTTAAGTGAGTTATGTTTTTAGATTTATTGAATATTAGGTTATTGAGCTTATCATTTATCAACTCTACAAAGTCTAGGAATGACACAAATGAAGGAATCATTAATTCAACAAATATTTTTCTGAGTACAAGAAACAAGGAAACAAAGCCTTATAGTAATAAGCACAAAAGGGAATACAAATATGTATAAGGCAATGCTTGCTTTTGAAAAGCTTGTAACCTGAAAAGAAAGATGAAAAAACAGCAATAATATTGGGATTTTTATTCATGTATTATAGTTATTTGTGTCTGTGTCTTATCTTCTCTGATACATTGAAGTTTTGCAGCAATCTATTTTTTAAAATATTAACCAGTTCATAGTTGTTTTTAAGGATTTTTTGCTTTGTAATATAGTTTGAAGCTCAAAAGTGTCCATTATTTGTACTATTTTCTGTTGTTTCCTTTGATATTCTACCTTCCAAATGATTTTTGTTATTATTGAGTTTTGTAAAACATTTTGTTGGTTGTTTTGGTATAACATTAAACAGGTAAATTATCTTTGGTGTTCCTCTAGCTATTTAATTACAAAGCTATTGTAATTAGCTATATATCTATACAATCTATACAAGTGCTTTGGTAGATTGATCCACAAATAATTTATTCATTTTGCAGTTACTTAAAATGGAATTTCCAGATTTCATTACTATTGTATAGAAATGCTGTTGATTTTACAGTTTTATTTTTGTAGCCTGTAACTTTTCTGATATCATTGTCTCCATTTATTTGCTTATTCCTTAGTATTTTTTAAAATAAGCTATCATGTTGTCAACAGTTAGGGACAGCTTTCTGACTGTATTCACACTTAATTCCTTTCTCTTGTATTATTACTATTGCTAGCCTTCCTAGAAGTAACTAAAATAATAGCAAGAAGGGACAGCTATGTGGCACAGTGGATAGAGCATTATCCCTGAAGTCAGGACTTGAGTTCAAATTTGACCTCAAACACTTAACTTGATTCTGGGCAAGTAACTTATCCCCAATTGCCTCAGGGAAAAAATAATAGCAAGAAGAATGAGCATCCTTACTTATATTTTTGTTGAAAATCTTCTAATATATCCTCATTGTAAACAATGCACACTTAAGCATTTTAGGTTGATACTTTCTATATGTCATCATTATTCTTATAATTATTATTGTTGTTATTCTTTTTATAATGCTAAAATATTTTGCATTTCCAATATAAATTCAACTGTTCTATAATGAATGATTTCTTAAATAGCCTTTTATTTTTCACTTCCATTTGGATACATTCCATGTATCCAATACCTTTTATGTACAGGCTACAATGCTACATGTTGCAGGATATGCAAAGATGAATAAGCACCATGTGTTTCTGAAACATAGCAGGGAAGATAAGCATAGACCCAAATAATGACAGAATAGAATAGAATAAAGGCATAAAAGGTCCAATTTGCATTTGTATTATTGATGATTTGTCCTTTCTCCTTTTAGATTAAAAGCTCTTCAGCAGCAATGCATCTTATAAATGTTTTTATTCCCCACTATACTTAGCATCGGACTTTATACCTTGAAGTTCCTTAGTAAATAAATGTTCATTGAAAAATTCTTCTTTCATCTGTGACACCTCTTGTTCATTTGTAATTTTAAAAGACCGTACATTTTGGTAGTCCTATAAGTTAGGGTTAGTTTTCCCTTATTAACATGCCTTTTGCCGCATCATTTTGGCTGAACATTTTAATAAGAGTCCCCCAGCACTGATCTGCAGTTGAATTGGTTACAGTTTGACAAGAAGGCTCTTCACTGGGTAAAAAAAAATAAATCACCAAATGAACATATATTCTGAGGTCAAGAAACATCAAATTTAGCAGTGAATACTAAGTTGCTAAGTTTTAATAAGGCACATCCTGGAGTCCAGAAATGGCAACAATGAAGTGGTAATGTTAACCAACTGGTCAGACAGAATCTTCATTGTCCTGCTCTCATTTATAATTGGTATCTAACATAAATGCAGTCTGCTCAGCATGGAGCCTACTATATTAGTGTTCTCCCTTCTCTCCCTTCTCTCCCAATTAATAGAATGGAGCCCTTATAAGTGACTGACGTCTGGGAAAGGTCTGATCTATAGGCTAATAGTGTAGTACCAGCTTTTTACTGTCAATGATTAATGGGAAATATAGGCTTTGACCTACAAAATTACCAAAGCTTTATGATAATGAATGAGTGATATTACAACTGGATTTTAAGGTGCTATAGTTTTGTAAATAAAAAGAGGGCCACATGGGAGTGAAGGCCATTTTTATATTTGCATTTTGTTTGCTATGTTACTATGGCCAAAGAATTCATCATCTTGTATCAGTATTTCCATATACTGATAATGAGTATTTCCATACTTAGCCAGGCTGGTCTTCAGCATTCATATTGTCTAATACTGAGACCATACTCAGAGCCTTCTATTAATTGTGAGATATTTGTGAACAGAAATTTTTTTTTGCTCTTCTATGTATCCTCAGTGCTTTGCATAATTCTTAGTACATAGTAGATACTTAATAAATGCACCTTGACTTGATTTTCCAGCAAGGTGACTTAATCTTTGAGAATCAAAGATAATTTCAGTTCCATAATGAGGCATCAATGTAAGACATTTATGATTTAATTTCACAAAAGAGTTTGCCATAAGATTACTTTTCTATTTCAAGGTTTACAGTGAATCATTTAACACAAAATTCAGTTTTTAAAAAAATGGATTTATATACAACTCCTTGGAAATACATCTGCCATATAATTCAAGGCACACAGATACCAGGGCAAAATATTGGTCAGGACTTGAATGTGATAGATGATTCAATATTAAAGTAGGCATCTTTGTAGTCAGTGGCTGTTAAAATGCCAATTCCTAGGTTTTAGGTTTCCCAAAATAAAGTAAGGCACATCCCAAGCCAAAACATAATTAGCTCTGGCTGTTTTGGGGAACAAAGAAGGGATCAGAAATAAAGTCACAGGCAGTGATCCTGTGTTTGTTTCCAAACTGTGTAGCTCCCAGGATCCTGCACTTTCTTTGAATCATAAAGGTTTCAGTGCTTGGTTATTAAATCAAGTTACACACATCTATTAAGTTTGTACCATGTGTTGGGCTCTGTGTTAAGCTCCAGAATACAAAGAAAGGCAAAAACCAGTCCCTTCTCTCAAAGAACACACCATCTAAGATGAAAACATGAAAACTATGTACAAATAAAATGGATTTAGGTAGGTTGGAATAATCAACAAGGATACTAGCATGAAGAAGTATTAGGAAAGGGTTAGTGGGCTTTTATCTGTAATCTGAACAAAGCCAGAGAAGTCAGGAAATAGAGAACACTCCAGGTAATAGGGGCAGTCAGTAAAGAAATGAAAATGCATTCAGGAGATGGAGTGGCATGTGCTAACTTCTCTGGATATTGCATTAAAAAGTAAACATAGCATCCTTTGACAATATTCTTCAACAAGTTTTGACTTAGATTGGAATCAAATTTGGAGTTTGTCAGCAATATCTATTCCTTCTCAGAATCTGATCAGCTCTGTCTAGCTCCCTAGAGTTCTTTTTTATTGCCCATAAACAAAAACACAGATCCCTTTCCATTGAAGTCCTTACTCTCCAAGGACTCATAGGTAAGAACTAGCTTTATGGATCTAAACCTTAGTGGGTAGATTTCTAGAAAAACATATCAACTCACATATCTAATTAAGAGAAGGTGGAATCCCAATATTACAAGTGAGAAATTTCCCCAGGTCACATGTTCTTGTGTGAGTTCTAAATGAGGAACACAGAAATTCTACTAAATAATATTTTTTCCTCATTAAAGCATTAGGAATGGGATATTAGTGACAAAACATACTTGCTACCTATTTTTATAGATCACAGCTCTTATTGAGAAAGAGACCATAGATTGAGGAAAATTGATCTTGCTTTCATATCTACAGTTGTCATTTCCCCCTGTCCAGTGTCTGGATATTTACACTTTTCCTATCTGAATATTTTAAGGAATCATTAGCTAGATGATCTTTGGCAAGTAATATAAGTTTTCTCTCCTTAGTTTCCTTGTCTCAAAGCTGAGGAAGTTGGAGTAGATGAACCAGAACATTATTCCTTCAATTTCTGAGCCTCATGACAATTCCCTCTCCTATATGTCCTTATATGTGGGCATGAGATTTTCCCAACTTTATGAACATCTGTGCTGGTGTTATGAGAAAGAAAATAATGAAAAAAGGGAGACAGCTGTCAGCCAAATATTACTGATAGATGGAAGGCACAAAGAACTTCAGTTGAATCCCCTCTCCCAAAAAATAAATAACAATGAGACCATTCAAACTAGCACATAGCACACCTGGGTAAAAGGAAGCAACTACTTGGATTATATTTTTCTTTCTACTCATCCTCTTTATGTCATAATCCTTTACCATCAGGACCTTGTCTGTGATCTTGGAAAAAAAAAAAAAAAGCATTATCACAACTCCTCCTCTTATGCATAACAATCAAACCTCCAGGTGTGTTTCTTCCCTGAATGTGACAAATGTATTTCAGTTGAAAGAAAAGTAAGTTTTTTTTTTTTCTATATAGAAACAGTTGAATTACTCACATTATGCCTTACTCTTCACAACAAACTCTAAGTGTATTAATACACCTGTCTTTCTGTAATACCCATAGAATAATGAGATGATTGAATTTAGAAAAAGGTCATAAGAGACACACAGCATTCCCTGGCCAGTGAATTTGTGTGCATTTTGTTTTTCTCCTGTCTCTGAGGGAACTCTACCTTTCACCTAAAATTAGTTGCTTGGCTGATTAAATGAAAGCATTGAAAACTCACTTTTCCCCAATTGGAAATATTTTCCTTGACTAGACCTTCCCAGGCATTTGGTTCATAACTCTCTTGTATAAATGACTTGGTCTGTTTGATATAACATCTATCTATCTATCTACCTATTTATCTATATGTATATATGTATATATGTATATATATGTATATATCTATCTATACCCATGTCTATATCTATCTATCTATCTATCTATCTATCTATCTATCTATCTATCTATCTATCTATCTCCTTCAACAATACTGCTAATCATGACCTTGATCAGGGCAGAGGCTGTCATTCATTCATTTTATCTATTTTTACCAGTACATTTTTCAAATACGATGAACTTATTTCTCAAGTATAATTTTTAAGCCCCCAAGAAAAAATATAGCACTAAATAATAGTGGAACTAACAAAGATTATATTATGATCCTTATTTTTTTCCAGATAAAGAAAAACTGATTTAAAGAAGGGAAAGGGGCCTGTATGTGCAAGAATGTTTGTGGCAGCCCTATTTGTGGTGAGTAGAAAGTGGAAACTACGTGGATGCCCATCAATTGGAGATTGGCTGAATGAATTGTGGTATATGAATATTATGGAATATTATTGTTCTGTAAGAAAAGACCAACAGGATGATTTCAGAAAGGCCTGGAGAGACTTACATGAACTGATGCTGAGTGAAATGAGCAGGACCAGGAGATCATTATATATACTTCAACAACAATACTATATGATGATCAATTCTGATGGATGTGGCCATTTTCAACAATGAGATGAACCAAATCAGTTCCAGTAGAGCAGTAATGAACTGAACCAACTACATCCAGCAAAAGAACTCTGGGAGATGACTATGAACCACTACATAGAATTCCCAAACCCTCTAATTTTGTCCATCTGCATTTTGGATTTCCTTCACAAGCTAATTGTACACTATTTCAAAGTCCGATTCTTTTTGTACAGCAAAACAACTGTTTGGACATGTGTATATATATGTATATATATATATATACATATATATATATATATATATATATATATATATATATATATATATATATATATATATATATATATATATATATTGCATTTAATTTATACTCTAAAATATTTAACATGTATTGGTCAACCTGCCATCTTGGGGGGGGGAGGAGGGGAAAAATTAGAACAAAAGGTTTGGCAATTGTCAATGTTGTAAAATTATCCATGCATATATCTGTTAAATAAAAACTATTAAAATATTTTAAAAACTGACAATGCAAACACAGTGTTGAAAGAATAGTTGATTGTGATTTGAGAACATGGGTTTAGGTTCAATTTTTGTCACTATATATTGTGTTATAGAAACAACACTAGCATTTCTGTCAGGATTAATTAGAGAGAAAAAAAAAACTTGAGGCAGGAAGAACAAGTAGAATATTATTGTCATAGTTAAGATAAAAGATGATTAGGGATGTTAGAGTGATTGACTGAGCATAAAGAAGGGAATGATAAGATGTGAGACGCGTTGTAGAGATAGAAGCAATGGCAATTACTAACTGTTTGGACACTAGTGTTGCTGATATTAAATATGAAGGCCATAAGATCATAGCTTCAGAACTAACTAGAAGAGAGAAAAGAATCAAGTAAACAAACATATATTAAGCACTTATTCTACACCAAGTGAAGCTGTGAAAATACAATTACAAGCAGAAAGAGATATCTTGCTTTCTAGCAATTTATGTTCTGTTGGGGAAAAAATAACACATAAGTGGAAACTGGTAGGAGTTAGTAGTACTCTCTATGAGGGCATTGTAGAAAAAAAGGCCAAAAAGCCAATTGTGCAGCATGGACTGTACTGAAGACATGACTGACCTGATTATCTTCCTTAAAATGGAGGTTCCAGAAGGAAACAGCCAATCAAAGGAAGAGGTCTCAGGAGGCCTTGAATTGTAATTTGACAATTATAAGAGTAATAAATTTGGAGGGTGCAAGGATTTCTGTGTCATCATAAAAATATCTTAAGGATTATGATTCAAGTTCAGGTCTTGTCCCTCTAAATTCAATGTCCTTTCTATTGTCTGTATCATGCTGCTCTAAAAAAGATAAGGGTTTGGGAAAGCATAGCTACTAACCTCACAACAAACTCATGAAGAAATAACTTATTTGTTTGTTTTTCATTAAACCAAAGGCTGATGTCAACTTGTTTTCTTATCACTTAACTCGTTTTTATAGGAATTGAATACATGAAAATTTCTGGTTAATTGGGAATTTTAATCAATTAGATTTCAAGTAATTAAGGCTAACATTTCTAAATTTACTCTCACAACCTAAACATTCTCTGGATATAAAATACCTAGAACTTATGATTGAATGACCAATAAGTGGCTTTCATGAGTAGATTAAATAGTAATTATTACCAGATTCACTGATTCTTTCTGCCTGACATAATTTCTTGGGGGATAGAATGGTGGAGTGGGACCAATATTTTACAGTTAAGAAGCCTAGACTTCACTTCTAACTCTTACACCTAGTAATTGTGTGACTGTGGGTGAAAATTTTTGCCTCTATGAGCCTCAGTTGGACTAGCTGATCTCTAATGTCTCATCAAACTCTGAATCTGTGTTCTTATGTAACTGTCTCTGAGTTTCTGTCCCTGTGTCTCTCTGTCTCTGTCTCTATATGTCTCTTTGTCTTTCTCACACACATACATATACACACACATACTTATCACTATGTAGTAGCTGGGTATAACATGGGGAGATTATGGTAATGGAATCTCAAACAAAAACTCAAATCATACCCTGCTCTGATTCTTTCCTTTCTCCAAAGGAAATTCCTGTCTTTCAGAGTTCCCTGTTCAGACCATTGTAAGGGTCACAAGATTAAGCATATTATTAGTGGAGATCAGAGGAGTAGAAGTCTGCTAGACTTGAAATCAGAAAGATTTGAGTTCAAAGCCTGTCACAGATATTTATGAGCTGTTTGACCCTGGCCAAGTCATTTCAACTTTACCAGTATGTTTCCTAATCTGTAAAATGAAGTTATTTACCCCACAGTATTGTTGTGATAATAAAATGTGATATGATGTGTAAAATGCTTTTCAACCCTTAAAGGACTTTATAATTGCTAATTATTATTATTAATGAACCACAATCTTCATTTTTCCAACTATAAAATTAACCTCTAATTTTCCTTGTAGCTCTATATATCTTATTCTGTTAAATTGAGTTAATTTGGTTATAAGCAATGTCTCTTTAAATTAAAATCAGCATTGGTCTGAAAATAAGGGGCTGAGAAGAAAGTGGGGAATTCTCATTCTCAGTCAGCAAATATTTATTGAGTGCTTACAGAATTTGAAGTCAGCTAAAGCCCCAAGTTGAAACCTAGGACAAGAAATGTGTGAAAGTATCTGATAACCCAGAGAGCCTTGGTATGCTTCCTGCACTAATCTGTAGATTCCAGAGAAAGAAAAATAACAGTTGTCTATTTCTAATCACTGAGCCTAGAACTTCACTATAGCTGAACTGAATGAAAGATAGCATTTAATTCACTTAATTAACAAAAAATAGTAGTATATCCAGAGTTCCAAAAAGCTTCATTGGAGTAAGGCTATATAGAGAGTAGGGTAATCCCAGAGCTGTATTTCCAACTACAATTTATATATACTTAACTTATGCCTACAATGCACCTAATCCTGTTTTGCATGAGTTGTTAAATGCTGGTATTAGATCTCAAGGTAGATTTTGAAAAACAAAGTTCAGATCCCTCTGAAATGGTTTATAGAAGATTTAAGGAAATCTTGCCCAAAGACAGAGCTATGAAGATGAAACTTCAATATGTTTTTACTAGGTTTCATTCAAGAACTGTGAGTTTTTCCTCCATCTTTTGCACAACCGGTAGAGTTATCCATTATGCAATGGAGGTGACCAATTGTCACACAGGCTTTGAGTAGATACAACCAAAATAGAAAAACTTTTACCTATAGTCCCCATGATTTTATCAGAGAACCAACCTAGCCAATTCACTTTTGAAAACCTCATCTTCAGGTTTGCTACAGGGTAATTGATGAATTTTTTGGTCCCAGCTCTTCCCACATGGCCTAGTGTATAGAATTCTGGACTTGGAGACATAATTTTAGGCTCTAGTACTAGTTTTGGATCAGAGGCAAATTTCTTCAATACATTTCAACAAGCAATTATTACCCATCTGTTATATGTTAGATAGCAGGTATTCAAAGACAAAAACATTAAATAATCCTTGCCCTTCTATTCATGCAGGGGGGCATCACAAACACAAGATAAGAAATGCAATATATACTTAAAATAGCTACAAAGTCATTTCAGGTAGGGAACACTAAGAATTTGGGAGAGAAGGAAAGAATTTCCATAGGAGGTAATATTTGAGCCATTGAATGAAGCAAAGTTCCAAAAGGCAGAGGAAAGAAAAAGAGCATTTCAGGATGAGAGAAAAACTGTCCAAAGCCATGGGGACAGGAGAGAGAATACCATGTATGGGAAGTACCAAGTGCTCCTGTTGAGGGTGGTAGCCCTTTGGTATTCCTTGTTTGATCTCCAACTGCATTTGGGACTTGGACTTTGATGTGGTCAAACTAGTTTGGGCTATCTGAGATGGCCAGGGTTTTACAGCCCCATTCTAATCTGCTCAGATAGACCAAATGGCATCAGGAAATTCCTTTTTGGGAAGAGACTTCTGTCTGTCCCCAAAAGATAACAAGAGAGTCCTTATCTTATTTACATCACTGTATAAAAGAAAGAACTCGGGGATCTGCTCTTTGCAAAAATGGGCCTTGTACCATGCAGCCATTTTGTCCACCGGCTCTCCAGTGTTTCCATTCTAATCAATAAAGACTATGTTTCCATACAGCATTAAGTAGCAAATTCCTTTGCTGCCGAACCCGCCATTGGTTACTTTGGGGAAGGAAGGAGAGAGAGAAAGGAACTGACCCATCTCTGTTTAGACCACAATTTACTCCTCATCACTTACTCCTCATCACTCCAATTTTACTGGAACTTGGATTCTTGAGAAGAAATAATTTGCCTTTTAAAAGCTTAGGATTAGTTTTCGAAAACTAATTTGGAATTTATATGCAGAAGTGATGAGGGGAGCCAGTCAAAACTTCTTGAATAGAGCAGTAGTGTGTTTAGAACTGTGCCTGAAATATATCAGTTTGGCAGCTGTGTACAATTATCTATGCAAAAGGGATGAGGTCATGCACTAGGATAGTGATTGTGTGAGTGAAAGGAAATATGAGGCAAAGGTACAATAAAAATTGTGAAGGATGAGAACAATAATAGTACATAACACCTTACTGGATATGGGTGGTAAGAGAGAGAGTGATGAATCTGAACATCTCAGCTCATTTTCCATAGTTTTAAAATAGAGCTAATAGCCCCTATCTCACAAAAGTGTGGCAGGTTTGAATGAGATTAAGTACTATGGAAACTTTAAAGTACTCAATATGAGCCATTCTTATCTTTTTTATTACTTTTATTATTACTATAAAAGGTACCAATACAGAATTACACATATTAAGTATGTACTGCAGTTGAGTGCTCCAGATATGGAGAGAAGAAAGATGCACATTATTAAGTCTCAGGGGACATGGGAGGGAATGAAAACCTAACTTCCTGATCATGACAGGACATATATGACAGGACAATACATATATGGACATAAGCACATGAAAAAAATCAATTTCTTTTAGAGGGAGATATCAAATGGGGCATAGGAGATACAGGCAGACTGTGATTCTAAATACTATTTCGCTCATGATAAAAATCCAAGAAAGTAAATTCTTTACTGTTCATTTTTTTCTAGGGCAAATGTCACACTGTAGAAGAGAAAAGGATTTGCAGTGAAAGAGCCTAGGTTTGAATCCTACCTACTCAGCAATTATCTTTGATCTCAGAATAGTGACTAAACCTGAAACCATAGTTTCCTCTTGTAAAATGAAGGAATTGGACTAGATGAATGTTAAGTTTCTTCTCAGGTCTATGATAATGCTTCAAACACTATTTGAGGCTAGTGATGTGTGATCCAGACAATAACTCCCATATCTGAAGTCAGTAAGGCCTGATAAGGTACAAGAAGCCAACAAGATCTCTCTGTGTGGAAGCTTGTTTTTCTAGCCATAAAGGAAGAAGTTCATTCTGCTACAGGGGCTTTTCTTGCATGAACAAGCATATGCTTCCAGTATTTGAATCAATCTTTCCCTAATGCTGTTTCTTTTGAGAACATCCCAAAGTGAGTAGTCAACCCAATAGTTGCTTCTCTATTGTTAGAAAGCAAAAAAAAATCACTTGTGCCATATTGTTTCTGCTATAATCTGCAGTAGGGGCAGCTATGTTGATCTTCAGCCCCTTTCTGTAATGCTGCACATTCATTTCCTTTACTTTCTGTGGGGAGTTCTCTAGTGAAGAATACAGGGTACATTATATAATCCACAGAGCTTTCACACAATAGACAGAAATGAGCTCTATAACCATATGAACAAGAAATCTGTGTGTTTGATGCTGAACGGAAAATAGTCAGATCAACTTGCTCATTAACCCTAGCTGCTGTGTGCTGTGGTAGGGGGTGGGGATGGAGTATTTCACAATAGCACTCCCAGGGAGATATGTTTTAGAATTGTATTTTTGCCCAGATCCAAGACAATAATTAAGATTTCAGATCAAAAGAATTTTACACTTGCAGAATTGCATAGCCCCACCCCCAACACACATATATGAACAATTCCCTTCCTTTTGACCTAGGTTTCCAAAAAGGAGCATTTCAGTTCATCTGAGTATTGTTCCTGAAAGGATGAATAGCCAGAATGTGTGGGTTATTTTTGCCAGTAAAGATGAGGATTCTCTGAAATCCTATCCTTTTAGAGCAAGTCATCCATTAAAGGACCTGAGGTTTGTTCTCCCCAGCTCAGCTCGACAAGAAAGGAAAAGCCTTGGCAGAAACTGTCAGAGAGTGTGCAACAGCTGTGGGGAAGTCTGATGGCTGGGGTGAGTGGGAACTGAGACAGCCCACCCTAGAGAGTGCATGAGATTGCTAAGTAATTTCATTCAGCCCTTTTCATTGCTTTTGAGGACACCCTCCTCACTGAGAGTTTTCTTTGGTACAAGATGGGGGTTGGGGAGGTGGGGAGTGAAGGAAGAAGGTAGCCAATTACTCTGATAGTGTGTGTGTGTGTGTGTGTGTGTGTGTGTGTGTGTGTGTGTGTGTGTTAAGGGAGTTTAGGGGAGTTGTCTGATCAGTTAGGTTAAAAATCTGGCTAAGAAAAAAGGTGAGAGAGAGACAGAGAGAGAGAGAGAGAGAGAGAGAGAGAGAGAGAGAGAGAGAGAGAGAGAGAGAGAGAGAGAGAGAGAGAGAGAGAGAAGGAGGAAGGGAAGGAGGGAGGGAGGGAGGGAGGGAGGAAAGGAGAATAAATATGGGATAAGAGGAGGGGAAAGGAGGAGGGGGAAGCGGAAGAAGAGTGAGGAGACCTGCGCGCCAGCTGATAAGGGATCTCAGGAGAGCTTCTTCTCAGAATACCTGCGTTCTCTGGGACCCACCCCGGTCTAGGGCTGCACCGTACGGTTTCTTTAACAGGCATTCTATTTCTGGCTCTCCTTAACCAATGGAAGGTTAATTGACCCCCAAAGCTCCAGGCAACTTTTCTGAACAATTTTTGAGGTGGACAAAGGAGCAGAGGCAGTGTCCAAAATTGCTGCTCTGTCCAAGAAGGGGAGTAAAGGGAGCAAAGGAACGGGGAATGATGGTTCTGGCCAAGACAGCGACTACTAGAAGAGGAAAGGAAAGGCACACAGAAGAAGTGCTGCTGGGGGTGAGGAGATGAGCTCTCCTCTCACTATGCTCCTCAGACATTCTGAAGGTGTGCCTTTTGCCCACAGGTCCCTCCTCTGAAGGGCCACACCATGAACTCTTGGGACGTGAGTTTAGCTTGCCTGCTGGTGGGAATGATAGCTGTGTCGCTGCTGTCCAACGTGGTGGTGCTGATCTGTTTTCTCTATAGTCCTGACATACGCAAGCAAGTGCCAGGGCTCTTCATCCTTAACTTGACCTGTTGCAACTTGTTGATGACCGTGGTCAATATGCCCTTGACCTTGGCCGGTATGCTTAATAAACAGCAGCCAGGAGGAGAAAGACTCTGTCACATCGTTGGCTTCTTAGAAACCTTCCTGACCACTAACTCCATGCTGAGCATGGCCGCCCTCAGCATAGACCGCTGGGTCGCCGTGGTCTTCCCCCTGAGCTACCACTCCAAGATGCGCTACAAGGACGCTGCCCTCATAGTGGGTTACACGTGGCTGCACTCCATCTCCTTCCCCATTGCCGCTCTCTCCCTGTCCTGGCTGGGATTTCATCACCTCTATGCTTCCTGCACCTTGTACAGTAAGAGGCACGAGGAACGGGTCCCTTTTAGCGTTTTCACTGGGGTTTTCCACGCCCTCAGCTTCCTCCTCTCCTTTGTCGTGCTGTGTTTCACGTACCTCAAGGTGCTCAAGGTGGCCAGATTCCATTGTAAGCGCATTGATGTGATTACCATGCAGACCTTGGTATTGCTCGTGGACATACACCCCAGGTAAGGGGAAAGGGTGAGTCTGGGGTGAGGGAATACAGAAAGACAGGGGAAAGTTTGAGAATAGATCTCTCTACTGTTTCCAATAAAAAGAGAGCTATGGACATACAAGGAAGGACAGAGTGTTGCTAGAGGAGATTCAGTCTCTTACTATCTCTCTGCTCTTGTCATTATCTCCCCCTATCCCCACCATGGGAGGAGAAATTTGATCTTATTCTTGATTCTCTGGAAGGCTCTGGTGGGCTTTGGACCAGTTCTGAATTATCATATTAACACCGTTCCTAAATGTGTGATGGTGACATTTGTAATTTGGCTTCCTAACTTCATGTATCCTATTGTCTTTTGGTATTTTCAAAGGAGAGATGGCTGTCCTGAGTCTACAGCATGTCTTGTGCTATTGCAACCTATACTCATTCCACTGTTTCTTGAGATAAAAGTATGGGGGACAAGAACTTATGTTAACATAATTAAATTAACATTTCTACCCAAGGTAACATCTTAAGGAGAATGTTGACTAAGGTATTCCTGCTTCACTTTACATTTCCTTGTAACAAGAAAGGATATTTTTTTTTAAATGATTAATTAAATGCTTCAAGAAAGGTGTTACTGTAGTGCTTTAATGAATCCATGGAGAGAGCATCTTTGATTTTTGTCATCTAGGACCCAAGTTAAGGGGGTGTTGGCTGCGTAACTGTGCGAATACTGACGTAGGCAATGTTTGTGAGCTCTAACAGGAGTAGCCCACACACTTAAAGCTGATGGGACTGATGGTGTCACTTCCTGTGAGAACAGGTGGTGCTGACAATCCTTGAGAGTTTGGCTGTGGGTTAGTGATATATGCAAATTAGCACATTTCTTATAGTCAAGGAGTCTGGAGGTACTTCCTGAAACAAGAAAGAGTTATTGAATTCATAAATCAGGGTCAGATTTCCCACTAGTCAACTAAAATAGATGTTCACGTTGGAATTTTTTTCTATTGCTTAGCTATTGCAGCCTGTTAATGAGAGTTACATTTGAATTTCAAAGTATGAAAGACAAATTTCATCTAGGAGACAGAACTCTGCATTTATAGGCAGGGAACCTGGGTTTGAATTCCTGCTTTTCTATGCTCAGTTTATGTAAACTTGGATTGGTCTCTTTCATTTCTGGCAGATTCCTTTGCTTCATATGTAAAATTACAGAGTTAAACTATGTGACCTCTACTGATCTTTTTTGTTCCAAATCCTGTGATCTGCACATGACAGTGTTGCCTAGCTGGAGATCCAGACCAGTCAGTATTTTTTCTTCAAACAGGAGTCCTCTGGAAATTTTACTGTTGGCCTGAGGCTAAAAGAGGATTGTCCTATCTGACAGATAGGTAAAAAGGAGCCTAAGGAGTTTGGGAAAAGTTATTGCCTTACTATGGACATTAATAATGATAATACCAATAACTTATCTGTTATGTGTATGTATGTGTGTGTATATATATGTATATATATACATATATATATATATTTATATGCTTTGCTCAGAAATAATTGTGAGGCTCCTAAATGTTGTTTTCCCCATTCTACAGATGAGGGGAGTAAAGCTTACCTCAAAGACATTCACACATTTATATACATAAACACAAGTAGGTGTTGATATATCTAAATTTTGATGTATTTTAAAATGATATTTCTTTCCAGAAGTAGTAATAGAGTTGTTGCATTTTGTGTGTGTGTGTACATGCAACTATGCACATAGTAGTTATTATAAAATAAATGTTTTTTTGGAATGTAGTCTAATCTGACTGCTTTATAAATGAGAAAACAATCAGCACTTGGGCTCAAATCCTGCCTCTGACTTTTACTACTTGTAATCTTGGACACTGCCTCCAACCTCCTATTTGTGTGTACTGTAAAATCAAGAGATTAACCACAGAGTCTCAAATTCCTTCAAACTCTACAACTATAATCTGTGTTTGTGTTTAAAGATGTCAATAGTGTCAATCAAGCAAATGAAAGTGATACAGGAGGAAAAAGAAAAAAATTCTTTTATTTCTATCGATAGTTCTTATCATTTCATGTTTCATATTTCCCACCTTGAACAGAAACCCTGAGGGAGGGGAAGTTCCTTTAGAGAGAAGGTGAAATCAAAACAGAATGTGATTTGAATCTCTGTTTGAGGTCCCACTAAACATGATATTTCTCTGCTGTTCCTAGCAGAGCAAATGGTGGGGTGTGTGTGTGTGTGTGTATGTGTTCTAATGCTTTCACATTTGTAAGGAACTTTTAGTTTACCATTTTCAAGGAATGATTAAAACTCTACTAGCCTAACTTTGTTGGCCAAATAATTGTTACAAATTTGATCATTTTGGAAAGCTTCTTTTGAAAATAAATGGACTTTTACTATCAATTTTCCTTTGTTTTAGATCATAATTTAAATGTATGTATGTCAGTAGACTAAAAGAATTTATTGTCATTATCTTAATAATAATAATAACTAGCATAGATATAGGGTTTTAAGAAATGTAAAGCACTTTATGTATGTTTAATCATTTTATCATCTCAGCTTTGGAAGTAGATGCTATTAGTATACCCATTTTAAAGATAAAGTAACAGTCTAAGAGACATGAAATAATTTATGCAGGATTAAACATCTAGTGAGTATCTGAAACAGGATTCATTCTCAGATTTCCCTGAGTCCCAAGTGCAGTTATCTGTATCTTATACCATCTACATGTCTCAATTTATGAAAAGTTTAAAAACAATCATCAAAGTTGAAATGAGAGATGGCCAAAAGATTTTACTTAATTAAATTATATATTCTCACACACATTTTACTGCATCATTCTCAACATAAGCCATCCATAGTTTTGTACCAAACATATTCACGAGAAATCCCAGCCTATTATTATTCTCAGGCAAGGCCTCCTTGGGATTTAGGTAATTTTATATGATGCTGAATTGTTTGGCTTCAGATCTGGTTAGTTTCTCTACATGGTCTTAATTTAGAAGGAGAAAGGGTGATAAAGGTAAAGACAAATTGATTCTCAATGAGTCATGGTCCTATCAGTAGATTTGTGACTGAACAGATGCCCTCAATAACTAATTGGGATTCCAGCACAAAGAGTTTCAGTGTTTAAACTAAATATAGTTTAAATGAGGTGTACATCAGCATTAAGCACCTATGAAAAACTAGATGCTATATTGGGAATGCCAGTTTGATGCTAGAGAAATGTAGAGGACAGATATAGCCTGACTATAAGCCTTTCTTAATCATGTTCGTAAAGTTATGAATTTTCATTCTTTTCAAAAAATGTGGAGCAGAGAAATTTTTAAAATTAGTATTACTAAAATATTTAGAATGCTAATTATTATTTCCATATCACCAGGATCATGCTCCCGCATCAGTCATATTTGACTCCTAACTCTCCTGTAGCCCATGTAACCAATCAGTTACAAAGTCTTATTAATTTTATCTCTCTAATATCTTTTGCATTTGTCCTCTTTTTTATTCTCAAGGCTACCCTAGTCCAGGTCTATGTTGACTTTTACATGGGCTATAGGGAAAGCCTCCTAATTGAGAGACCTCAAGTCTCTCCCCTTTCCACTATACCTCCACAAAGCTTTTTTCAATGCACTGGTCTGACCATGTTATTCTACTACTTAATAAGCTCCACAGATTTCTTATAACATCTAGAATCAATTTGAAACTCTTTTCTTTGGAATTTAAGGCTCTTCCCACTCTAATTAATTTTTAAGCCTTACTGTATAATATTCCTCTTCCTTTATCTATGTTCAAGCCAAATTAGCATTCTTGCTATTAACATATAACACTCCATCTCCTTTCTATATGTCATTATAAAGGAGCTATCCCACTTTTTTTGTCTTTGTATGCACAGTACCAACATGACATTTGGCATATAGTAGACACTTAACAAAGTACTTGATGATTTATTGGAAGCATGAAACATAATCAAGATAGAGTTCCTTTGAGTCTCCTGGGATTGGAATTTATCACAACAGACAGAGGAATATATATATTTTAACTCCTAAATAAATCAATGACTTCATCATCAATATGGTTTTATTTTTCACAAAGACAGTTAGTCAATAAACATTTATAAACTACCTACCATGTGCCAGACACTGAGCTAAGTAATGGGCATACAAATATGCAAACAAAACAAAAAACAAAACAAAACAAAAAAAACAGATCATTGACCTCAAGGAACTTGCAGTTTAATGAGAGAAGACAATATACAAAATATGGGGAAGGGAAGGACCTGGTGTGGGGGTTATGTTGGAGAAATCCAATTATATACACCCAGACCAGAAGTAAAGGTAACATTTAAGCCATGTCTTTTCTTTCTGAGTGATTCTTTTTAAAATTTTACTTTCATAAATTCTTCATAGAGAAAAGACTCAAGATATTAGAAGCCTTTCTTAGGTCTTTTTATGTTTTGTGGATAACAATGTAATTCTGCACAGCTGTCTATTTTGTTTTTCAATTATACATATCCTTGAGGATGTTTCTTATAGTAGAG
Organism: Sminthopsis crassicaudata; assembly: GCF_048593235.1. NCBI lineage: Eukaryota > Metazoa > Chordata > Mammalia > Dasyuromorphia > Dasyuridae > Sminthopsis > Sminthopsis crassicaudata. The sequence continues at coordinate 601,646,358 of NC_133618.1, forward strand.
CCAAGACTCTCGGTTTTTAGACTGTTTGTACGTGTCTTTAGCTACATGTTTATATACAGGATGTCCTAAAAGTCTCAGTGTAGCTTTATTTATTTATTTTTGGAAAGCTTAAAAATACACCAAGATTTAGGGCATGATGTATATACATGTATATACTCATTATTAAACTTACTTTACTCTTATTTACTCTAAACATCAACATAAGATCAGTAAACTCGTTCTTAAATTAAAAATGAAAAAAAAAACAGAACTGAATAACTATAAAGTGAGGTTTTATTCTCTTCTTCTATATTTACCATTCTAATAATGAGAGGAGAGAATTTTTAGAATTTGTCACTCATTTGATTTTCTATGCATTGGGTGTTTCATTAGTTCAATAATTTGACAAACATTTATTACAAATTTACCATTTAGAGGACATAATGCTAGGCATTATTTGAGCTAAAAAGATAAAGATGATAGGGTCCTAAGATGCAGAGATTTGAAACTGGAAGGGACATTAGAAATCATTTAATCCAACTGCCTTATTTAACGATAAATAGTGGGCAAGAAAAGCAAAGTTACTACTCTACTTTTAAATAGCAAATATTTTAATAGGAAAGGTAAGACAAGTGATTAATAATAGTAGTTAAGCTATAGTTGCATGAAAGTTTACTAAAAATACTATTCTGATATCCCCTCATGGCAGAGGGGCTTACAGAGTGTAGCAGCATTGTACAGTTTCTGAGGGATCTTTCCAAATTTATCTGAAGAGATCTTAGAACTAGAAGGTAATCTAAGCTAGAAAGGATCTTAGGGGCATTTTGTTCAAATAGCTCATTTTGCAGAAAACAAAACTGAAGCCAAGAATGACTAAGTTTCTTGTATAAGCTTATACATTTAAAAAGGGGAAGTGCTGTTTTGAATTTAATCCCTGTGACTCCCAAAGTCAACATTCTTTTCTGTTGTCTAAGATAAACAATTCTATCCGAATTCAGAGAGACTTCTAGTAGGAGATTGGCCATTAAGTAAAAGAGTTTCTTTTTTCTTTTCTTTTTTTTTTTTTTTTTTTTTGTCACTGCTACTCATGAGCATAATCTATTAAGACAAAGAGGGGCCATACAATTTAGAGGAGACAGTAGCACACCAATGAAATCATGGAACCTAGACATTTTAAAGTAATCATCTAAGACTACATAATACTACAAGATCAGAGGATTATAAATTTAGAGCTAGAGAAGAGATTCAGTTTTATCTGTTTGCAAACCAAGATACCATATATAATCAGTTTGTTTAGATATGTCAACAAAAACTGGGTTCAGGGAGGACCAAAATTAGCTTTTTTACTCTAATATGGTGAAAAGAAGTAGAAAGGTGAAGAATTAACACCATATTTCTACTTTCCATGAATAGTAATTAAGTGAATATATATGTGTATGTGTATATGCATGCATGTGTGTATATGTATATATGTATGTATGTGTGCCTATACACACATGTGTATGTGAATGTTTGTTCATATATAGGATGCAATTAGATAGCTCAGTGGCTAGAGCACTGGGCTTGGAGTCAGAAAAATCTGCATTCAAATTTGTCCTGACACTTACTAGGTGTGTGACCTTGGGCAAATCATTCAACCCTGTTTGTATTAATACATGGGAGAAGGAAATGGTAAACTACTGCAATAACTTTACCAAGAAAACCTCATGGACAATCTGACTAAATAAGAAATGTTCGTATGCACACACATACATACATATCTATATACATATACACACAACTTACTCTATTCACTTATATGTATATATATACACATACAAAAGGCATCCCTAATGTTTTCATGTAATTCAAATAAATTAAGACTACTAATATTAAAATATCAATATTCATAATATCAAAATTAAAATAATTTAATATTAAAATGACATTAACCACACTTGCTGATTCAGAAGGACTTCAAGGATTTCTCAGCTCCTTAGGGACACCATTATGACCATTATTTCTCCTTGTTTAGTTTTATGATATGAGAGTGGTGTAGGTAATTAGATAGAATTTGTAATGACCCTTTGATGTGCTCTGGAGGTTTCATCTTGGAATCCCTGCTTTCATATTATCTTTCATCACTTTATAACAAAAACATTGGGCAAGAAAAATAACTGTGATTATGGTAGCCAGTTCTTTGGTAGTTTAGTTAGATAGAAAGAAGTTGCAATTTTTGGAAGAGGAAAGTAGGACCTAAATTTTCTGGTGTTGCCTGTCTTTAATAGCAGCATTTTCAAATAATCCTGCCTGAGTAGATACAGATGACTGGGGAATTTCTATTTCACACTTCAGGATTATTCTCCTTAAAGTTGACAGTGGTATGTATTTCATGTCTCATCTCGTCTAGGTGAAACTAGATGTCAGGTTTCAGACTCTGAAAAAAATAACCTAAGGCATATGCATACATGCCTACTTTGAAAGAACATTTGGTCACATAAATGTATCTTTTAAAAATACCATAAAAAGAGTTTCAAGCAATTTGTCTTCTTATGCCTCGATTTCTACCTAAAATGCTCAGGTAGATAGTTTAAAAGTGATTTAATAGGAGTGGACAGCACTTCAAGACAGGTGAAGGCGTCATATCTTCTAAGGCCTCACTAGAAAAAGCCCACATGTCAGGAACCTTGGGTTCTAGCACTGACTTTATAATTAACTTAGAATTCAATGGAATTTTAGAGTTGGAAGAGGTCTTAAAATTATTTAATATAATTTCCCCATTTTATAGATGAAGAAGCTAAGACCCAGACAGTTGAAATGTCTTTCCAGTCACACAGCTAGTAAATACTATAATCAATATTCAAATCCATGTCCCTTAATTCCAAGTTCAGTACTCTTTCTGCTACCTCTTGCTAAGTAAGGAAGTCTTCATCTTTCTTAATCTGTTACCTTTTTCACAATAGTAATTAAAAAAACAAACAAACAAACAAACAAACAAACAAAAAAACAGACATCCTCACAAGTGTATGATGCTGAAAAGATATGTTAAGAGAAACTTTAGGAATGCAAGAGATTTTATTGCTATGGAGCTGCTGCTCTGATAAGATAGGGTGCTAAAATGGGGGGATTGTGTTGCTACTAGACATAGTTCTGTCTAGCTCTGTGCTTTAAAATCAAACCTTAGATATGTTGCTGGCTGATCTTACCTTGATCTGGGGGACATGGAACTAGCTACAAACTGTGTCATTGGAGTGAGGAAATACCCACACTGGTGGGTCAAGGTATTGAATTTTCCATTTCAGGAAAGTTAATACACTGTAAATAAAGCTAAAGAGCTGAACTTTAAACTCCTTTATTCTGGTCTATTGCTATATTTTCTTAGGCAAATCACTTCCTTTGATTGGAACTCAGTAGTCTGGGCTGATGATATCTGAGGTCCTTTCAAATTTTAAATCTTCATTTATAGGGTTTATTAGGGAAATTTGAAGAGAATGTTGAGTTTAAATATTGAGTTTAAGCTAAAGCCAAGACTTTAGGAAAAATACAAGTTATCAAAGGGCCTTTGTTGACTCTCACTTCATTTTGCCTTCTATTGTCCCAATATGAGAAGGTTATTTTAAGTGGAAATGGATAATAACTGGTCTTCCATTGAAAATAGTTGCTTGATCTAAGGCATCATCTTTGTTTTCTTCCTTCCTTCCTTCCTTCCTTCCTTCCTTCCTTCCTTCCTTCCTTCCTTCCTTCCTTCCTTCCTTCCTTCCCACAAAATTAGTATTATAAAAGTTTCTTCACTCTTATCTCCTTTGCCCACTGTCACTTAAATTTTGAAAAAAAAAATTATCTTTGCTCTAACTTAGATTTTCTCCTAGATACTTTCAGTTATAGTAGCATCAACTCAACAGATATTTATTGAACCTTAAACTTCCTTTGTTCAGGACATTATATTATGTTCTAGGACTACAAAGAGGACTCAGATACAGTTCCTGTCCTAAATTCACCCATTTCCCTATAACAATAAAAACAACAAAAATATTGTAAAATCAAATGAAGTGAACCCAATTCCCTTTTTGCCTTTTGCAACTTCGTGGGTGAAATCTCTTTGCTTCAATGGCACAGTCTCATTCACTGCAGAGTCATTATGCTCTTGCTGTTTATTTTTGGATGATCTCAAAACATTCTACAAACACCAATTCATGAAATTTCCTCCACCTCCTCATGACTTCAAGGAAGGCTAATGTGGTGACTCAGGGGATGAAATCTACTCCTTGCAATCACCTTCTCCCAAAGACCTCATGCAGTACACCAATCTCCTCTTTAATATTCTGGATAGATTACCTTGACTTGCTTCAAGGGCCACTAACAGGTTAGTCATACTGTCCAAGGAAATTTAATTCAACTTGATTCTGTCAGAGACAGGAAATTCTGGGCTTTCCCAAAAAATAATATTCATAGTACTTCACATTTATATGAAGATTTACAAAGCATTTTGGCACCTCTTAAATCACAATAATGATTTTAGGTAGGTAAGGCAGATTGTTAGGCAATAGAAGACTCTGCAGTGGTATTACACTGAAACAGAAATGGATCACATGAGCTGCATATTGATTTAGAAAACCACCAATTAACAATGCCTATGTTTTTACTATATTTTTATTCATTGTGTTAAACATTTTCCAATTACATTTTAATCTGGCTACACCTGGCAGTGGCCATGGGTTTGACACTTGTAATGTAATAGATAAGGTTCTAGATATGTATAAATTCAATTCAGCAGACATTTATTAAGCTTGGTGCCTATAAAGGCAGAAATGAGACAGCCCCTGAGTACATTTATGTTGCATCTTGGTGAAATGATGAATACAGTTTAGCACATAAAATAAATACACTGTTCATTGAACATGATAATTTCAAGAAGAACAAGTTATGTGGCTGATGAAGACACAAGATTATGATAGGCACCCAATGTTGGGGGTCTGATCATGTGAAGAATTCACAGTTCCATTTTCTTTGGCAAAATGTAGATTTATTTAGGGGAATAGACTACAGAAAAATAAGAGTTACAATAGACACAAGAGTGGTAATTATGAAATAGGGTGGAGAGAGTGTCGAAAGACGTTTTATAGAAAAGGCAAATTCCCTAATAGAATTTATCATCTACCAGGAGAAAGGAAATACCATGAGGTTGGGGCATGCCCTTAGCTGGCAGGCTAAATCCTGAAAGGGACTTAGCACCCTAAAAGAATTAGTTAGCTGTAAGGAGGAGAATTGGGGTCAGGAGCATGGTGGGGTTAAAAGAGATATTAAGCAACATGGGAGAAGGGTAAGGAGAAAGATATCATGAGACATAGTGCTGCTGTGCCAGACTGACCCAGAGGAGGGCAGTAGTGAAGCCATGACCCATAAACTGTTTTATTGGGAAAATTTAATCTCAGGGACATGACTGGGATTGCTGAGAGGACATGGCAAGGTGAGACTGCCCAAATCTCTACAGGGGGTGAACCTCAGGAGTTTAATATAACTTGGATTTCTAACTGAATGACTCCCCAGAAGGTGGGACCACAAAGCTAAACTTATCTCTATCAGTGCTTTTTCCCTACCTGCTCCAGGGATCAATTTTATCAGTTCTTCAATTTCTCCTTGCCCCACATACCCACCATTCAGCACCTCATCAAAAGCACAAACGATTAGTGGGATTAAGAAAGACTCTATAGAGAATATCACCTGAGTATCACTCACACAAACCTCAGCTGAAGCTAGGGACTCTGTGAGGAAAAAATGAAAAGGGAATGCATCTCAGCCTGGGGTTCAGTGCTTGGGCAAGGAGAAGACCACCTGGGGAGAGGCAGGAGAAGCAACATTTTCCATGGAGAACCTCTGAATCTCCACATTTACTGGATCACTGTAAACAGGGGGAGGAAGGGAATTATTATGCATTGTGCTAAGCTCCCTTACAAATGTTATCTCAATTGATCCTCAGAAGTAGTTGCTATTATCCCCATTTTATATTGATAAAATGAAGGTAAATAGAGTCAAGCTATTTGCCCAGGGTCATAGAATTAGTGACTGTCTGAGATCATATTTGAACTCATGAAGAGGAATCTTCTTGATTGTAGGCTCAGCTCTGTAACCATTGTGCCATTTGGTTGTGTTTAGGCAGTACAAAGAAGGAGAACATGAAATAACATTAGTTTCATAATTTAAAAAATTTATTATTTTTAATATACATTGCTTTATGAATCATGTTAGGAGAGAAAAATCAGAGCAAAAGGTAAAAAGCATAGGAGAGGGAAAAAAAGTGAACAGAACATGTGTTGATTTACATTTAATCTCCATAGTTTTTTTTTTTTTTTTTTCTGGGTACAGATGGCATTTTCTGTCCAAAGTCTATTAGGACTGCTTTGGATCACTGAACCACTGAGAAGAACTAAGTCTTTTATATTTGATCATCACACATTCTTGCTATTATTGTGTACAATATATCCCATGTTCTGATTGCTCTGCTCAGTGGCAGTTCATGTAAATCATTCCAGGCCTTCTTGAAATAACATTACAAACATATGGGAAAACCTTAAATGCTAAAATGAGTTTACATTCTCTCCCATAGGCAACATGGAACCATTGGGGACTCTTAAGTAAAGGAATGACATTGTGATATATGTGATCTGGAATTTGGGCATTTGTGCAGAAGATGATTTGGAGGAGGAAGAGATGGGATGCAAGGAGATTGATTAAGAGTTTATTTTAATAGTCCAGGCCAAAGCTGATGAGGCTATTTGAATGAGACTGATAGCTGCATTAGTGGAGTGAAAAAAGATTGTCGTGAGAGATGGTTTAATATCCAGTTTCTTAAACTGTAAATGATGATGTTATATGAGGTCTTAGAATGTGGGGGGGGCACAAAATTGTGACATTCATAAATGTTTGATTTGCATACTTATTTTATATACCTATATGCCTGGAGTCATGAGTAGAAAAAGTTTAACAAGTCCTGACATAGAAGAAGAGTCAATATGATTGGATATAACAAAATGATTGAGTAGGAACAATAGAAGATAGCCCTTGTTAACAGCCAGTAATTCAGCAAGTATTTATTGAGCGTTTCCTATATTCTGGACATTTGTGATACAAAGAAAGGCAAAAACAGTCCCTGCTTTTAAGGAGAGAACACTCTTAGTGTCTCATATTTTGAATGTGGGTAACTGGTGGGGCCTCTCAACAGAAACTAGAAAATTTAAAGAAGATTGGGTTTGATTCCAATCCCTCATTTTACGGACCCACCAGTAAAGACAGGTTCTCCTTTGAAGTTCAAATGAGATAAATCATGAAAAGTACTTTGCAATCTCTAGAGTGTTATGGAAAGGTCAGTTAAAAAAAAATCTTCATTTGAAAGATAAAGAAACTGAGGCCCCTAGAGGTCAACAAAACCAGCAACTGACATTTATATAATGCTTTGAAGTTTGCAAAGCTATTTTTACAGGATGTCTTAGTTCCATCTGAAATAACCCCTTGCTATAGGTGGGTTACCTAACATCCTTGTTGGCAATTTATAGCCTTACACAATAGTCAGGGTCAGCCAGACCTTAAAGTGACTGGCCTGAGTCACACCAGCAGTATTTTTCTTGGACAAGACTTGAACCCAGGTTTTCCTAACTTTGAGGATAGCTTTCTAGTCTTAACATCATACAATCTTCAGGATCAGGTAAGTTATCCCCATTTTACAAATGAGGGATCTGAGGTTCAATGAGTTTCAATGATTTGGCAACAGCTACACAGCAAATATCAAAGGCCAGATTCAGACTTAGGTATTTCTTACTCCTTAGCTACACACAACAAATTATTAGCCAAGTAAATCCCCAGGGAATGTTACAGATCAGTCAGTCAGTCAATAAACATTTTGTTAACAGATTACTATGAACCAGGCATTGTGTTTAGCATTAAGAGTAGAAATATAAGTAGAAAGAGCGTCTCTGACCTCAAGGAACATATATTCTAATGGGGATGACAACATGAATTCAAAAAAAGAGAGGGAGATGGGGAATTACCATTTCAGAGAAGTGTAGCCTGATTGGAAAAATAAAACATTGTTGCCTTAGGAGCACTCCTTAAATGGGGGTTCTGAAAGGGTGCTAGGGGGTAGTAGATAATTTTGAGTCTGCTGAGGTGTGTGTTTAAGGGCTGAAATGGAAAATGAAAGATCTTTCTGGAAAATTTTGAAGAATGAAGAGATTTTTGAGGCATTATAAAATCCTTCAGAGAAGTACAGAAATTACCCTAGTTTTGGAATCAGAAGGAATGAATTGAAATTCTAGCTCTGACTTCCTGTGTGACCTTGAGCAAATGACTTTACTGCTCTAACCCTTAGTGAAATCATTTGTTCCAGGTCACATGACATTCAGGGCTAGAATTTGTCAGTCTTCTCGTTGATCAAATGAGACAGTTGACTTGTAATCAGTGGTCTCTCCGATTCTAAAATATTGTGATTGTCTGACTTCTAGCAAAGGGTTTTCCTTCTAGACAGTGGTTAAAAACAAGTACATGGAATTGTATACTGTGATCACCATCCTCGAACAAAGCAAATCATAGATATTGGATCTTGCTTCACAACCATTATGCTCTAGCTTTCATGTTTCCTTAATGTCTCATTTCTCATTTGGAATTTGATTTATTCATTAAGGAATATCTCTTAGGATAGTATAAGCACTCAACCCAGAAGTCAGGGGACCTACATTCTCACATCAGTTTTGTCATTTACCAGATGTATACTTTTAGGTTAATGACATCTCTCTAGGTCTCAGTTTACTCACCTGTAAAAATGAAGGCATTGCATTAGGTGATCTCCCTGAGATCTTTTCCAGCCCTGACAGACTGTAATTATGTAATAATATAGTATGCTTCTCTGCACTGAACACGTTTTTAATCTGTTAATTCCTGTACATGTGTTTTCATCAAGTAATATACACTTTTTACAGCAGTTAAGCTGTTGTAATCTATTGCAATTCATTTGATGACCAGTGGGACATGAGAAAACAATTCTAAAGAAAAGGTATGGAAGAATTATCAGATATAATTTCAGTAGTTGTCATTAAAAATTTAAATGAAATTGTCCATCTGCCATAGGAAATATTATTAAGAACAATTTCAATTAAGCCTGAAAATGGCTACTTCTTTGAAAGGAAAAACTCTGCACATTAAAATTCCAAGTGTCATTTTGGAATGAAACATTGCTAATTAATATTTCTGTGGCTCTTTGCTCTATTCAGAGGGTCCGGGCTATTTTTGTTGTTGGATCCTTCAGGGTTTCCATGTTCTACAATGCTTTTAGCTATGAAAGGCAGGGTTCATAGCCTATGGAGGCTTGACTTTCATGGTTTTGAACTTTTGTTTGTTTCTTTTTTAACGGAGGCAAACAAAATGTTCACATATTTGCTTTTCTGATATTTATGGCAATTTAAATATTATGATTATGTTTTATCTTTCTGAGGCTATTTATGCTCTTTATGTTAATAGACAAATGTAATATGTACTTTTCAGTCACTATAAGAAATGAGTTGGAAAAGTCATCACAATTAGCATGCACTTTAGATATCAATGTATGTGATTTTCTAAAGCAGGGTTTTTCAATGGCATTTTATTTTTCCAAATACATGCAAAGATAGTTTTCAACATTTATCTTTGCAAAATCTTGAGTTCCAAATTTCCTCCTTCTTTCATTCCTCCCTCCCCCAATACAGTAAGTAATCTGATATAGGTTAAATATGTGTAATTCTTCAAAACATATTTCTATATTAGTCATACTGTACAAGAAAAATCAGATAAAATGAAAAAAAGAAGTAGAAGCAGAAAAAGCAGAAGTAGAAGAAGAAGCAGAAGTAGAAGCAGCAGCAACAGAAGAAGAAGAAGAAGAAGAAGAAGAAGAAGAAGAAGAAGAAGAAGAAGAAGAAGAAGAAGAGAAAGAAGAACAGAAGAAGAAGAAGAAGAAGAAGAAGAAGAAGAAGAAGAAAAAGAAGAAGAAGAGAAAGAAGAACAGAAGAAGAAGAAGAAGAAGAAGAAGAAGAAGAAGAAGAAGAAGAAGAAGAAGAAGAAGAAGAAGAAGAAGAGAAAGAAGGAAGGAAGGAACAAAGGAATGAAGGAAGGAGAAGAACAAAGGAAGGAACAATGGAAGGAAGGAAAAAGAAGAAGAGCACTTAGCAGTGTCTGGCATTATGTAAATGCTGTGCAAATGTTTGCTCACTTCTGTCCACTCTGAGATAGATAACAATCCTGCCTTAGAAAAGTTTGCAATCTAGTATGAGAGATAAGATAAATATATAAATAACAATGATACTAATTGGCACCATAGTCTTAAAACTGAAAGATATGCAAGAGATTATTTAATTCAATCCCTATCTGACCAAGCATCCCTTCACCAAGAGATTGTAGAATCCAAAAAGCTTTCATCCAATTTAAAAGTCTGAAGTGAGGGTAGCTCATTAACCTTTTGAAACAACTTTTGAAACAATTCACATCCCATTTTTGGATGGATCTAATTGTAAGAATGTTCATCCTTATTTTGAACCTTAATCTGACTCTTACCAATTTCCACCCATTTCTCCAAGTTGTGCTCAGAGGGATCAAGCAGAACAATTATCACCCCTCTTTTTTGTGACAAGTCATCAGAAGTTCAAAGACAGTGATTTCACCCCACTTCCTCCTTTCTCATGGCTAAATGTCTTCAGTTGTTTCTACTTCATCCTGACTTCATCTAGTACTTCCTTCTCTTTTCAGATTGTTTTGTTGAGTCCCTTTAAGTAGGTTCCAACTCTTTATGGTCCTATTTGGAGGTTTCTTGGCAAAGACACTGGAGTAGTTTGCCATGTCCTTTTCCAGCTCATTTTACATATGAGGAAACTGAGGCAAATAAGGTTAAATGACTTGCCCAGAATCATCCAACTAATAAGTGTCTGAGGCCAGATTTGAACTCAGGAAGGGCAGTATTCCTGACTCCAGGGTCAGCATTATATCCACTAAGCCATCACTGACCCTTTGTGATTGCTTTCTAACTACTCTATATATATCTTGTATGGCTTATCTTCATGTTTGTTTCTTTCAGTTAAGTTATGATGACCCTAACACAGGAGCAATTTGTGCTTTTTTCATTTTACATTTGAGAAAAATGAGATATTTCAGAGAAGTAAATAAGTTTCCCAAGATACTATAGTCAGAAAATGACAAAGAAAGGATTTGAAATCAGGCTCTTTTTACCCTTAAATATAATGAGGCTTCCACCATTTATACTGGTTCTTTATGACCTGTTACTAATGAGGTGATTTTGTGTTTATAGCTTTCCTTTCCATGTAGACAAAAACCATCTCTTTAATCATATATTCTAGAACTTTTTCAGGAACCAAATGAAACTCATTGACTTAGAGCTCTGAACCCCCTTCTTTCTGAATTCTGAAAATCAGGCAATTTGCTTTTTCCCAATTGGAAACACAAGTTTCTTCTTCTCCATGTCCACTGGACTTAGAGATCATGCTTATGATGATCATAAGAACATCAGGAATCACTTCCACCAGTTTTTCAATAACCTTAGCTATAATTCCCCTTGGTTAGATGACCAAAGTAAATAAAGGACAACTTTTTGCAGTCTTACTTTATCTCTCTATTAATCCTTCTTGCTCTATTCTCTCCACTGCAAATATCACTTTTCTTGACAGCAAAAAGGCAGGAATAAAATAGGAATTGTATCATTTTACCTACTAATAAAGGAAACATAAAATGTTATGAGAAATGCAGGATTCTGCCAGAAGAATAAAGGTTTTCTAGAAGTAATAGCATTTGGAACATGGTAGAGATCAGAGTAGGGTGGCATTTCAGGCATTAGAAGGGGTGTGGGTGAAGGCACAGATTTACATAAATAAATGACTTATCCTTGACCATGATGAATCATGTAAGAGGTTGTGACATAGGTATTAAGATTCTCATTCTGTTCTCACATCTGTGATGATGTATGACCTTGAAAAGACCATTCTCTTCCAAACACATTATTACATAGATTACCTGAATTCATAGATTGGCTTTCAGCAATACAATATGAATCCAAGAGTTTCATATCGAAGAACTGTACAGACGTTTACAAGGAGATAAAAATGAATGGGGGCCTGTGGACTCTGAGTACAGTGGAATATGTTGGAATGAAGTTAGATAGACTGCATTCAAATTTGGGCTTTGTCCTTCATCTTCTCTGTATTTACTTAAACTTGTCCTCATTTGTAAACTGGAAGAATTGGATCATATGGGCTCTAAGGTACTTTTAGCTTTAAATCTACAACACTATCTTATTGACTCATCCTTCTCTAAATGAAATTTGGAAATCCTGCTACAGGACCCAATTCCTATTTCTGTTTGTTTATAATGCCTTGCAGTGTGAGAGAACGCTGTCTGGAGGAACAGAAGAGAAGGAGGCAACGAGCCACCAAGAAAATCAGCACCTTCATTGGGACATTTCTGCTTTGCTTTGCACCATATGTAATTACAAGGTAAGTCAAATTGCATGGGACTCATACATTTTACTGATCCTATGCCACTAAGGTTGTATACATAATTCTTACAAAGATTTATGCCAATTCTCCAATGTAATAAAACAGAGAAAAAGTGGAATAGTGGATAAAATCAGGACAGGCTTGTTTCAGCTTCCCCTTCTGAGATCTACTGGTTCTATGTGTCTCTAGGAAACTCATCAAACCTCTCAATGACCCAGATAACTGTGTAACACTATAGGTTACAGAGAAGTTTCCTGCATGCATTAACAGATGAGTTTCCTCCCCAGACAACAATGTTGATGACATTTCAAAGAAAGCAAAATAGGTTAAGGAATTTGCTTTGAGGAAAGCAATGATGATGATGATGGTGGTGGTGGTGGTGATGGTGATGACAGGGTGAGAAGAGGACTGAGAGAAACAATCTTTAGATATAGTGGTTTTATGCCAAAACCCTTTAAAGTCTTGCTTTCTGCCTTTGACTGATAAACTAACCTGTGAGGATGTATAATAATTATGCAAATGTGAGCTCAGTCAATTTGCCCTTACCTCTTAGTGACCAGGCCTTTCTAACTTGGTCCTTTTGGGGGCATTTTGTCATTTAATGGAATAACTAATAGTAAGACTTGGGACTCTGGCATGTTGTTATTGAAGAAAAGAAATCATGCTTTGGCCTCCATACATAGTATCAGAAGCCATTATCTCAATTTACCCTGCTAATTTGAATAGAATCAATATGGTATAATTAAAAGACCCTTAGATTTGCGCCACAAGGAATTGGATTCAGATCATCCTGCTGCTGCTCATGACTACTTCCATGATCTTGGGTAAGTAAGTGACTTGACTTATCATTTTCAGGTTTCACTTCCTTCCTTCTAGTAAATAAGAAGATAGGACTGGAAGATTGCAAATTAGAGGTCATTTAATTCGTTTCTGTTATTCATCCATCACCTGTCCTGACTACTCTTTTATAATATAACATTTTCTATGAAAGTTGGCTTATCTTTTATTCTGAATATGTAAATATTTATGTACATCATTTTGAGAAGCTGAAAAATAAAGGAATTGAAACAAATATTTTGGTTGTGTTGAAAATATTTAAATGGTTTAACTCAAATAACACTGACAGCTGGTTACTATCCTATTTTTGTTGTTCTAAATAGTTTGAGTACTCTAAATATTCTTAACAATAGTTAAGTTGTTAGTGGGGTGTATAGGCTGGGTCATAAAGAAGTTATGAGAAAAAGACTCCTCCTACCCCATCCCATCAAACAATACATTTTGAGATTTACCAAATTCATGAAAGTTATTTCAGAATCTCTAACTTAATTCTTGCTACTTAAGCTATTTAGTTTTTATCCTAAAAGTCACAGCTTAATGCCTGATGCGTATTTAGTGAAATTCAGCAAAGCCATCCCAATCCTTTGTTATCTGATTCCTCTTTGTTCCTGTGAATGCCCCTGTTGAAGTTAAAACAAATAACCACTGAAGAATTAAGAAATAAAGAGATGGGTATTCGAATTTTGCATCTAAAACTTTCAAAAGTCATATCACTATATAACTGGACAAATCACTTCATTTCTCAGTGATTAGACAAATCACTTCATTCTTAGCTAGTTTCCTTAACTATAAAATAAGGAGATTGATTCGAGTATCCTCTAGAGTCTCTTCCTGTTTATTAAATGTGTATAGGGGTAGGATAGGGAAGGAAATGACATGATCAGACTTGAACTTTAAAAAGATCACTTTAGCAGCTGAATGGAAGCCAGTTTGGAATGGGGAAAGATGAGAGGTAAGGAGACCAAGAAACAGGTTATTGTAATAGCCTAGGTGTGAGGAGATGAGGGTCTGGACAAGAATAATGTCAAAATGAGAGAAGGGAGAAAATAGAGGAATGGAAATTTAAAATTGATAGGCCTTGGCCATGGATTAGAAATGGGTAGGATAATGGGAATGAGAAATTGAATATGAAACACATTGAAATATTTCAAGTCTGGATGAATGGGAGGATGGGAATGGAATAAATATACATTAAGTGCCTACTATATGCCAGACAATGTGTTAAATAAAGTCTTTGTAAATGGATGGATATCATACCTATACAATAATAGGAATAATAGGAAATGGAGAGTTAAGATTTGGACATGTCAAGTTTAAGACTCTAGGATATCAATAACCTCAACTTGAACATAAAAGGTTCAAGATTTTTAACTCTTTCTATTAATAATAAATAACAAGTTTTCTGTGCTCTGAGAACCAGCTTCATGTATGTACCATATTACCCAAAACAGGCTTCCTTTCTCTTCTAATGGGTGGTTTTAAGTTCTTAACTAATTCCCTTTTCAAACCTCTAATTAAACATTGCAAGTTTAATGCAAGTGTCTAAAAAGGATTTGTTAGGGTGTGTATCTCTCTCTATACACTTACAAATAATTAAGGTTCTCTGAGAAATCATCTGAATAGAGCTTTGAAACATTATTATTGTGTCTTTTCAAAGTAATGGAATTATAGAAATGGTGGAAGAATTTAATATATAGGTGGCCCTGAAATATCAATATTATATTAATAGAATATCTTCTTTTCCATTCTGATGTTTCAAAAAGTTGAAAATGTCAGCGTATACCTTTCCTTTCTTGACAAATACAAAATAAATGCTTGGCACTTTTTGAAAAGTGTTGTTTTAGAATTTTAAAAATTATCTTTGTCTTTATATTATCTTCATTCCATTTCCCAGATAATCATTGATTATAACAAATAATTTCTAAAAAGCAGGAAAAACAAAACAAAAACAATTTACCAAAAACTGACCAGTATATCACTTGAGTTTGACAGTCTATAAAACGTTCTCTAGCCATAATCTTCCATTATGAAAAGAAGGAAGAGAGGTGAGTTTCAGGAAAAAAGTTGGTGATTATACTTACATGGCATTTAATTTTTATCCTTTTTGTTATTAGTCCTTTCATTTATACTGTTATCATAATTTTATTTATTCTGTTCACTTCATTTTGTATCAGTTCTTCTGTGTCTTCTCATGTTCCTGAATTCTTTATGGGAACATTTTTTTTTAAATTACCACTTTTAGTTGAATACTAAAACAAACCTCATCGAAATATGCAAATAGCATTTCAACATTGGCATTGAATAAATTTTTAAACAACTTTGAATTTAAGTTCTTCATTGGCACAGAGCTTTTATCTTTTAGTGGTATTACTCTCTTTCTAATTACTCAGAACAAAAACCTAAATTATCTCCAGTACCTCCTCTTTCTCAATATTGTTTTCCCTATCCAATCAACCTAGAGTGTAGATCATTTGCCAAGTGTAACTCAGCTAATGTTCAGTAGAACATTTTAACCTAGTCTTTTGATTAGAATCAAATGCTTTTTATGGAATACCATAGCTGCTGATCCATCTTAAAAGTTATGGGTAAAAACTAATTTATTAGAGCTTTTGGGTTTTTCACCTTTTTCATAAGGAATTCTCTTCTTCCAAATATGGTGGACCAGATGAATTTAAATACCAATTATTCCTGACACCTGGACTATCTATGAATTTGCAGTGTGAAGCAATTCTAGAAATATTTCTAATATGAATAATTCTCTTTCATGGGCAGTTCCTAATTGCAGACAAATTGATGGGCACTTAATATGATATCATCTTCTAAAAGAGAAAGTGACTCAGATAATGTTATTTAGCATGATTGGGGAAATTAGATGACTTAGGAAGTTCTTTCAACAAAACAACTTAGAGGGAATGAGGTTCCAAGTTAGAATGGTGGCACTGAAAATAGAAGGGAAGTCACATGTGTGAGAAACAATATCAAGGGAGAATTGAAAGGATTCAGTTATTTAAGATGGAAAGAGTTGAGAAAGGGGAAATTAACACTCACTCAAGTTTCCAGTCTAAGAGATGGGCTGAATTGTAAAGGCTTTAAAATAAGGAACAGGTTTTAAGAATGAGATCAATTAATTAATTAATTAATAGGTTTAAATTTATTATGTTAATATATAATATATATATATATATAATAAGGAACAGGTTTTAATAAATTTAATTAATTTGTATGTATATAAATTAATATGATTAATATATAATATATTATGTTAATACTTTACAATATAGAATAATAAAAAATAAATTAAATAATGAATTTAAATTATTTGTAGGACATGCAGATGGAGCTGCTTATCAGTTAATTGGAAAAGCAGCTCAGAAGAGATCAGAACTACAGGTGAAGATTTGGGAATCATTTCCATAGAAGTGATAAGTGAATAGTACATATTAATAACTTATAATAGATAGGATCACCAAGAAAAAGAGAAAAAAGAAGAAAACTAAGGACAAAATTTTGGTGGGATACTTACCTTTAGGGATAGGAAACAATCAGAAAATACAGCTGGAGAGGCTGAAGTGTGTTGTGTCATAAAAGCCAAAGGAATGAGAGCATTGATCAGCCATGTAACATGCTACAGAGTATTCCAAGAGGATAAGAACTATGAAAAGACAACTAAGAAGAAATATTTAACTATTATTTTGACGGTGGTGTGGAAGATAGTTTAAAGAGGGAAGAAATTGAAAACCAAGAAACCATTGAGAAGGCTATTTCACATTGAGCCTGAGAAAACA